>NC_073231.2:65690588-66006911 GCF_029281585.2 Gorilla gorilla gorilla | reverse complement strand
AGCTCTCCACATAGGCAATACAAATGATACTAGAGTAACATTTTTTACCATAGAGTAGCAGTAGCTAACAGTCAACTGTCATTTCTGGTAACTTTTCAGACTTACTTAAATTCATGATCCTTTCCTCAGATAACTTTAGGACGTTTATTCTCGACAACAATCTACGAGGAAGTAATGTGTGAAGGAGTTCTTTTGATTTTAATCAGTATAGCACTGACTTCAGGTCCTGAATCTCTCTGGAAATGTCAGTGTATTTTTGATATAGCAAACCAATTCTATTTAGGAGTGAGGAGTCCAGGCTGCTCTTTTACAACAAACCCAAGAATGTGCTCTATTTTCATCTACAGAGGAAGGTGCAGGGGAAGGATGTATTGAAGGAGGGAGGGAGGGAGGGAGGGAAGGAGGAAGGAAGGAAGGAAGGAAGGAAGGAAGGAAGGAAGGAAAATTTGTCCCACATGTCTCAAAGCATATCAGTACTCATAGAAAGGAAATGTGCTGTACATTAGCTGCGTGGTTGTCAACCTGATGCCCTAATGAACTGCTTCTCAGGGTAGGGGTCTAAGGAGAGAAAAGTCTTTGTGTTGGGATTTCTTTGTTTGTTACTCTGGATGCTACTACAAATGGAGAAAATAAAACTGCAAAAGCGAAAAAACAGCCAGAAATATATTTTTAATAGATAAAAAGTAATTTACTTATTTTTCTCACCATATTGCCCCTTTTGATGCTAACTATAGTAACATCTCTTTTAAAGTATTGTGCTGCTTCTGGCAGTCATTTAGCTATTATTATTGCCTGCATTTGTCATGCCTCGGACTCTAGTTATTTCTGTGGGTTTTTTCTCTGTCTCCTGCACCAGATTGATAAATTTCAAGTAGCAGCAGTGTCGCTTGGAAAACTGCAGAAGGTGCTGTTGCGCTGTGAGGCCAGTGACAAATCACAGTACTGGTACTGTGAACAAGTCATAGTCAGAGAGCCCGGCACCACATCCGAGTCCATCTTTACCTGTCAAAGGTAATGCTGGTCTCCAAGATACTTCGAAAGAGTGTGCTGCACTGTGGATGATGCTGTGTGTGTGTGTGTGTGTGTGTGTGTGTGTGTGTGTGTGTATCTTTTAGGTCATGGATTTGTTTCATTAACTCAGATTCCACATCATGAATAACTCTTTGATTGCTTAAATAATCTTTCGCTAAGCATTGTAAGGAAAACTTATCTTATAATTTCTTATTACCACAATGTTGTGTGTGTCACAAAAGGACCAAAAGTTTAATACTGAAAATTATTACATAAATAGTGAGAATATTTGTTTAACTGTTGGTTTCTTTACATTACTAAAATTGTAGTGTTACAACAGTTTCATAAGGAAATTAAGTGTGGAGAATATTACAGAGAAGAACTTTCAGAACAGAACATAAGAAAGACAAACATTAAATTCTAGATAAGTTGGACTTTCCTTGAGCCCCATGAGGGTCAGTCCTGAAAACAGCTCTCTAAATTCCTGGCCTGGCCCTGTACTGCCTCGGCTTGAGACACAGGTCCCATATATACTTCCTTCTTCAAATCTCCTCATAGAAATCCCACACCTTCTGGCTTAAGAAAGTGTCACCTGTTTTTCCAAGAAGCCTGGTTCTCTAGATCTTTACTGAGCCCTGCTGTTTCTCAAGAAAATGCTTAGCTTCGGCTAGATGGGCAAGCTGGTTTATTGTTGCTTGGTCTCTCAGTCACAGGGAACAGACTGAGCCCTGACTTACAAATTGAGTTAAAACCCGATCTGTTGTGGGCATGGGAATGAGAAACTTGAGGTTCCATTTCGAAAATTTGAATCTTCAATATCGAGGGCTGCCCTGTATCCTCTTTTTCCAAACAGCTAATCAACAGGAAATGAGATAACAAAGTACAGGCAAAATAGGGGCAAGCAGAAATTCAAGGGTTCGGATTTAGCCAAGAAAATTGCAACTTTAAGTACTAAGCAAAAAGTAAAAATAATGAGGCAATTCAACTAAAAATCCTAAAGGCATGCCACTAAAACCTGCAAACACCCAAGATGATTGGAGCTGACTGCAGATGAACAGAAGCGGTGAGATCCACAGTAGCGCTCGTCTTTTTTGCCTTTTAGTCATTAAATTCAGTCAATTCCTTGTTCATAGTGTCTGCTTAATTCATCCTTTCTTTTATCTTACTACTACCTCTGCCCTGATTGATGCCCTTGTTCATCAAGACTAGCTCATCGCAGTCGTCTTCCAATTTTCTTCTGTGTCTTTCTTTCGCAGCCTACCTGCCCACAACTTCCAAGCTAGCCCTTCTATGGTACTAACTAGCATCACTCTGACTTTATCCTTTTCTTCTCTCATGTCTCCTTTGTTTTATTTTGAATTTTATTCTTTAGTATTTTATTGTATAGCTTTGCCTGAAAATGTTTCAAGAAAAAATATGGGGGAAAATAATGTTCTAAAAGCTATATTTTAATCACATCACTCCCCTGTTTAAAAACCTTCAGTAATCCTCACTGCCTACCACAAAAGCAAAACAAAACAGAACTTCCATTCAAGGCTTTATAACATCTGACTATATTTCCCCCTCCAATTTGTTTTTATAGCTGTCCTCTTGCAAGATCTTAGTGAAATTAGACCCCTATAATTACCTAAACAAGTTCTGTTCCACTCTGCTTTTGTCCCTCGGAGTGCTAGTCTTCACTCAAGAGGACCTTTCCTTGCTCTCTTCTCCCTATTATAATCCTGTCCATCCTCAAGTTCCAATTCCAATTTGGCCTGTAGTATGACTTAATTGGCCAAACTACAAAGATTTTTTCTCTTCTCTCAATGTGTACTCAGAACTTAGCACAGCACAGGCACCCCCATCTGATGAGTAACACATAGCACTGAAGAGGACTTGGGTGTCATTTCCCAGCCTGCTCCCACCCACAGCACACAGGCATCTCTGGGGCACTGGTGGAAGCTCTGTTTTATTCCCTGCATCAGAAGAGGTAGAGTGTGCTTCATCCAGGACTTTCATCTTATGTTCTGATATACTTTGTCACATTAATTTAGCTGATTTCTTTTAAATATGAAATCTTCTGGTGGATAATTTAGATGCATTCACTGCCACTGTCCATGTCTACACATACATTTCACATCGTCACCCATCATTTCTTGTGCTACCTTACTTTTTTTTTTTTTTTTTTTTTTTGAGACGGAGTCTTGCTCTGTCACACAGGCTGGAGTGCAGTGACTCAATCTCAGCTCACTGCAACCTTCACCTCCTGGGTTGAAGCAATTCTCCTGCCTCAGCCTCCCAAGTAGCTGGGATTACAGGCATGGACCACCATGCCTGGCTAATTTTTGTATTTTTAGTCGAGACAGGGTTTCACCATGTTGGCCAGGCTGGTCTCCAACCCCTGACCTCAGGCAATCCGCTCGCCTTAACCTCCCAAACTGCTGGATTACAGGCATGAGCCGCCGCACCTGGCCCCTGCACTACCTTACTTCTTGTTTGTGCTGTGCCACCATGGCCTCCTTTGGAAGGAAGGAGCATAAGTGATAGCTTAATTATTATAATTTCAATGGGTTGTATCTGAAAGAATTTCAGTTTCAAAATATATTGAACAATCCCAAATAATGTAACAGATATAAAATATTAAATGCTAATATTTAATACCCTGCTCATAGTAGGTCCTAAATAAATGTTAGCTAGTGCTCATTCATGTAATACCCTGATGAAGAAAGTAAGTTGCAAAAATAATTGCTTTCTATTATGTAGCTGTACAGAGATGAGACAGTTCCTACTTCCTTAATTCTTAAAGGAGCAGAAGAGTATGGCACCAGGAATAGAACTTGGGGCACAGCAGGTTCCTTTCTACTGCAGAAAAAGGTCATTCTGAAGCCACTTATAGTTACTTGTGTCTCCCAGAGCCTTTTCTGTGCATATGAGGTCAAGGTCAGTGTCCATGGAGCCTGGAAGGCTGTTCTGAGGGGAAAGGAGAGCCGTGGGTGCATGCAGGAGCTGGAGTGGACAGTCCTGGCGGGGGAGCTGGGTAGGGTATGATGCTGGACATGTTCATTGTGGCTAGTTAGTTCTGGGGTACAGGCATCCAAAATGCTCAGGTGCACATCACAGAAGGGAAAAGGAAAGAAAATCTCGGTCATGCTCCTTGGAGTTTCCTCAGAGAACAAGAATTTACAGCACGGCTGAATTAGGGCAGAGAAAAAGACCACCGAGTGCTTGTCCGTTTTTGTGGGCTCGGGGGAAATGCTTAGGTGAGACACAAAGCAGAGCCGCGTGAGGAGACTGCTTGCGTGCATCACAGAGGCTGCCTGCGAGTGTGCGCATCCTCCTTTTCTTTTTCCCTCTTCAATTGAACACCCACGTCCTTATGGCTTTATTTTATTTCTATGCCTGAAGGTATTATTTTTCTGTCTTTTGTACATTTAATATAGATAGGGGTATACATCACTGAATTTCTACCATTTACACTGGAGGTTTGGCTATTTGAGGTTTGCAGCAAACAAAATTTTATTTGAATAAGGCAGACATTCAACTGAGTTTATGAATTAATGCAAATATTTTCATTTAGTATTTATATTAGCTTCCTGTGTCTGCCGTAACAAATTGCCACAGATTTGATTGCATTGAACAACTGAAATATATCCTTTTGCAGCTCCTGGAGGCCAGTGATCCACGATCCAGGTGTCATCGGGGCCTCACTGTCTCGGAAGGTCTGGGAAACAGTCCTTCCTCGCCCTTCCCACTTCTGCTGCATGCTCACTGTCCTTGGGTTTCCTTGGCTTGCAGCTGCATCACTCCAGCCTCTGCTCCGTTGTCACATGGCTGTCTTCCTTTTGTGTGTCTGTGTCTCTGTATTTCTTATCTTTTTGTAAGGACACTGTCGTCATTGGACTAGACCCATCCTACTCCAGTATGGCCTCATCTTTACTAATTACATACCCTATTTCCAAACAAGGTCATGTTCTGAGGTTCTAGGTGGCCATGAATTTTGGAGGAACACTATTTAACCCAGTATACTTTTTGAGTGGATTCTGTAATGTATTGTTTAGCATTAAATTAGGGAATCTCCAGATTTTTCTGTGTTACCAAACTTGAACTATTGTGTATGCATGTGTATATGTGAGTCTTGACTTCAGTGTGAAATTATTAAAAATAAGTTAGCATCTATCTTTTAATAGAAACAATGTCATTCACAATATATATTTGATAACCTACTTGACCTAGGAGGGCCTGGAGACAAGGAGTGCCAAAAGCTTCTCAATGTTGCCTTTTGTAACTCCTGGTTTGGGAAATGACATTGATAGGAGCTTGCAGAAGCAAGTTATTTGAAATAAAGGCCCTACCTAGGGGAATTCTAAATAGAAGGAGAATTTTTAAATGCAAAAATCAATCAGTTAAATGCAAATAACTACAAATAATGACCAACATGGAGAAACCATGTCTCTACTAAAAATACAAAATTAGCCAGGTGTGGTGGTGCATGCTACCCAGTAATCCCAGCTACTCGGGAGGCTGAGGCAGGAGAATTGCTTGAACCCAGGAGGCGGAGGTAGTGGTGAGCCGATAGTGTGCCATTGAACTCCAGCCTGGGCAACAAGAACAAAAACTCCATCTCAAAAACAAACAAACAAACAAAACGAATCTAACTTGACTTGTCAAGGCAAGGCAGCATGACCAGCTTTGTCCTCTCAAAACCAAATTGTAGTCAGATAGGTGGAGTGACCCTGAGGCACATTCACCTGAGGAATAAGGACATAATGCTCCACAGCGTTCCTTAGAGTTGACATTGCAGTTAACACCTTTAAAGTGTTCCCCTCTCATTTCTATCCAGGATTCTTGACTTTTAAAATTTTTTTTTTTGAGAAATGTTGAGATTATCTCCTTTGTGCAAAGTATAAGAAAAGAAGACTTTAAAAGCTTTCCACTATGGATAGAATAGACTATCAGCAAATCCTGAATGCCTCTGGTAGGTGGAATGCCACCTCCACTCCAGACTCACGCCCTTTTCACAGTCCTCAGCACCTTCTTATTAATTGTTGAAAAAAAGAGTCTGTTGTTCCACCGAAACAATTGTGGCCCCCCTGCAGGCAGGTGAGGCAGGCCTTCGGGCAAGGCAAACTAAAGGCCTTCTTTTCATCCTTGAGATCACACTCTGGGGGAAACTTTGCAGCCAAAAGCTGGCCTTGGCCACACAGCAGGCCTACAGCTCAGCCAGGGCCTGGCAGACACGTTCTTCTCTGTTTCTCACTGGCCTTCACTGTGTTCTCAGCTGGTGCTGTTGGGTCTGAGTTTACCTAACTCATGGCCATTCCGTGGTGCCTGGAGTCCTGTAGGCTTTCATGGGTATATTTACTGGTGAGTTGACAAAAGATGCGTCACCTCTGCCAGGAGATATTTCCTGAAGCTACAGGTTGGGAAACTCATTTTCCTGTATACCTTTCACAAGGCGTGTGACATTAACTCAGCACTTACTACATTAAGTTATATGTGTGTGTTTATGTGTCTGTCCTACTCCTCTAGTTCAGTACACTTTTCCCCAAGGTTGGGCTGATGTCTTATATTTTTACTTTCAGCTCCTATCGTTTCTGAAATAGAAGGGAACTAGGTTAAATTTACATGTGTAATAAATTCAACCAAAATGCATGCATTAATCAAGACACTATAAGCCCAAAGGGAAATCATATTAAAAGACAGATTTGGAATTAGAACACAATTTAAAAGGTTTAATTGTATCTTAACCTCACTATGACACATATAAACAAAATTGTCACTTAATACTCATTTTTAAGTGTTAATGACAACAAGAAGCCAAAGAGTAATTCTTAGAATTAGCATGAGTTAAAAAGAAAAAAAAAAAAAGACGTGTCCCACTGGTATAGATTTTTAAGCAAAATGCAGTTTACTTGTCTCAGGATCTCACTCTTGAAAAACTGAAGTGGCTAGTTGGCCAACCACACCGCAAGGGGGCCCCGCCTTGACGGCCTGGCAGAGAGCGGCATTTCTGCTGCTCTATCACTGCAGCCTCACACACCAGCAGGCTGCATCTCCATGCATGAGATTCTTACGTGGAAGCAAGGCTGATAATCACCCCTGTACCATCCCATCATTATTATTCACAAAGCATTCTCCTTGCTTAATTGCCTTGTGGCAACTCTGGAGGTTATTCCATGAAAATCAAACATGAGGCACATGCTCTTTGGAGGTTGTAATCAAGACCTTCATTGTCCACAGGACAAATACATAGAACATAGTAGGCACTCAGAAAGTGTGTGCTAAATTAGTGAATTAGTTAGTAAATCATGAGCTGAGCCTTATACAGAACAGGGCTGAGTATATCATTTGTGGAGAGGGTCAGGAAAAGAAGCAGGGGCAGCCCTGTTTGAACAGCATCCTTCTTCTGTGTAAGTATAGTTGGCAAGAGAACTTTTACACCTAGGCCAGCTGTGCCTGAAGGTGTTAGTGTGTGGTGAATTAAAAACATATTATCCCCCTACCTTGGCCATTTACCGTTCTAGGCTTTTCTTCCAGTTCTCCTGAGTAGAGTACGTTTCGCTTCTGTCTCTAGACATTCTCCAGGGATATTGTTACTCTTTTCCCTCATTTGTTTTAGCTCATTATACTCTTTCTTCTGCTTACTGAAATTCTTATCCCTCAAGGCCCAGGATAAAATGTTATCCATGCCATGAAGCTTTCTCTGCTTGCCCAGACAGAAGTGTGTTCATCCTTACCCTTTTTAAATTCCTCCAGTGCTTGACTTAGACCTTTGTGCAATTCTTGCCAGACAATGCACTGCCATTGTTTGTGAACGTATTTGTCTCAGGTACCAGATGATATGCTTTTTAAGGGTAGTGTCTCATAAATTTCTCTTTATTTTCCAGTATGGTTTCTTGTACCAAGTATGGATTTAGCAAATATTTATAGATAGGAATGGGGAAAGGAAGGAAGGGAAGGAAGGAGGGAGGAGGGTAAGGACGTTGGATGGAAAACACAATGGAATCTCAAGTTGGAAGAAACCTTAGAGGTCACCTAATCTTTGCATGAGTTCGCTCTGTAACATACTCAGATGTCTCATTATGAATAATTTATGCATTTATTTATTTTCAAAATAAGTCAACCTGTCTACAAATGGTTTTATTTTCCCTTTCTGGGAAAAGAGGGGGAGATGATGAATGATATAGATAAAAAAGACATTGAAATTTTGATAAAGTACAGAAATGTAAAATACAATTTTTATAGGGAGAAGGGAATAATAAAAATTATCATGAGGCAGTGAGCAATCATTTAACTTTACTGATTTTTTTTTCCTGAAAGAGGCCACTATTAATCATTTCTTGCTATTCTGAGCATGTATTTGTGCTGCTGCAGATTTCTGTGCTCTTCTTTGTCAGTTTATGCCATTCCTTGGTGCGAAAGTGACAAGTAGTGATGGTGGGAAACTGACAGAATGAGGTGCAGGGATGAGTCTTGTTCATTTTTTGGGGATGGGGGTGGAGACATAGAATCTTCAAATATTTCTTCTGCCATTTTCAATGTGAAAGTGTGCCAAATATAAAATATATCTCAGACTAAATAAAATCTATACTACTCCTTACCTCGTTATACATCATCCTCCAGCAAAACACCCTATATGTTTTAAGGCAGGAGCACCCCAACACGTTCCACAATTGTCTACTTTAATCTTAAAAGACTAACAGAATTTTTGCCCCTGTCTTTGTGTTTCCTAGCTAGGCCAGTGAAAGGGAGCTCCCTGGTGACCTAGGGGTTTAGGCATTCTTTAGCTGGTGGCTGCAGAGAATGGATTGTGTTCTTGGTCAAGCAACCTTCTCCTGCTTGCTTTTTATTCCATTCCTTTAATATCATCACTGCACCTCTCAAGCCACACTGCTCCAATTCTCCCATCTGTTCATTGCCTTTGGGGGAATTTTCTTGTCCTAATGTGAAAACTTGCTTCACTATCCAAGGCCTACTGTTTTATAGCACATCTGAGAAAAGTAGGATGGTTGTTTGTTGACTGGCAGTCACCCCAAATATATTTTCTGTAACACAGCTGTGTACAAGGCACTGTTTGGCAGTCAGAAAATGCAGTAGTAACTATTTTACCATAATACATTTATGTATGTTTAATTCTGTATCCTTTGTATAGGTACAGTTATTATCCATAATTTATAAATGAGGAAACTGAGGGTTACAAAGATTAAGAACATGGGGCAAGGTTGCACAAGTAGTAGATGTTGAAGCCAGGTTTTGAAACAAGGCAATCTGACTCTACTTGAAATTTAAAGTCTGTATTCTTTTTTTTTTTTTCTGAGATGGAGTCTCGCTCTGTCACCCAGGCTGGAGTTCAGTGGAGCGATCTCAGCCTACTGCAACCTCTGCCTCCCAGGTTTAAGTGATTCTCCTGCCTCAGCCTTCTGAGTAGCTGTGATTACAGGTGTGTGCCAACATGCCTGGACAATTTTTGGATTTTTAGTAGAGATGGGGTTTCACCATGTTGGCCAGGCTGGTCTTGAACTCCTGACCTCAGGTGATCCACTGCCTTGGCCTCCCAAAGTGCTGAGATTACAGGTGTGAGCCACCTTGCTGGGCCTAAAGTCTGTATTTTTAAACATGAAGCTGACTGTCTTTATTCTGGCATACAAAGTAAACTCTTTACATACATAACAATGTAGCTGGAAAGATGGGATACATAAACCAAAACATAACTAATAAAGTAAGATTGCATAATTAGGGGCTAACTAAATGTGCAAAATATATTGTATGTGTGTTATTAGGCTCCAGAGGAGGAAAGAACACTGTGAGCTAAAGTGGTCAGAAGGAAATGGGATTTCTCATAGCTTTGGAAAAATGGAGAGATGAGCAATCCTGACAGCTGGGTAGGACTGCGAGCTCACAGTTCGCCTTTATACCCCACACCTTCCCACTATCTGCTGATTGCAAGGCTAGTGTGGTGACGTCAGTCCTACAGCTCAGACTCTTAAGTTCCTTGGCATTGTCAGATCCTTGAGTAACCCACACACAACCCCTGCCCCTACCCCATCTTGTCCAGCAGCCTCCTGTGCGTCAGCCATGTGGAATCTCACTGGACTCTGTACCTTTGCCAGTGCTGTTGTCTCTCTCTACGGTGCCCATCCTGACCTACTTATTGTCCAACCTTCAGCTCAAGTATCACCTCTTTGTTTAACTTTTTTGTTCTTCATTCCTTTGCACTTCCCCATTCCTGCAATTGAGTTGGTCAGTCTCTTTTTCTGCTCCTATAACATCTGTATTTAAGTGTCTCACCACACTTTGTTACATTTATATCTTTACATATCTGTTTCCTTCTGTTTTACACTGGAAGCTCCTCAGGTCACGTTTCTTCTCTCTTTTGTTTTTCTTGTAGTCCCAGCACTTAGGAAAATGCCTGCCCACACAGGGCACTTTCTAAGTATGTATTGAATGGATAGATGGAAGGATGGAAGGAATGAGAGTATGTGTAAGCATGTGGGATAGCAATAACCGTGGTTTTTGTGGTATAATAATAAAATTGATATACCATGTAATACTACAAAAAAATGCTTGTACACGACTTTTCATTTCAGCTTCACAACACTGCTATGAGGCAGGTAATTTAGTCAAAGAAAGTAAGTTTCAAGAGGGTAAGATCACAAAGCCAGTAAATGGCAAAGCTGGTTTTCTGAGTCCAGTCTTGAACTTTTCTTCAAAACGGAGCTTCTAACACTAAAGTTTACCTGGTTTAGGGGGAAGCTCCAGGAGGATCAGCTATTAGCTCACCCTAAGCACATTTTCCAGCATGATAATATTTTCACCAACTTTATGGTTATATTCTTTTTTTTTTTTTTTTTTTTTTTTTTTTGAGACGGAGTCTCACTCTGTTGCCCAGGCTGGAGTGCAGCGGCACGATCTCAGCTTACTGCGAGCTCCGCCTCCCAGGTTCACGCCTTCTCCTGCCTCAGCCTCCTGAGTAGATGGGACTACAGGTGCCCACCACCACGCCTAGCTAATTTTTTGTATTTTTAGTACAGATGGGCTTTCACCGTGTTAGCCAGGATGGTCTCGATCTCCTGACCTCATGATCCACCCGCCTTGGCCTCCCAAAGTGCTGGGATTACAGGCATGAGCCACCACGCCTGGCCAATGGTAATATTCTTTTTGCAAACACTGAGGAAGAGATTTTAGAGGAAGCCAGGTGAAAGCAAGACAGAAACTCTCATAGAGGAAATATTAAAATAGGAAGTCTATTTTTCTGTGCCAAGTTTCCCTGCAATCAATGTGCAGGCCATATTTTCTAGGCTGGCCCAGGTACCATGCTCAAAATCTGAAACCCGCCCTTGCCCTTTTATCCAGCTTGGTACTGGGAGTGCTCTGCTGGAGCCCCAGTTGCTTTTACAGGTGATAGTGATAGAGGACTGACAAACCTGGAGAGGTGGGTGGTTAGCAGGGTTAGCAACGTATATATTTCGTTCTTCAAGCCACAGGTATGATTCTTACCATTCTTAGTGCTATGATGAATGTGTAATAGGATGGATTGTGTTTGACTATATAAAAAGCAATTTTATAGTTAACATTTAGTGTGCAAAATTAATGCAGAATCAACCTTATTTTAAAATTGAGAAAATCAGAAATTAATTTTCTCTCTATTTTCTCCTCTCTCTTTCTTTCTCTCTCTCTCTCTTTTTCCTCAGATGGCTTCCTTTCATGTCTCAGGGCATAATTCATTCAGAAATTGAACTTTATCTTCAAGGTGAGGATTACTGAAACCATCAGTAGAAGAAAGTACAAGATGATTTTGTTACATCTGGACATCATGGAACACTATTCCCCAGTTTTCCTCAGAACATCCCCTTTGATATTTATCTTTTATTATTGGATTTATAGTATCCCTCACAGTGAAATAAAAACATATGTAAAGCTGTGTCTTAGAAATGTTGTATGCCCTAATTGAAGTTAAAAATCACCGTAAGGATTTGCCTCTGTTAAAGAGTTAAACTCACGTTTCTTCTTTTCCCACTTACAATGTCAGCAGACAGATCTGTTATTAACTGCACTTCACTTTTATTTTTGCAGAAATGCAAATAAATCATCAACCTAAAATACAAGAGGAAGCAAATGGTAAACGTTGTTGCCACTCTTCATCTTTTAATCATCTGAAATAATCCATTTCTGTTTCAAGATTACCAGCCTTACACATTTTTTATAGTACATTCTTATTGAGTTTAACTATTGATTGAAAAATACTTAAAATGAACATGGAATAAGCATTATAGTTGATTTATAAAGAAACTAACAGCAACTTTAGCTCTGAATGCTTTTTTCCTTAATGCTTCTCTTCAATAATTTAAATATATACGGAAAATAATTATTTTCCAAATGGTTAAATTATATTAACTTCTTTTAATTGTACTTTTTAAAAAACTTATTTGCATATTGGTTTCTTAGTTTTCTTTTAAAGTCTTTTGTAGTTATCTTTTTCTATTAGGTCCTCTTCAAATCCATCTGCAATTATAGTATTAATATGTTACATTTTTAAAGTTGATCTGAATGAAATGGATAAATACTGTTTACTAATATGCATACCAGGTTACCACATCTCTATGTTTTCAAAAATGGATGTACTTTCTACAGTGGTTTGAAACTAGGCAAAGGTTAGTGCTAACATTATTTTATTCATGAAGTCCTATAACGATGAGGATGGCTACTGAGACATAAACAGTTCAAGCTTAAACTAGCATTCTTATCTATTTATATTAGGAACTGTGTTTCAGCTTAGTTTTTGTTATTTATTTTGTAAGGAAAAGTCTGTTCATGTGTCAGACTCTTAGTATGGTCATAATTTTACTAATGTTCCAGAATTTCTTAGTAAATTTAAGGGACCTCCAGAGGTCTGTGTCTTACAATAAACCATCAAGTAATAAGGCTTGAAATGACATTCTAAGTAGAAAAATTGTCCATTAATACCAGAACTTGGTGGGGCATATGTGGGTAATAAAGGCTAATAGTTTTAAAATGAAGGTTATAATTAAGGCTGAAAATATCAGAAGTCCTTTGTCAATAATGTAAGCCATGTAATCAACATCAGTGATGTCAAACATGAAGTTGCAATGTACAGGGAAGGTGTTGACCTAGGACTTTGTTAGATATACTTCATCAAATTTGATTAAATTAAGCTATTTTAAAGTGCTTGCTTGTAATTAATTATTTCTGTTGTCTTATTTTATGGCCTCATTAAAATGTATATTTTTTATAGTTCAAAAGTAGATTAGTCAAAGACTAATGAGTTTGGTTAGTTCATGATACACTGTCATTGTGAATGGTTCTGTCTTATTTCATTTTTAAATTCTAAATAATGCAACCTTTAATATTTCTTGGGATATGATTCTGGAAATACATTAGTGATCTCATAGTTATGTGAATGAGCTAATTTATGGTGTGGAAAGAACCTTGAAAGGTTAAGCAGTCTAATCTATTGAGGCAGTGTTACATTGTGGTTAAGAATGTTGAAAAGCAAGCATGAGTCTTAGATTTTGAAAGTATATGAAGCACATGTATGTCATTTATGCCTTTCTATGTAGCTTTAGGGGGAAGAAAGTAGACCAAAATGCTATTTAAATTTAAAGGAGAAAAGGAAAAAGGACTCAACTAAGTTATTTTTACTTTCATTTTGAGGTGATTAACACTAAGTACAATTATGCACCATTACTAACTCCTAGCCATGTTTAATTAATTCCCACAATCATCTGGGACATGTTTTCTAAACCTTAACACCTTATAATCTTAAATATTTATAATTCATATAGGTAAAATCATTCTTCATAGCAAAACTAGCTACATTACTCAGTTAGACTGAACTTGGTTGTGAGAGAATGTTTTCAGTATCCATTGCTGGATTGAGTTTCTTCATTGTTATCAGTGCCTTTGGCATATTGCTCTTATATCCAGCCACATACTAAACCCCCTCACTAACTCCAATAAATTTATATTAATTATATAATAAAAAATAAGTTTAAATTCTAGTTCTAGAAGTTCTTTCAAGATACAATTTGAATGATCTATGAAGACCATATCATATGTGAATAATGACACCTTTTATTATCCTAATATGTTGTCTAGGTCCCTGGTACAATGTGGAATAGAAGCAGTGATGGTAACATTAATAGTGAATGTGTATATTATTTGCTGTGTAGTCTAAGTGTTCCAGAAAAATTTATATATTTCATCCTCCAGTAACCCTATGGGATAGGTTGTATCATTATTCCACTTCACAGGTGATGAAACTAAAGGACAGAGAGGTTTTTATAACTTGCCTAAAGTCACACAAACAGATTTAGAATTTGAATGCAAGTGGTTCAACTTCAGGGACTGTACTGTTCTTGCTTTAGAGGGACTGATTTTCACTGCCCACTGCCCCCAGTCACTAAAAATGTGTGTGTGAGAGAATATTTATCTTCTGTATCTTTGGATTTATCTTGTTGTGTTATTTTTTTAACCTATTAAGCTAGATTTAGCTTTTGGCCTTGTTTCAGATCCAAGTGAAAGGATGTTTTTAATTGTCAGGGGAGATTATTATTGTTATTATATTTCATATTACTCTTTTCTCAACCAGAACCTTTGTGGGGACAGGTTGGGTTTTTGATAAGCTCCTTTTACTACCACTTATTTGGAGCCCAACTTTTCACTAAGGGTGTATCCCCCTTTGGCTTACTTCAAAAGTCTCAGGTCCAGTTCCCACCCTTGTGTGGCCATCGCCATTCATTCTCCTGGCTTGGAGTGTTGGCATCCATCACACCTGCAGTCCTCACCTTCTCGTTTGCTGAGTGCTCACCACTCACTTTCAGCTAGTGGCCCCTTTTATTATTATTATTAATATGCAGTGGATAATTTTTCTTACTTCCTTGAGATTAGAATAATGTACTAAAAACAATTTTTGTTGTAATTTATCCAGAATCTCATTGTATTATAGTGAGATGGCTTTAAAAATACCATCTCAGGTCCAGGTGCGGTGGCTCATGCCTGTAATCCCAGCACTTTGGGAGGCTGAGGTGGCCTGATCACTTGAGGTCAGGAGTTTGAGACCAGCCTGGCCAACATGGTGAAACTCGATCTCTACTAAAAATGCAATAATTAGCTGAGCGTGGTAGTGCATGCCTGTAATCCCAACTACTAGGGAAGCTGAGGCAGGAGAATTGCTTGAACCCAGGTGGCGGAGGGTTCAGTGCAGTGAATCTAGATGGCACCACTGCACTCCGGCCTGGGCAACAGATCAAGACCCTGTCTCAAAAAACTAACTAAATAAATAAAATACCATCTCAGGAAACTGTGGCTCAGAGTGTAAGAACCTTGTCCTCAGTCAGTTAGTAAATGAAAGAACTGATATTGGAACTTAGCTCTTAACCATTATACAAAACTGTTTCATTTTAATGACTCAGCTTCCTACATGCACTCAAGGATTTCTGACTTGAGGGATTTAAAAATTCTTGGAGCACTTACTCATTTTTTATAGGCAATGCTAACTCTTTGCAGTATGATCATTAACAATTTGGTAGATTATGTGTGGCAAAGATTATTAAAATATTTTTTCTCTCCTCTCAATTCTGTTACCTATACATGCTTGGCTGGCCTCACTGCGCAAATAGTGTCTGCTCAAAGAAAGAAAATTAAATTTAATGATTAGCCTCAGCTAAACATGATTAAGAACATAAAATATTCTATCACATCATCATGCATTCTGAGTCAACTATAGATGGTTTTGTATTGCCTTTTACTCCGATCATTCAGGGTACAATTTCCTGTGGTGGTGTGAATAATGACAAGGTAACAGCCTACCCTTTGTGTTGGAGCCTTCTGCCTGTTGTATCAGGCTCATTTCCTCCACAGGAAGACACACCATGGCACCGGGGAGCCTGGGCAGGCCTCAGGAATCAGTGTCTCAAATGAGTGTGCATAATTTGTGAAGCTGAGATGCCAGAGGAACCATTTTCAGGATTGCTTCATCAGTCCCAACATACAGAGCCTGAAACTAGGTTAATGAATTCCAGCAGGGCTAAGTGGGAAAAGAGAAGTCAACTTGTGAACAAGTTTAGAATCAAAAGGAGAGAAGGTGAGCCAAGAGGAATTCTCCTAGCAGAGGCCAGATGTTGCTGTGACTTATTGTTTGGTGCCTAAAACCTTTGGCATAGGCATGTCAGGAGGTGTTAAGTGAGCAACCAGGAAGACAGTGCAGTGCTTCTCATGCCCTGGCTGGGTTTAGCTTCATTTGCTCCCAAATTGAACAGCTAGTGTTTATTTTTTGTTTGATTCTAGAACATTGGCTCACACCTTTTTTTTGGTTTGAGACAAAATACCCATAACTCAACATAGCAGTGGAACAGAATGGATTTGACACTGAAACAGTAATAAAATACACTCAGCATCTTCAAATATCCAATAGCCTTGCAGAAACATCACCATCAAAAGCCTATTCCTCAATCGCTTTGTGTTTATAAATAATTTACAGAAAGCATAGAAGGGTTTGGGGTGAAATAGACTTACTCAATCAGAGTATGTCTTCTTAATCTGAAGCAAGTTTTCTAAACCTTGGGACTACTGACATTTCAGCTTGGATAACTTTTTATTGTGGGGGACTGTCATAAATATTAGGGTGTTTGGCAGCTTTCCTGGGTTCTACTCACCCACTGGATGTCAACAGCATGCACCTAGTTGTGATGACAAAAAAAAAAAAATGTCTCCAGACATCAACAAATGTCTCCAAGGGGCAAACTCACCCACAGTTGAGAACTGCTAACCTAGAAAATAGTGGTTCTGCTGCAAAAGTGGTCAGAGAGGCGTGGAGATGGGGAAGTCTGGGAAGGAGGATGTGGGAGACTGTTTGCTAAAAATGTCTGTAACTGCAGCATTTCCTGTGCTCTTCTGAACTCAACAAAAGGTGGAATCAACTTGGGCAGGCATTTGAAACTGCCTTGACTAACTGTGTAAAGCAGAAATGATACTATGTGACATTTTTGCTATACACTATTAGGTCATAAAAGATGATACCACTTCTGCCTGGCTCACTTTCTGGGAATGTTAGTCTTTAGAATCCAGCCACTGTCCTGTGAGAAAGCTTGGACCTTATAGAGAAGTCTGCATGGAAAGGAATGAAGGCCATTGCTCTGACCCCTGGCTGTGCTTGCAGCCAGCACCACCTTGCCAGTCACATTGAGAGAGCCATCTTGGAAGCAAATCCTCCCAGCCACAGCTGAACTGCCCCAGTTGACACTATGTGGAGCAGAGATAATCCTTCCCTGCTAAGCCTGGTCCAAATTGCACTTTCAAGGGCATAAGAAATGATTGTCATTGTTTTGTGCCATCAAGTTTTAGGATAGTTCGTTATGCGGGAATAGATCATGGTAGCAGTAGAATTGGTAGTGGATAGGCTCATATAGACCTGCATACATAGGTCAAGACTTGGATTCTAAATATATTGAAGATCATGAATTTCTCTCCTAATGACCAACACACAGTAATGTGGGTCTGAAAGTAGATTTGAACCTAGTAGATTGCTTAGGATGTTGGGACACAAAGAACTCAGGAATTGTTAGCAAATGCAGTTGGCCTTCTGTACTTGCAGGTCCTACATCCCCAGATTCCAACAACCACAGATTGAAAAGTTCCAGAAAAAAACCCAAACAATAAAAAATAACAATGTAACAACAGAAAGTAATACACATTTAAAAAATACTATTTATACAGCATTTATACTGTGTTAGTTATAAGTAATCTAGAGAAGATTTAATGTATATGGGAGGATGTGCATAGGTTATATGCAAATATTGTGCCATTTTGTTGTTGTTTTTGTTTGGTTAGTTTATTTTTTAGAGACAGGGTATTGCTCTGTCACCCAGGGTAGAGTGCAGTGGCATGATCATAGCTCACTGCCGCCTTGACCTCTTGGCCTCAAGGGATCCTTCTACCTCGGCCTCCTGAGCAGCTGGGACTATGGGCATATGCCACCATGCCCAGCTAATTAAAAAGAAATTGTAGAGACAAGATCTCACTGTATTGCCCAGAATGGGCTTGATCTTCCCACCTTGGCCTGCCAAAGCACTGGGACTACAGATGTGAGCTACTATTCTTGGCCAACTAGGCCATTTTCTATAAGGGACTTGAGCATCTTTGGATTTTGATATGAGGGGGCGTCCTGGAACTAATCTCCCTGGAACACCAAAAGATAACTATAGTCAAAGGAAGGCAAGTCAAGTTTTCCATATAAGCCAAGATAAGGTGGGTGATTAAAGAGGCAATGGGACGTGGAAGAGGTTTGGCAGCAAGTATCAAGGATACACAGGAAGGGAATTTGGGATGAGGACAAGGTGGAAATGCCAAGGCTGAGCTGCTAGAATCCAGGTTGAAAATGATCACAGGGAACCTAGGGCACCTGGAAAGAATTTGATATTTAACTGTTACACTCTCCTCCCTGTTAAGGGTCAAGATTTGAGGTGGAGTTGAATGTACTAAATAGGCAGGGGATGCATGGTAAACTGCACTATAGTTGTCCTACCTGAATAGTGATACGACAAGCTCTCTCATGCAGGTGTTGAGTGTTCTGGTTAGCAGTGCTGCTGCTCAGCGGCTGCTGAGTGTTCTGGTTAGCAGTGCAGTTTCTGAATCTTGACTGCACCACTTACTCACTGCATGGCTTGGGAACTCACTGTATTTCTTTGTGCCTCGGTTTCTTTCCGATAAAATGTAGGTAATAGTAGAAACTCTTAGGATTATTGTGAGAATTAAATAATATCCATAAAGCACCTTGAACGGAGCCTAATACATCTTATGTATCCAATAAACATTAGCTTTTAAACTGTATGTTTCACTTGTAATGGAACCTATCCCTGTCTTGAGTGCTGTGGCTGTAGTCCCACTGTGCATGTGTTTGGACTACAGCAAGCACTTCCCACGCGGTTGGCTGACTCTGTCACTCTTTACTACATCATACAATAATCGGTGGTAAATAATCACAGGAATAACAAGAGATTCATCTTAGACCAATATCAAGATAAAATAGGTAACAGATTCATTTCTGATAATGTTTTATGGTTGTTTTCTGGACTTAAAGTGGAGAAAATTGAGCACTGGTCGAAACCATT
Organism: Gorilla gorilla gorilla; assembly: GCF_029281585.2. Taxonomy (NCBI): domain Eukaryota; kingdom Metazoa; phylum Chordata; class Mammalia; order Primates; family Hominidae; genus Gorilla; species Gorilla gorilla. The sequence goes on along the minus strand of NC_073231.2, from coordinate 65,987,793 downwards.
TTAATCTAGGAAGCATAACTGTTTCTAATTCGGTGTCAAATTTATCCCAACTCCTGTGGTAGTCAGCACAGAATTTCTCTATTGCTTTACATGTATAATAGGATTAATGATATTTGTCTCCTCAAAGAATAAAAATATTTGTAAAGCACTTAAAAATTAAAAAAAAACTCATGATCCTCTTATGAGGTTGTATTTTGAAGGACTTGTGAATTTATATACATAGAATTATTTGGAGATAAAATTAATAAAAATTAGAATAATCTGTCTTGTTTACAGTATCTTTGCTAAATCTCATTTAAATATATTTACATGACCTTGAAAATGTGGATCATACAAGGTCAATATTGTTTCCATTATCTTTGTGCTAATAATAAGATCAATTATGAGGCAAATAACAATATCCTTGTCCTTTGTATGAAAAATGACACTAATGACACATCATCAGAAGGACTTGTTTTTGTTAATTGATAAATAGTTATATATTGTGCTGAAATAATCTTAATAGTATCTTGAATATCCTTCCTCATACAGGTAGCCTTGCTTTTCAAAATACATTTTAACGGATCCCAAAACGTTTCATAAATCACCCATTCGTTTTTTGAAAGGCTATTATGTGCCAAGTGTTGTATTAGGCACTGAGAGTACAGAGACATTTAAGGCCAAAATTTGCCCTTCAGGGGCTTACAGTCTGGGTGGAGAGGGTCCTGATCTATCAAGGCACTTATTTGCATGTCCAAATGTTGAAGTGTGCCAGGGTCCAGTATAGGCATGAGAGGGAGGGTGGTTCATTCTGGTTACAAGGAGGAATGTTTGTTAATACTTCTTCTTGTTTTTTTTTTTTTTTTTTGTGAGATGGAGTCTCACTCTGTTGCCCAGGCTGGAGTGCAGTGACATGATCTTGGCTCACTGAAACCTCCACCTCCCGGGTTCAAGCAATTCTTCTCCTTCAGCCTCCTGAGTAGCTGGGACTACGGGCATGCATCACCATGCCCGGCTAATTTTTCTATTTTTAGTAGAGATGGAGTTTCACCATATTGGCCAGGCTGGTCTCGAACTCCTGACCTTGTGATCCGCCCACCTCAGCCTCCCAAAGTGCTGGGATTACAGGCGTGAGCCACCACGCCCAGCCATGTTAATGCTTCTTAAGAGAAGGTGACCTTTGAGCTAGGATGTTCACCAGTGAGAGGAGAGAGGTGAAAGAGAGGACATTTTGGCTAAAAGATTTTAGTCCAAGTCATGGAGGAAGAAAGGAGCCTTTTAGGATAGCTGAAGGCTGGCACAAAGGAAGGTCGCTGTGTGAGAGGGAGGCTGTAGAAGGGGTCAGTGGCTACTTGGAGGTGGGTGTTATGGGCAGTGGGCATCAATATTACAAAAAGAGCTAGATTAGACATTTGACAGGCATACCAATCTATATGTAATATTACGTCAGCATGGATGTAATGATAGAGAAAGTTTTATTTATTCCGACCTCTCCTCACCACCTAAAATCTGGGGGACTCTCACAGGGCTTTTTTGGAGGTGGATCTGTTCAACTTTTGAACTTTATCCCCCCAAGTCACCTGCAGTTCTCCTCCATCTTTCCCTGCCACAACCCTCGACTTCTCCGCCAAGTAAGAACCAAACAAACATTTCACAAACAGGGCTCTTGGTCTTTTTAGGCTGTCTTAATCCACTCCTGATTATTGTAGTCAGGGAAGTAAGAGGCTGCAGTCTGCAGAGACGCGCTGGGTTTTTTCGCTTTCACTGAATCTTCCTGTGTCCTCCTCTGTCAAGGTAAGAGTCATGGGAACATGTCTGCTGTCCAATGAGGCAAAGCAGACTGTCCCATCATTTTTATTATTGAATTGCAGTGACTTAGGGCAAGCAGATGTGAAGAGTGTTTTCCCTCAGTATGCCCAACTAACAATTGCATGTAAGAGCTTAATTTACATGCATCCTCTCTGCATTTGTTTTGAGTATTCAGTGGGTAGTTGCCAAGTATCTGAAAACGTGTCTAGACACAGGTGTTTCTATATTCAAAAACAGGGTTAATTTTCTGAACTACAAAGTCAAATGCATGTAACCCCTGTAACAGAATACACAGAATAAGGTAAAGAAAAAATGTTATGATCGAAGGAAGGGCTATTGAACTTCACTAGCTGTAGCAACTTTGCTCACCAAAATAACTCAATCATGCTTTCCTGAGAATACACTTCCAATTGATAAGAAAACATTGGGAAGGAAACAGTTAATGACAGGTCTGCAATCTAATTTTTTCTTCTACCAGGGATACATGAAAGAGGTGACTCAGTCAAATCCCCTTGCATACATGCTAATAACTAGACATCCTGATAGAAATGCTAATGGTATTTATAAGTAAAAAGATAATGGAGAGCCCTTATCTGTGAAATGCTTTCAGCAGCTATTCTAGTTATCTATTGCCATGTGAAAAACCACTCCCAAACTCGGTGGCTGAAAACAATAATTTGTTATTATCTTTACCTTTCAGTGGGTTAACATGGCTCAGCTAGGTGATTTTTTGCGTGGAGCTTCTCACACAACTTTAGTTAGTGCTACAATTGCAGACATCTGAAGAGATATCTCCCCCATGCTGCCAGCTGATGAGCCTGGGTTAGGCTTTTCAGGCCATATGGTCTCTGTTGCAACTACTCGACTCTGTTGTTGTAGTGTGAAAGCACCCATGTACAATACATAAACAAATGAGCATGGCATCATTCCAATGAAACTTAATTACAAAAACAGGTGGCAGGCTGGATTTGGCCCATGGGCCATAGTTTGCCACCCTCTGGACTATGATGTCTGCAAGGGAAGAATGCTTGTCCTCTGTCCTGCTAGTGAATCATTAGTAAACTTGGTGTTAGGTAAGACATATAAACTGTGTGGTTTGATTGATCATCGAACTCACTTCTTCCCTTAGAGCCTCTCGAATGTTAAACACAATGTGCATAATGTGGACGCAATACCTGTAAGTCAACTTGTCAACAGATATTAATTTAATTCCAATTGTTGGCCTACATTACACTTGATGTTCCACATTCATGGATTCAACCAACAGCAGATAAAAATATTTTTAAAAAGGAAGGTAGTGTCTGTACTGAACACGTACAGACTTTTTTCTTGTCATTGTTACCTAAACAATACATTCTAACAACTATTTACATTGCATTTATATAGTATTAGGTATTAGAGGTAATCTAGACATGATTTAAAGTATACAAAAGGATGTGTGTATGTTATACAGAAATACTACACCATTGTATATCAGGGACTTGGGCATCTATTGGCGTTGGTATCTATGGGGGTTTCTGGAACCAGTCCTCCACAGATACTGAGGAACAACTGTAGGCTGAAGTTCGGAATTCTCTAGGTCAGTTTTACATATACTGATTGCACGTGGTTGCATGAGAATGGAAATGGCAGAGCACATACTTCTCATTGTAAATATGGAAGATCCTGTTAGACTTTACTTCATTATTGAGAAGAAATCCGAATTTATTACGGAATATTTGGAGATCATAGAGTATATCCAAACTACTTTAAAAGGATTTTTAACACAAAAGAAAAGTAAGCCTCCTAAGGCTGTGGTTTCCAAGAAAATTTCCTTTTATCTACAGTAGGGTTTATTTAAATGAAAGACATTGCTATAGTATCTCCCCCAATTTAAGCTTGGAAAAGAGAATGAAAGGGCACAGCCTGAGGTAAATTGTCAGTAATGGCTTATTGCATAGTCAACGAACTTTTTTTAAACCTTTCACAACATTGTAAATATAAGATAAATATTTAGACTTCAATTACATGGAATTTTCCTTCTTCCTTTGAAAACTCTAATAGAAGTCATTTTCCAAAGGGATTAACAGATGACAACATTTTTTGATATGAGTCCTTGGGGTTGAATAGACAGCAGCTATAAGGCAAAGGAAAAAAAAAGAGACGTATAGATAAAATATCTGAAGTCATATTCTTTTGATTTTTTTGGCGAAAAAAGTTTTGCAATAGAAAATTACAGACAAATACTTGTAATTTTGGCACACATACAAGCAATACAAAAACTGTAAACATATTTTTAGCTTTGTTATAAATAAATTATTTCATAAGGCAGTGGAACTTTTAATTTAAATATAAACTCAGAATGTTCCTCTATGTTATTTTCTACAAGTGTTCTCAACTATTTTGTATTTTAGGTAGTGAAACATTCTTAGAGAAGTTAAGTGATTAGATTTTTAAAGGATGAAATATAAAATTTATTTTTTTTCCAGTTGCAAAAAAGAAAAATATGCTTAGGAAAACTTGAAAGTGAATAAAAATAACTGCAGATGATGTTCATTAGTTATTCCACCCTTAAGGCCTATGTCATCGTGACATGATAATTCCATAAAGGAGGAACACAGACATATTATATGAATCAGTGGTTCCTTGCTATTTGCCTCTATTTCAGTAAACAAGACATCCAAGCTTCTATGCAAACTTATTCCCGTCCCTCCCCCAATGATAGCATGACAGCAGGCCCAGATGGCCGGAGAAGGAGATAAGGATGAGATAGGAAAGAAGATCTACAAAAAAGGAAAGAGATCCTTCAACTTCTTGAATTATGCATCAAAGCACAGGTGTGAGGTTTTCTGTAAGAATTAAGTTATGATAGGATTCTCAGTGGGACTTAGTTTTAGATTTGCATGTTTCTTATTTTCCCACATGAACTGTAGTTCCTGAAAGCTGGCTGGCTGCAGGGTAGAAGTAGCAGTGCCCCCTTTTGAGTTCTGCTGCCCCTTTGGCTTTTGGTACTGAGGTACTGGGTCCATCTTTCTTAACAAAGATGACATTATGCAAAATTTATTTGATGCAAGTTTTATCAAACTGTTGAGAGATCTTCAAATGATGTTTATGTATATACAGACAGTGGCGGGTGGGGAGTAGCATTGTGTTTTAAAAAGAAAATCGCATCTTAATGAAAGAATTACTGAGAACTTGGTGGGCAGAATAGTGGTGGTTTTAATTGTATTTTGGAAATATAAAAAATACAAGGTTGTAGGTTTATGGGGCCTTAGAAAACAACAGTAACAACATCTTCAGATTACCCCTGCACTCTAGGGACAGGCTGTGATGAGTAGAGGTGCACGCACTGCACAGAGTTCTAACTGGCAGGACTTTGTCCTTTGCTGTGCTTGGCTGTGTGGTGTGGACTCAGGGTGAGAGGGGTTCATTGCTGTGGGTTGATGATGTAGTTTCCCAAAGAAGTGCACAAAATAATAAAATGAAGACTTATTTTGTCTTTCTAACTAAACCAATCATAAAACAACTCATAGATCTTTTTAAGTTGTTTCTTGTCATGCTCTGCTTGTCTCAGCCTTTCTGTGCTCTCAGTATCACTGCAGCAGGAAGCTCAATGATCCCTTCTGCTTGCATGATGCATTGTCTTTCTCTATTTCAAACGTGTCTTTTCTTCATCCTCCCTCCCCAAGCCCAACTCCTTTTGCCAAGACCTATTTATCCAGTACAGCATTTTCTTCCTTACTTGTTGGTTTGTTCCAACTTTCAGGGAACTCCAGCAATTTTTCATGAGAAAGAAAGTTAGTTCTTTTTTGCCTTGTTTTTATATCTTCTACATCCTTAGCACTATCTGCTAGGATCACCAAACTGTGTTACTAGTGTAGCTTGATAGGACTCTTCTCTAGTACAGATGATGCCTTAACATCAGGTTATCAGGATGCCTGTCATCCATTCCCATTCCCAAATTTGACAGTTATTTGCCTAAATAAACTCCTAAGTATTTCAGCTAAACACTTAGTGCTAAATGCCTCCAACTCCATTGTTTTGCCCAAAATATGTATTGTTCTAAAAAGCCCACTACTATTTGTTTTGTAATTAAGCTACAATATTTCCAAAACTTTTTTATATGCTAGCATTCAAGGAGGAAATCCATGATAAGCAATTATTTTAGTACTTGATTTCACAAACTATTCATTTCATAACCAAGTAGATTAAGTAGAAATCCTTATTTTCCTAATATTAATGTGTTTTTCCTCTATACTTTTATATTGATCTCCTTTTTCCTTTGCAGATGGAGACTGGAAGGTGACCATTGTCACTGGGGATCTTGAAAATGCCGGCACCACGGCAACAGTGTTCCTTTATGTCTATGGAGAAACAAAATGTTCAGGTCCTATTATTTTGGGATCTGGGAAACACCAGCTGTTTAACCCTAACACTGCAGATATATTCAAGGTAAAAATGATACAGCTATAACTTGTTTGCTAAGATATATTGTGATATACATCCCCGAAGATGAAATGGGATGTAATTTTTTGTTGTTCTTTTGGTATTGCATTTACATTAAATTTGCTTGGTATATGTGGCATGTTTTATCCCATGGGAGCTGGGAAACAGTAATAACAACAGGGACGTAGGATTTTTGTTTCTTCTTCATTTTTTTATTTGTATAAAGGCAAAAAACTATATGCATTTTAGAACATTTAAAAATTAGAGTGGAATAATTTACTATTAATCCTATTGTCAAGTTGAGTATTTCCATTTTTGAACATCTGTCTCAGTCTTTGTTCATACCCATACATGTTTTCCACAAGCACACTAACACATATGATGGAGCATGATGGTATGATGGAAAGGTGGTGCAGGCCTAATGACTGAGACATGGGTGAAACGGTCAAATGGTCAAGATTCAAATGCTGACTTTGCCATTTACAAGCATGGTGACCTGGACATATTATTTAACCTTTCTGTGGCTCACTTTCCTCAATAATCTTTACTTCGTAGGGTTAGAATGAGGATTAAATTAATTAATCCTCAATGTAGTATCTGAAATGCTCAATAAATGTTTGCTATTAATATTGCACTACATAGGCAATTTTGTAGCACCCTGTATTACATGCAATATGGCCATTACATAGTCTTCTAACTTAAAATTTGTATTGATTAGATACTAAGTAATGTACTATGAATAAATAGAACACTTTGGTGGTGTTGGACATTTAAATGGCTTTCAAGTTTTTACTATTATAAATAATGCTGCAATGAACATAGTTTTAACCTTAGCTTTCCTCTTATTTTTTTAACCAAAGCTACCTATTTTCCTATGACAAACTCTGGGAAATGGTATTACTCTTAATCCATTTTGAAAAACTATGGTGTAAAAGTATCTGATTTACATAGCACATTGCCTCCAAAAACATAGTAAACACTGGTAAATTTTAATGGTTATTAAATCCTTATGACATCCCAAATCATGTTATCTATTTCTGCCATACAACATATTTAATAATTTTAATTAAAATTTATCAGTTTATTTGTGCAAGTGAGAGTATATAACTGTGGATCTATGGAACTTGTCTTCATTTCTTTTTGTTAAAAGTGGTTTTTTGCAATATAATTCACTCTAACATTCATAACATAACATTCATTCATTTTTTATTATTTTTTAATTTTTTTGTTTTAAAGTTTTCTTTTTAATTGACACATAATTGTATATATTTATGGGGTACAGTGTGATGCTCCAATACATACATATATTGTATAATGATCAAATCAGGGTAAAAAAACATTTACCCATTTAAAGTGTATAAAGTGTACAACCCTGTGAATGTACTAAACAATCACCACAATCTAATTTTAGAACAATTTCATCACTCCAAAAAGAAGGCCAGTACCCATTAGCAGAAACTCTCCATTTTCCTATCTCCCAGCTTTAGGAAACTAGTAATCTACTTTCTGTCTCTACACATTTGCCTGTTCTGGACATTTCACGTAAATGGAATCATGCAACATGGAGTATTTTTGTCTGACTTATTTTACGTAGCATAAAGAATGCTTTAAAGCTTAATCAGTGTTGTAGCATGTATCAGTACTTTATTCTTTTTTATGGTTAAATAATATCCTATTATATGAATGAACCACATTTTATTTATCCATTTATCAGTTGATACAGATTTGAGTTGTTTTCATTTTCAGCTGTTGTGAACGATGCAGCTATGAACATCTATGTACAAGTTTTTGTGTCAACATGTTATTGTTTCACTATATATGTATCATTTCACACATAAACTTGGGTATATACCTAGGAGTAAAATTTCTGAATCATATGTTTAACACTTTGAGGAACTGCCAAACTGTTTTCCAAAGTAGCTGCACCGTTTTTACACTTCTACAAGCAATGTACAAGGTTTCATCTTTCTCCACATCTTTATCGACATTTGATATTATCTGTTTTTTGATTCTAACCATCCTAGTGGATGCGAAATAGTATCTTATTGTGATTTTGATATGTATTTCCTTAATGACTAATGATGTTGAGCACCTTTTCATATGCTTATTGGCCATTGGTGTGTTTTCACTGGAGAAATATCTATTCAAATGACTTGCCCATATTTATACTTGATCTTAGCCAAAAGGCTGAGAAGCAATGATTTGCCCATTTTTAATTGGATCATTTGTCTTTTTATTAATGAGTTTAAGAGTTCTTTATATATTCCCAATATGAATCTGTTATCATATCGATAACAAATATGTTTATTCAACAATGAACAGCCCCAAGATAACAAATAAAAAAATATGTTTTACAATTTTTTCTCCCGTTTTTTGAGTTACCTTTTAACTTCCTTGCTGGTATGGATTTAAGTTACCTTCTAGTGTCCTTTCAAATCAGACTGAAGAGTTCCCTTTGGTATTTCTTGTAGGGCAGGTCTGCTAGTGATGAATTCTCTATTTTTGTTTATCTAGGAAAGTCTTAATTTGCATATGCAAGTCTTGGTTGACAGTTTTTTTCTTTCAGTACTTTGAATATGTCATCCCACTTCTTTATGGCCTTTATGATTTCTGATGAGAAGTCAGAAGTTAACCTTATTAAAGATCCTGTACATATGATAAGTTGTTTATCTTCTGCTGCTTTCAAGATTCTCTGCTTGTTTTTGGCTTTCAAAAATTTTACTGTGTTGTGTTTAGGTGTAGATCACCTTACTGTTGGTTTTAATAGTTACTGTGGTTGCAAGGTTGCCAGTTTTCAAGACTATTGTGGAGTTGGGGAGGGTGGTAGAGAGTAGATCAAAGTACTTATAAGGTACCCTTATGTTTCTACCAATGTTCGTCGTTTTCATTGAATACATGCTCCTCAATTTGTTATAATCCTTTGATTAATTTTCAGAGTTCTAGATAATTTCATTTCAATAATTTTTTTATTGCTTTGGTGGGGCACTAGATTTATGGAGGGTCTCCGTCTGCTATTTCAGAAGTCCTGCTCTGCTCTTATTATCTTGATCATATTTTGTTATTTTTAATTCAAGTTTCTATTTCTCCATGAAATCTTCCATGATTTCTATAACTTGCTGAAGATAAATAAGAACTGGCCCAATATAAATTTGGATTTGAGGCTATGTCATGAGACCAAATCCTTGGAATGGAAGAGCCACCATCCAAGTGGCTCTTGAGACATTGACTATCTTATTGTCAGAACAGTGAAAATTTCCTTTTATATAACTGTTCATATGGTAGGTGACAATGCAGGGTAACTGTAATATTCTCCTGACCCAGTCATAGGCCTTGAAGAGGAACTTGGTTGTAGGGCTTCATAAGAGAAGAGGATTCTAGTTTCAAAAAGGGCTTGCAAAATGGTGTCAGTGGCTTTGTAGCAATTTTGATATATACCCTCTATAGACTATAGAGTTCAGCTCTATGGTTGCACCTAGAATGTCACTAAGAGCCAAAATGAAGGAAATTAAACATCCTCAGGAAAACAATCAAGGCAAAATTAAAAGCAAAATGTCCATTATGGCAGAAAGTTGGAGAGAGTAGGCAGAGAGGAGTTTCTAGAGAACAGGGACTAGACCTAGTTCACTTGCTAACCCTTGAATCTGTTTATTGCCTGACATAGACTAGACACTCATAAATATCCATTGAAATCATGAAAATTTAATAAAAATGACTTTGCTGAAATTTGTTTAATATTGACTGCTTTATCTTGGGGGCGTTCATTGTTGAATTTTTCTTGTGATCCTTCTCACTCTAAGGGAATCATAAAGGCATCCATGTATCTTATATTAATATTACTTACTTATAAACCTGCCCAGAAATTTAGTTGGGCTTTTTATTGCATTTTTGCAAATTGAAACGCTAAATAGTATTCTCCATTGCTGGGAAAAAGTTAGTGCTTATGCCGTTCACTCCTAGAAAGTCGCTTTCTGCTTCTGATTTACTATTGTATGAAGTCAATTAATTTTGTAGATGAAAAGGTTTAACATTTGTTGTGAACTCCCAGGGCACTTGCCTAATCATTGAATATCCCTTATGCTCCTTAGGATTGAAATGGATAATACAGTTTTGCCTTTGTAAAAACAATTTATATCACCAGCAATGAGAAGACCTATATTTCACCTCCAAATCTGCTCTTTACTATATAAGGAAATATGGATAAAGCACTTAACATTTGTAAGCTTTAATTTCCTCCTTTGTAAAATGAGTGCAACAATACCTTATAATATAACTATGCAGACTGAAAGAGTTAAACATCAATGCACTTTATATAAAGTATAAAACACTCTTATCATTATGCTCTTTAGGCTGACTCTTATGATCCTGCCCACAAATTGTGGTAGACTTCCTGATAGGATGGGGTTTAAGATAATTTTTCAGATGAATGAAGGCAGGAAGGCAGCTTGGCAGATGGCTGGTGGGTGGCTATTTCTGGCATGGGGGTATGTGTAGAAATGTCTGGAGGCTGGAGTAGGAGGAAGGAACATAGGAAAACAAGACTAGGTTGGCTGAGCTAGAGCAAGTCAGTTGAGTATGTAATATCAAGAATGTTTATCTGGGTCTTTTCAATGTTTAAAAGTTAGATGTCCATGTGGGCCTACAAACTATTAGCCATTAGCTAGATGGGTGTTAGCATGTCATTTTGATTTTGGCATAACTCTGTATGACTTTCTTTTCTCTCCTCCTTCTTGTCCTCTTCCTTCTTCATCTTCTTTTCCATTCTTCCTTTTTTTTTGTTTTTTAGGAATCCTAAAACTTGGAGATCGGTAACATTTTACATTGACTTCATTCAGAAGTTTAGGAGTGGCAGCACTAAGCAGTTCCTTGTTGACATGTTTGACTTTCCTGTGGATGGCAGATCCTAGGGACAATTTAACTTAAACTTTTTCATTAGTTACAAAAGTTGAAATATTTTTTAAATGACATCTTCTACAAATTTTCAATTATAGCTACTTATTAAGAAAAGTTAATAACGTTGTTCCCCTTAAATAGAAAATAAATTGCAGAAATAAAACCCCAGTTCAGATGACATCAGATAATAGATAGAATAGATAATAGAATAGAATTTGCTTAGCTTCAGGACTCCTCACAGGAAGACTAACAATCATCTACAGAGAAGAGTGCCTTTGCGAAAATCCCAGAAACTGGGGGTGAGGCTGATGCACCCCACAGAAATGAGAAAAAGTCTCATTAAAAGAGTAAGAGAAGCAGTTACACTTTGACTGCTTCACCTCTCCCTCAGGCTGGCATGGCATCATACCAAGCTAGTCCTAGATGGACATCCAGCTTTTCCAAAATTTTGGGGTGCTTCATGGGAAACTTACTTCTGCTTTCCCCTACAGGGTATACTGAGGGACTTGGCAGGGCTAGATTCTATGGGGTCAGCCAGGAACAAAGAAGCATGGCAGGCGTTCACAGCAACCAGTGCACAGAACTTGGCAATAGCACTGCATCCCTGCTGTTAGCACTATCACCGACTAACCAGAGAGCTTAGTCAGTGTCTCTGCCTAACCATGGAGCAAAACTAGTGGTACTGCCTGGCCAGAGAATACAGTCTGCAGTTATGCCTGTCTTGGGTTCCAAGCCAGTGGTCAGGCCAAGCCATGGAGCCTAACCTACAGCCCTGCTTGAGCAATGAGCCAAGCCAATGACCCTGCCTGACTCTGGAGCATATCTTGCAGCCCTGCCTGATCAGGAAGCCTAGACAAAGACTCTGCCATGACATAGAACCCAGCCTGTGATTCCACCAGGGAAGGCAGCCCAGCCAGTGACCTTGACTGATTATGGGGCAAGCCTGTTTCCCTGCCTGACCAGGGAGCTAGGCTAGCAATCCAGCCTACTGTGAAGCCCAGTCTATGGCCCCTTTCAGCTGTGAAGTTTAGCCTACAGCCCCACCTGACAATAAAACCCAGCCTATGGTCTTGCTAAATTGTGGAGCACAGCCTGATGGAGCAGGGAGTCCAGACAGCAAACCCACCTAATCGTGGAGTGCAGCCTATAACCCCATCAAACTGCAGGGCACAATCTACAGATTCTCCCAAACTGAGAGCCCAGTAGAGGTCCTCACTGACTGTGGAGCACAGCAACAGCTCTGCATTATCAGGCAACCCACCCAATAACCCTGCTCAACTGTGAGACACAGCCTTGACCCTACCCAATTGCAGAGCCCAGGCTGCAGCTAACCCCAACTGCAGAGCTCAGCCTGCATGAATGTGGAGACCAGCTATGAGCACTGTCTGGCCAGAGAGATTGGTTAGGTCTCTGACTAGGATTGATTGTGGAACTCAGCCTATAGCCCTGCCTAATCATAAGTCCAAGCAGCAGCACTTCTTGGCCAGGGAAAGCAGCCTATAACTCTGCCCAACCAGAGGCAATTGTGGAGCCCAACCAGTGGCCCCATCTTGCCAGGAGCCCAACCAGAAATTCTGCCTGACTACAGCCAGGTCAGCAGATCTACTGGTTGCACAGACCACCTTGCAGCTGCACCCAACATCAGAGCGTGGGCAGATGTCTTGCCCAGTTGGAGACCTTAACAGAAAGCATAACCTACCTGTGAATGCTACCAGCTGGTCTGTCTAAAACTCCAGGCTGGGCTGATGGGTGAAGGTCTTTCCCTGCCAAAGTGAACCTGTAAAGGCTGGAATACCTGATTGCTTCCTTAAATGCACAGTCACCAATGCAAGAATATAAGGATCACAAAGAGTCGTGGTAACATGAAACTACCAAAGAAGAATAATAAAGCTCCAATAGTTGATCCTAGAGAAATGGAGATCTAGGAACTGTTTGACAAGGAATTGAGAACAATCCCTTTAAACAAGTTCAGTGAACTTCAAGAAAAAAACAGGTAGACAACTAAATGAAGTTAGATAAGCAACACATGATCAAAACTATTATAGAAGTTCAACAAGGACATAGAAACCATTAAAAAATTAAAATTCTAAAGCTGAAGAATACAATGAATGAAATGAAAAATTCAGTAGAGAGCTTCAACATTTGACTCAATAAAGAAGACGAAAGAATCAGTGAATTTGAAGACAGGTCATTTGAAAATATTCAGTCGGTGGAGCAAAAAGGAAACAAAATAATTTTAAAAAGCAAAGAAAGGTTATGAGTTAATCGGATACCATCAAGTGAGACAATATATGCATTATGAAAATTCCAGAAGGAGAAGAAGGAAAGATAGGGACAAAAAGCCTATTTAAAGAAATGATTACTGAAAACCTTGCAAATTTGGGGAGAGAAATAGATATTCTGATTTGTGAACCCCAAGTGTCACTAGACAGGTTGAATCTGAAATGTTACGCACAAAGCAAATTATAAATAAATTGTCAAAACTCAAAGGCAAAGAGAATTTTGAAAGCAATGAAAGAAAAATGATTCATCATATACAGTGGAGCCTCCACAAGACTGTCAGTGGATTTCTAGCAGAACCCTGGCAGGCCAGGAAAGAGTGGGATCATATATTCAAAATACTAAAAAAAACTGCCAACCAAGAATACTGTACCCACCAAACTTGTCCTTCAGAAATGGAGAAATAAAGATTTCCCATCCCAACGTGATGAAGGTAACCACAAAGAATAAACCTGCAGTAGATACACAAAAGATTAAGAGACAGAGATCAAAGAATACCAACACAAAAGTCATCAATTACAAAAGAAGACAATAAGCAAGGAAGAAAGAAGTAAAGGAAATGTAAAGAATCAGAAAATTAACCAAATGGCAAAGATACGTTTTTAATTATCAATAACTACTTTAAATATAAATGGATTAAATTATTTGATGAAAAGCTGTGCAGCATTTGAATGGATTAAAAAACAAGATCCAATAATAAGCTGCCTAGAGGGGACTCACTTTAGCTTTAAAGACACACATAGGCTGTAGTTGGGGATGGAAAATACTTTCCATGAAATGATAATCAAATGTGGGCACGAGTGACTATAATTATATCATACAAATTGACTTTAAGCCAAAAACTGTCACAAGAGACTAAGAAGATTATTACTTAATGATAAAGGGATCAATTTATCAAGAAGATAGAACAATTATAAATATTTATGTACCCAACACTGAGCAGCTAAATATATAAAGTGAGTACATTTACAACAATAGAAGTGAAAGGAGAAATAAGCAGCAATATTATAATAGTAAGGATCTTTGATATTAAACCCTCAATGATGGATAGATCATCCAGATAGAAAATTGATGAGGAAACCATGGGTTTGAACAATACTGTAAACCCAGTGAACCTAGCAGACATATACAGAACATTTCATCCAACAGCAGAATACATACTATTCTCAAGGGCACATAAAATATCCAGGATAGACCATATGTTAGGACACAAAACAAGTCTTAATAAATTCAAGAAGATTGAAATTACATCAAGTATCTTTTCTCACTACAATAGTATGAAACTCAAAGTAAACGACAGGAAAAAAATTTGAAGATTTACAAATTCATGGAGATTAAACACACTTCTCAATGATTAAGGAGTCATGGAATAAATCAAAAAATAACTTGAGACAAACACAAATGAAAATACAACATACCAAAACTTATGTGATACAAAAGCAGTGCTGAGCGGAAAGTTTATAGCTGTAAATGGCTACATTATGAAACAATAAAGATCTTAAATAAACAAGCTAACTATACACTTCGAGGAATTAGAAAAATAGAACAAAATAAATCCAAAGTTAGCGGAAAGAAGGAAACAATAAAGATTAGAATGGGAAAAAAATGAAATAGAGAGTAGAAGAACAATAGAAAAGATCAATAAAACCAAAAATTACTTTTTGGAAAAGATAAACTTAACAAGCCTCTAGCTAGACTAATCGAGAAAAAAAGTGAGAGAACTCAAATAAATAAAATTATCAATGAAAAAGAAGACATTACAACTCATACCACAGAAATACATAGGATCATAAGAGACTGCTATGAACTATTATGTGTCAACAAATTGAATAACCTAGAGAAAACATATAAATTTATAGAAACATACAACCTAAAAAGATTAAAACATGAAGAAATAGAAAGCCTGAATACACCAGTAATGAGTAAGGAGATTGAATCAGTAATCTCCCAACAAGGAAAAAACCAAGACCTTTAGTCTTCATTCTGAGTTCTACCAAACATTTAAGGAAGAATTAATGCCAAACCATCTCAAACTCTTCTAAAAAATCTAAAGTGGAGGGAATACTTCCAAACTCATTTTATGAGGTCAGCATTACCCGGATACCAAAGCCAGACAGGATATTAGAAGAAGAGAAAATTACAGGACAATATTCCTGATGAATGTAGAGGCAAAAATCCTCAACAAAATACTGGCAAACACAATTCAATAGCACATTAAAGTATCATTTAGCGTAATCAAGTGGGATTTATCCCTGGAGTGCAAGGATGGTTCAATATGTATGAATCAATAATTGTGATACACTGTATTAACAGAAGGAAGGATAAAAATAATGTGATCATCTCAACAGATACAGAAAAAGCATTTGACAAATTTCAACATGGTTTCGTGATAAAAACTCTCAGCGTATTTAATATAGAAGGAATGTATCCAACCTAATAAAGACCAAATATGATAAACCCACAGCAAACACTATACTCAATGGTGAAAAGCTGAAGGCTTTCTCTCAAACATCAGGAACAAGATAAGGGTGCCTACTCTTGCTACTTCTATTTAACATAGTACTGGAAGTGCTAGTTAGAATAATTAGGCAAGAAAAAATAGGGCATCCAAATCAGAGAGAAGGAAGTAAAATCATCTGTTTGCAGATGACATAATCTTACATATAGAAAATTCTAAAAATTCCACCAAAAAGCAGTTAGAATAAACAAACTCAGTAAAGTTGCAAGCTACAAAATCAACATTTAAAAAATCTGTTGCATTTTCATACATTAACAATGAACTATCTGAAAAAACATTTAATCCCATTTATAATACCATTGAAACAATAAAATAATTAGGAATAAATTTAACCAAGAAAGTGAAACATCTCTACACTTAAAACAATAAGTCATTGTTGAAAGAAATTAAAGTATGTACAATTAAATGGAAAGATATTCCATGTTCATGGATCAGAAAAATTATTATTAAAATGTACATATTACCCAAAGCAATTTACAGATTCAGTGAAATTCCTATCAAAATTCCAATAGCATTTTTGACAGAAATATAAAAAACAATCCAAAATTTCATGTGAAAGCACAAAAAACTCTAAATAGTCAAAGCATTCTTGAAAAAAAAGAACAAAGCTGGATGCATTGCATTACCTGATTTCACACTATATTCTAAAGCCATAAAAACTAAAATAGTATTTTTATTTTATTGGCATAAAAATAGACACAAAGTCAAACGGAACAGAATCAAGAGCCCAGAAATAAACGCATGCATATACAACCAACTGTTTGTCAACATTTGACAATGTTTGTCAATATTTGACAAGGGCACCAGGAATGCACAATGGGGAAATATTACCTTTTTCAATAAGTGGTGTTGGGAAAACTGGATATCCATGAGCAAAATAATGAAATTGGACCCATGTCTTATACCTTTCACAAAAATTAATTAGAAATGGATTAAATACTTAAAAATTCTAGAAGGGAAAGAAACCATAGGCAAAACCCACTTTTCCCTATGTTTTGGCAATGATGTTTTTGGCTATGACACCAGAAGCACTGGCAACACAAGCAAAAATACACAAACGGGCTGTATTAAACTAAAACGTTTCTGCACAGAAATGAAAATAATCAGCAAAATAAAAAGGCAATGAGTTGAAATGAAATGGGAATGGGAGAAAATATTTGCAAACCAAATATCTGATAAGGGATTAATATCCCAAATATATCAGGAACTAATTCAGCTTAATAGTAGAAAAACCCAAATAATATAATTTAAAAATGGGAAAAGACCTGAACAGACATTTTCCCAAAGAAGACATAGAAATGGCCAACATGTACACAAAAAGGTGCTGAACATAACTAATCATCAGGGAAATGCAAATTGAAACCGCAATGAAATACCACATCTAAACTATTAGTATGTCTATCATCAAAAAACAAGAGATAGTAAGTTTTGGTGAGGATGTGGAGAAAAGGGAACCCTTGTATATTGTTTGTGGGAATGTATCGGTACAGACATTATGGAAAACAGTAAGGAGAGGCCTATAAAATTAAAAATAGAGCTACCATTTGATCTGCTTCTGTGTATATATCTGAAGGAAACAAAATCAGTATCTTGAAGAGATATCTGCACCCATGTAGTCATTGCAGCGTCATTCATAATAGCCAAGACATGGGAACACCTTATCTCTCCATCAATGAATGAATGGATAAACATAAATAAAGCCAAAAAAGACCTAAAAACCCTAATACAGGTGCAGAATATACTATGGAAAACATATCATTGATTTTCAGAAGGGTTAAATTTCCTCAGATGGGCTAAATTTTAGAACAAAAATATTATTGGCTTCAGATATCAATCATTTTTTATTTATTGGAGGACAACTGAAAGAATATGGCATGGCCTACTCCTTAAGAAGCCAAAAACGTTTGTGGAGAGGGAAGATTAAGGTTGTTTGCTGATGTCTGCTCTGAGCTGGATGATAGATATTTAGCAAAACTGAAACATGAAAGAAAAAAATATCATTCTCTAATCCCTCTCTGCTGACATCTTCTTTTGAAAGACTAACATCTTTATTTGTGGACTTGATCATATCCTCCTCTGTCTCTCAAAATTGTGACCCATTAGCCATCCTTATTTTTTCTTGCGTTTTCAGGATTATTCTATTTAGCACTTGCCTTCAACCTGCCAACAGGCTTATGTTTTTCCTGTTCTAAATGTGACCCTTACTCTACTCTTAGGTTACAGTTTTCCTTCTCTTTGCAAATCTTCAAAGTACTAACCCATACTCATTCCTTTACCTCTTTCTCTTTCCATTCTCTCTTAATCTTGCAATTTGGAATATTATCTCATCACTCTATTTAAACCACATTTTCTAGGATCAGCAGTGAGATTCTGATTCTTCTTCAGCTATTTTTCTCAATTGGTAGCCAAGGAATTATTGGGTGGACAGATAGTGCAGTGATAGGTGTGAGTATTGGAACCAGATATCCTGGGTTCAGATTTTAGCTTCTTGACCACCTGTGTGTTTGTGGGCAGTTATTTACCATTTTATCCTCTGTAAAATTATTAAAAATAATAGTACCTAAGAGGATTGTTGTGAGGATTATGTGGGTATATAAAATCAATGTAAAATTTTCAGCATATAAAAGGGCATGTAGTCAACACTCAAAATTCTTAAAAGTATTTGTATTGTGTTTGGGAAGCAAAGAGACAAAAGTGTTTCAGGAAAATGTAGGTGACAGTTATAGGTTGAATTGTGTTCCTCTAAAAGATATGTTGAAATCCTTGATACCTGTGAATATGACCTTATTTGGAAATAGGCTCTTTACAGATTTAATTATGATGTAAGTTAACATGAGGTCATATCAGAGTAGGCAGGGCCTTGATTCAATATGACTGGTGTTGTTATAAGAGAGAAGAGAAGCATCGAGAGAGAACGCTATTTAGTGACAGAGGCAGAGATTAGATTGGTGAGCTGTAAGCCAAAGATGCCAAAGATTGACAGCCACCACCAGGAGCTAGAAAGAGGCAAGGAAGGATTCCCCCCAGAGTCTCAGAGGGAGTATGGCCTCATTGACCTCTTGATTTCAGACTTCCAGGCTCCAGAATGGTGAGAGAATAAGTATCTGTTGTTTTAAGCCACCCAGTTTGTTATCAAAACCCTAGGAAATGAATATAGAATCCAACAGTCAGATGCTTCACAGAAATGAGGAACGAAAATGGAAAGAAAATGGATAAATTTGCCAACAAAGAGGATGTTAGTGCCTTTCAAAAGAGCCATTTTACTAATCTTGCTGAGAGATATTATAGGGAATGATAGAATCTATCATGGGGTGAAGAGAAATGGTGGTTCTGGATATAGAGCCACTTGATCATTACGTTTGTGAGAGGGAAGCAGGTATTAGAGAGAGCACAACAGTGTAAAGAGAGCACATCAGTGTAAAGAGTAGACCCCTTTTTAGGAATAGAAAAATTATCCATTTTTGCATGAGAAGAAGGTGGCAGTGGAGAGACATTTTTTGTATGTAAGACTGCTGAAGACAGTTGGAGTAAATGTTAGAGTCAGATCCTTCAAAAATCAAGAGATCTACTTTCTTAACAGCTACCAAAAATGCAGTTGGAAGAATAGGTTTTATAGAGGAAGACGGCACCTCTTCATCATCTTTGAGACTACAAATTAGGCTAGGAAATAGTTGTGATAATAGACGTTAAGGTAGAAATAAAGTACAATCAGTTTGGCTGTAATAGTTGTTTTGGAAATGTGAATTTGTTCCAACATAATTGGTATATTAAAGAACAGTGAGCATAAGTGGAATTTCACATTTGCTTATGCACATTTTATCCATAAGAACCACTAGATGAGTGCAGAAAACTCCACCTAGCTGAACTGGGTCACATAGGACTAAACACACACACACACACACGCACCTCAAACACCTACCAGCTACCTCAGTCCACTGCATGTGTTAGGAACCATACTTATTCACATCTGATGTTAAAACTATCCTTCCAATTTCAGATAACCCTTCTTCCACAACTTGACAATAACTTACAAGCTACAGTTGTTTTCACACCTCTTCCAGGAGAAAACTTCGTGTCTTTTCAAAATAAAATATCATATTTCTTATAGTATTTATGTATTTCTTAACCATTAATATGTATATAACTGTGTTGCCATTTTTATTAGGTTCCTATATTTTTTCTGATGTCATTGATGAAGTTTCCAAGTGTTGTTTCCCAACCTTTTTTTTTTTTTTTTTTTTTTTTTTACCATAAGCCTATGGTTTTTATTGTAAAATTTTGCAGTGTGGTGATTTTAGACACATGTCACATTATAGAACTTGCTATACATATAGCAGGAGCTCCTCCTGGATGGTCTGATTTCCCTTTTATTTATTTTTTATTTATTTTTATTTGAGACAGAGTCTTACTCTGTAGCTCAAGCTGGAGTGCAGTGGTGTGATCTTGGCTCACTGCAACCTCCGCCTCCTGGGCTCAAGTGATTCTCATGCCTCAGCCTCCTGAGTAGCTGGGACTACAGGCATGTGCCACCACGCCCGGCTAAGTTTTTTGTATTTTAGTAGAGATGGGGTTTCACCATGTTGCCCAGGGTGGTCTCAAACTCCTGAGCTCAGGCGATCTGCCTGCTTCGGCCTCTCAAAGTGCTGGGATTACAGGCATGAACCACCACCAGCTGGTGGTCTGATTTCTGAAGTATAGGAGAAACCAGCAATATTTCTATGAGTGGAATTTCATTTGCCCAAGGTAATGAACAAAGAGAGTGATAGATTAGAAAGTCTATGAAGACTCCGGGAATACATTAAGGAAACAAGGGAAACTGAAGTCCTCACCTTGTCTTAATTTTGTTGGTTCTATTATCTACTTGTTCCCTGAAACTTAATTATCAAAAAATTCACAAATTGTATCATGTAGGTTAAGTTAATTAATAAATAGAGCTTATAGTTCAAGTAACTTTCAGGCATAAGACAACAGAGGCAAAAGATCATTATCCTCAGATGATTTATTTTGAGGGCATTAGTGTTCTTATTGCATGTTGAGCCACATAAATTTGAAGTGATTTGTCCTCAGAATATTTCAATTATTGTAATGTATACAGGAAACATTCTTCATCTTTTTAGTTGCCACTTAAGGAAGAAAAAGTAAATTCTAAAGTTGTTCTTATCCTGGCTTGACAGTATCACACATACTTGTGCATCTATATTAGTCTCTATTTTTATCTTCATCTTCATACATACACATACATAACATACATATTGTATATGTAATGTTAACATATACAATATTTGTTATATTTCTTTTTCTATAGAACTATGATAGCAAAAAATGTTAATATTTTATATACAATTATTATATTCAGCTTTTTTGGATTTGCTTTTTCCTACAGCATAATATATAAATAATACAATTGTGAAAATAAATGCCTATGCATTTTGAGACTATGTTAATTAAGTAGAAAAGCTTTTTATTTTAAAGATGAAACCTTGAAATATCTTGGTGATGTTATTTGCTATTATAATATAAAAGTAAAATAACAGAAAGCTATATGTGATTGAACTTAACACTGTATAAATTTGGTAATAATTTTCCACTTTAATTCAAAAAGAAATCTCCCAATAATCCAAATACATTCATTCAAAAACATTTATTGTGATCTATTCTTTACCAAATACCATAACAACAGCTTTGTCTTTCTTTAAAATTTATGAATATTTTTGACTCCTCTGTATCTTTATAATCAGTGGGTTTCTTGTAGATAGTATGGAGTTGGGTCTTGCTTATTATCCTACCTGGCAGCCTGTCATTTCACTATGTTTAGACCATTCTCATTTAAAGTGATTATTATATAATTAGAATAAGATCTACCATCTTGCTAGTTGTTTTCTATTTGTTCTTTCTTTCCTTTTTCTCCCCTTTTCCTGCCTTCTCAGGATTTAACTGAACTTTTTTTAATGCATCAATATTGTCTCCTTTTTTGAAATTATTTATGCTATTTTTTCTTTTATCAAAAACTTTCTACTGGTTTCCCCATGGTTTAGAGTGTCTATTTTAAAATAATCTGAGTCTCCCTTCAAATAATATGCTACCCCATGTGCAGTATAAGGGTCTTAGAATAATCCAAATTTCTACTTCCCATTTCTTATAGCATTGTTGTCATACATTTCACCTTTATATATGTGTATACATGCAATATATAATAAATGATTTTATTTTAAATAGTTATATTTTAGAGAATTAAAAACGAGAAAAATAATATTTATTTTACTTTTATTCCATTTACAACATTCTTTATTTCTTTGTGTAGACCAAGGTTTCTGGCCTATACCACAATCCTTCAGTAAGAAGAATTGCCTTCAATATTTTTTGTTGAATGGGTCTGTTAGAAATACATTTCCTCAGTTTGTGTTTGTATGAGAAAGTCTTTATTTATCCTTCATTTTTAAATGATGTTTTTACTGGATATGGAATTCTGGATTGCCAGTATTTTTTCTTTAGTACTTTGAAGAAGTCAATTTATTGTCTTCTCTTTGCATTTATTCCAAAAAGAGTGCTGATGTAGTTCTTATCCTTCCCTCTATTCATAATGCATCTTTTTCTCTAGCCACCTTCAAGATTTTCTCTTTGTCTTTGGTTTACAGCAATTTGTATATGATTTGCCTCTGTGTGTGTGTGTGGGGGGGTGTGTGTGGGTGTGTGTGTATATTAGTATTTATCCTGGTTGGTGAGCTTCTTAGATCTGTGATTTGGTTTCTGTATCTAATTTTGAAAATTTTTGACCATTATCTTTGGAAAATATTTCTCATGCCCTGTTCTCTTTCTTCTTTTCAAGATTCCAAATGTATGTATATAAGACTATGTGTTTGATATTGTCCTATGTTCTCAGATGCTCTGTTCTATTATTTTTCTATTAACAAAATCTTTGTGTTTCAATTAACCAATCTAAATATTCATTGATTCTTCCCTTGGCCATGTTGTATCTGTCAATGAGGCTGTCAAAGGAATTCTCCATCCTTGTAACTGTGTTTTTGATTTCTAGAATTTTCTTTGGTTCTTTCTTACAGCTTCCAATTGTTCTACTGAAAGTACCCATCTGTTTTTTTATGTTGTCCACATCTTCCATTAGAGGTTTAAACACATTTAATCATAGTTATATTAAATTTCTTGTATGATAGTTTTAACATTTGTGTCATATCTGAGTCTGATTTTGATTATTGTTTTGACTATTCAGATTATGGTTTCCTTGCCTTCTCCCAAGCCTTGTAGGTTTTGTTGTTGTTGTTAGAAGCTGGATGTGTTGTATAGAACAGTAGATAGTGAAATAAATACTGTTGATAATTGGAGATAAGCACACTTTCCTTCTGCTCTGCATTTAGTGGAGGAATTTGTGCTAATGTAACCATTACTTGGGCTGAGTTTAAAGTCTGTTGTTGCTATGGTTACCTTCAGTGTAACTTCATGTTCCTTTAGTAACACCTTATGTTTAGGATATAGTCTAATTTGCCAGAGAGTGTTTCTCAATATTTGCTTCCCAATTGGCTTGGGTCTGTCTACCTGGCTTTGGCTCTTCTGGTTTGTCTGTTGCAGCTCACAGCTGTATTCCACTGTTATTTTTCCTCAACACATGTTAATGTAGTGTTGAGAGGGTGGGGCAGTTGTACGTTCTCAGATGTTCTGATTAAGCTTTAGTCTTAGCCAGGCGTTGCAAACCTTCACAAGTATTCCCGCTTCTCCTCCAGGCGTAGTGGGCCTAGGATGTGTTTTTGCCACTCCCCTGAGAATCACAGACTTTTTTTTCATGGTGCCCTTTCTTAGTTGCAATGTATTTTTATCAGTGCCCTCAGGTAACAGTTTTTGTTTCTCTTCCCTCTGCAAATTACATCTTTTGTTCCATAGGGGAGATAGAGGAGACAGATTCTCTTTTGTTCCATAGGGGAGATAGAGGAGACAGATTCAGGACTTCAGCCTTGGCTGTCGTTACTACCCCCAGCCAGCAAGAGAAGGACTCTTTCTCGGTGTTCACCTCAATCTTCCCTGCAAGTGCCTGGTGGGGTTCTTGGAGGAAAAGTCTGCAAGAGAGTGCAAACTCTTATGCTTCCCATATCCAACCTTTAGCAATTTGTTGGAAATTTCTAGGTGCATTCTTTACTGGGGTACAGAACATCTGTAGGCATCCACTCCAGGTGAGCACATGCTTAGGTCCTGTTTCTCTCTGAAGAAACCTGTCTCTCTCCAGAGTTTGGTTAGATTTTTACCCTGTAATCTAGTTCTCCAGGAAAGTCATTAATTTGCAGTTTTTCTAGGTTTTTCTTTGTTGTAAAAGTGACTCTGTCTTCCAACTCTCTACATCTCTGAGCTCACGCTATGAATATTTAGATGGGTAGTCAGATTTATTTATTTTCTTTTTATTAGATTTTTATAGAATTATAGTCACTGAAGAGCTGCAGAGAATATATAACATTTAAAAATGTATAAAGGCTCAGTAACCCAGCCAGGCAAATAAGATGTTATTTAGAAACATAAGTCCACTGTTCTCCATTTTCTCTGAGAAGAAAATAAATAATATAGACTGTAAAAAGGCAACTTAGAGACATATTTAAGAAAGACCTTCTAAATAGTAAAGGTAAAAATAGCCTTGTAATATATTTATTATAGATTCTTTTCCTATGACAATATTAAACAACAACTGAGGCATTTTCAATATGTCCTGATTCAGATGAATCCAACCTATAAGTAAGAGAATGGATCCATAAAAGACTCTTTAATCATGGCATTCAATAGAAAATGTTAAGCATTTGAGAATATAGGCTTTTTAGTGAGGATAAAACAAAACAAAATGAGAAATACCTTCAAATTTCAATTTGGAGTGAAGAGACCAGAAAATCTCTATCAAAGTTCTTAGGAAAGATATGATGAAATCTAAATAAAATGTTTTATCCACTTTCTCAAAAAGCATTTTAGGAAAACCAAATTGTTATTTCTTTCTGAAAGGTAAGGTCTTCAAAGGCTGCTATTCATTTCAATGTCATTCAGCAAGTATTTCTACAATACACACAATAGGTTTAACACCATGCTCAGGTCTCTGAAGGGTACAGAGCTATGAAATGAGAAACAATCCCACTGAGAGAAAGGACATAAACACATGACACAGGCAAGATGCCAGAAGTGTTATAAGTTAGTGCCCCGTTAAGCAGGATAGATGCAAAAAGCTTTATGGGCTCAGAGAAAGGATCTACAGTTCTCTCTTCGGATTGGATGAAACAAAATCTTCTATAGCTGTTGACTAGTGGACCTTTCAACTGGGATAAGGGTGTGCTGGATGTGTGTTCTATAGAAGCAAGGTAGCTTACTAAGCTCAAGAGAGAAAAAAGCTTTGTCTTTCTTGGGATTCATAGCTTTTTTTTTTCCTATGCATCTTTGTGCTTCCCATGTAAAATTCTCAAACTCAGTCACAGCAACATTTACCCCTTTTGTGAGTATTTTCTACATCTTCTCAACTTGCCTGGAAACCAAGACTACAAAATATTATTTTTAAAATCTCATTAAAAACTTTGTCTTATTTTTTAGTCTAATCAGTTTGTTTTTCAAATGAATTTTCGTAGCTACTTTTGGAGTCCATGTGATAAATGGACTGGGACTCTATATGAACATGTTCCTCACTGTCTCGTGGACGGGACTGGAGAGAGACACGTAGACAGAATTTTGAAACTGTTGATAACACAATTAGATGTCACAGATGAACACGGGAAAAATGATGAACACTACCTTGTAACACCAGGGATTATGACGTATCTCCTGAAGAACATGAAAATTATTTTGGCTCTGTAACAGTTGATGGATTTGAGATAACTGTGAAGACTCCCCTAAGAAAACTGAGGGTCCAGGAAAATGTATAACAAATAATGATATCCAGATGCTATTCAGGGAACAATGTTGTTGAATGATTTCCTTAAAAGAGTTGCTTATTGTATAAATGAGTGGGGTATATCTTTATTTACTATTACAAAGGATTTCCAGGGTATATTACGTAGTGAAAAAAGGTAAAAACATGTATGCTACAATTTATTTAAGAAAAGAAGTGTTATGGGAATATACGCATATTCATATTTATATATACATAAATATTACATGTATACATGGTTTTTAATTTAAAAATAAACAATGGGCCGGGCGCAATGGCTCATGCCTATAATCCCAGCACTTTGGGAGGCTGAGGTGGGTGGATCATGAGGTCAGGAGTTTAAGACTAGCCTGACCAACATGGTGAAACCCCGTCTCTACTAAAAATACAAAAATTAGCTGGGCCTGGTGGCGCACACCTGTAATCCCAGCTACTCAGGAGGCTGAGGCAGGAGAATCGCTTGAACTGGGGTGGAGGTTACAGTGAGCTGAGATCACCGCACTGCACTCCAGCCTGGGCAACAGAGTGAGACTCCATCTCAAAAAAAATAAAAGAATTAAAAAATAATAATAAACAATGGAAGGTAAACTATAAGATAATAAATGATTACATATGTGGGGGGGGCTAAGTTAGAGGGGTTAGTAGGAAAAACTAAGCTTCTTTGAATAAACTTTGTTTTGCAACTCCGATTTAAAACATATAAACATTTTATATAATTAAAAAAATTAATTTAAAAAAGGCAACTTCTAAAAGTAAAAGGAAAATGAAACAAATGAACCTGTATAGTCAGATGATGTAAGCACACACAGCCAGGAACTATTCCAAATGACGTTAAGGCCCACCATTAAGGTTTGACTGCATAACCCTTGTAGGGTAGACATTCATCATTTTGCCGGTGCTAGTTTTGATATGGATGACCTGAGACTGTTGTTTGTGTAATGTGGGATAAAGCACATGAAAAATCACACAACTGTAATTGAGAACCACTTAATTTTTTTTCAGTGATTTCAAAAAGGCTAAAAAAAAAATGATATTGACAAAAATTTACCTGGCAAAAAGAAGCAGTAAGAAAAGCAAGGGTTACAATTCTGACAACAAAAAACATTAAAACCAAAAAGTATAAGATGGGATAAAGGATACTTTGTAATGTTAAAAGCTACATTTGATGTGACACCAATACATTAAATAACACAGCACTCATGTGAAACAAAAACTGCACAGATGCAAGGATTTGGGTAGAAACCCAGTCATATAAGAGATTTTAATACATGACTCTTAATTCAAGACAGGTCAAGTGTTCCAAAAGTAAGCAATTATATTTTAAAAAGTCTAAGCAATGTAATAAATAAGGTAGCTCTTTTGTTTTTATACATTATACCCTACTAATGGAGACTATTTCCTCTTTTCAAATTTGGGTGGCAATATAAATATTGGTGTAGCTTTCAAATACAGATGCTTGGGTTTCACCTGGGATCATAAGATTCCAAGGTCTGAAAAGCTGCCCATATTATTCTGACTTTCATCAGCATCTGAAGTCACTGACAAAGGAGAGAGAATCAACAACATTGGCAGTGCCTGAATTTTGAGAGAAATCTGAACAAAACATTTGATACTGAGATTGCTTTAGATCATCCTGGACAGAGAGTTTTTATAAACATCCGTGATTATTCTCTGTCAAGACCATTTAACTGTTTTCTGAATATCGTTTCAATAAATATGCTTATTTACTAGTTATATAGTATATAATTAGTTACGCCTGGCTATTTATTTATTTCTATCTCTAAGCTATCTTTCAGATGAAATATGTATATTATGGCAGAATTATTAACATTCTTCACCAAGTTTGAATATTGGTCTCTAGCATCACAGTAAATAAAATTTGTGCTCTCGACTTGTTCACAGAAATAGAGATACCACAATAAAATAAAATAATACAAAATAAACAGTGGCATATTTCACAGCCATGACTTGAATCCTATTATTCTAAATGGCTTACCTGTTGTATATTATATCCTGTGAATTTGTGCCATGTTAATTGGACCTTGTTCCAAAAAGTGACTGAGTTTATATAGCTGGAAAATGCAAGCAACCTGGTTGGACTCTGGGTGTTTGTCGGTATATTATATAACATCCTGGCGATGACACCAGGTGCATGCTCGTGGAGTGGAAATGTTTTCCATTTCTCTAGTTTTTTTTTTTTTTGTCGTTTTCTGCAGGTGCCATGGAAGGCAAATGAATGCTGTTGGTGATTTCCAGGCTATTAGAGAATCTAGCCATTATATATGGCATCTGAAACTTTGTGAATGAGGGCTCCTTATGTCTAGTGATCAGGTGTGTTTCCCAGCAGCCTTCAGGATATGTTAGGTGCTAAAAGATAAACTTTGATTCCTCTGAGCGAGTCCACCTTCTCTTTTGCAGAATGTTTGTATCTAACACAACACAGGAAGGTAATAAATTTATTGTCAGTGGTGTTTTTTTTATTTTATTTTATTTTTTGAGACAGAGTCACACTCTGTCACCCAGGCTGGAGTGCAGTGGTGCAATCTCGGCTCACTGCAACCTTCACCTCCTGGATTCAAGGGATGCTCCTGCCTCAGCCTCCTGAGTAGCTGAGATTGCAAGCGCCTGCCACCATGCCCAGCTAATTTTTGTATTTTTAGTAGAAACGGGGTTTCACTGTGTTGGCTAGACTGGTCTCGAACTCCTGACCTCATGATCCACCCGTCTTGGCCTCCCAACGTGCTGGGATTACAAGCGTGAGCCATTGTGGCTGGCCGGGTTTTTTTTTAACCTCAGCATAGAGTCAACTGGAGAGTTTAGCGATGGACATCCTTTCAGTGTGGAATCACGGACATTTATCTTAGTTAGAGCTGATTTAAAACACCAAAAACCCATCTTTCTTTACAAGGTTTCCCTGGCTACATCTTAGCAAAATGACATAGCTGCTTTTTGGCAGGCAGTGTGGCACTAGCTTTACATTTGAAATTTCACAGCATTGTCATTTTTTTCAACTCCCACATTTGTTTCATGAATGCAATTCATAAAGTTATATACCTTGCTACATGTGAACATAAGTGTTTTAAGAGCTCACAACTTAGATAATCAGGCGTACAACTTACTTGGTGATAGTTTTGAAGATAGAATTGGAATATTGGTCATCATAAAAACTTAAGGAATGGCTCATATATTTGCCTCCATTTCTTTCTTTGTAGTTTTACAAGAAAATATTCTTTGTTTTTAACAAATTGTAATGGGTGAAGAGGAACATTTAGTACCTCAAGGGGAGATGGATAATTATCTTCACCCTGAGATAATATCATTGTTAAGGTTACCAAATGCTAACTATGTTGTCCCCAAAATAAGCTGAGAGTGCATCAATTTAAGTCACGTTTCTCTTTAAAGTCTTATTTGCCAAAAAATTAGATTTCTAAAAGAAAAATGGAACAAAACAGGCATGTTCTAGGTGACAGAAATGTTTCATTCTTGTTTGTATGAGAATGTCAAAATTAATATCTGTTGACCACCTGCAAAGGGCAAGGTTTGTTTGAGGTATTCTACTTGTGTCATATAATTAAATCTCCTCCACCTGTTATGAGGTAGGATGCAAAAGGACAGGTAACTTGTAAGGAGCAATGGGCACACAGCTTTATGAGGCCAGGTCTGTCAAGCTCCATCAGCCTTTCATTATATATTGTTTGAACTAGAGACTGAAGTAGTCTCAAACATCGCAAAAAACAGAAAGAAGGGTATCGCTAGTCCTCCAAAGAACAAATTCTTTTGAACTGGAAATTTTATTTTCCTTTTTTTAGTTAGAAGAAATTATGGTAGTTACATGGTTAGAGTCTTACCTTGCTAAAACATTCCAGAGCCTAGGTTGACATCTCACTAGATCCTTTCACTCCTTTGACCACATATGTGTAAATGCATGCTGTATTCAATGTGTGTTTCTGATGCTTGTCTGTTTATTTGTTTGTATTTGAGCTTTTCTGTTAACTTAGAGAGGTACCTGGATGTAGGGACTGTATTAGTCATGGTTCTCTAACCATGCAGAACCACCAGAATGAGTGTGCATCTCTATCTATCTATCTATCTATCTATCTATCTATCTATCTATCTATTTATCTATCTCTATCTATCTATCATGAGAGATTTATTTTAAGGAATTGGCTCACAATTCCTTAAAATTGTGATTGTGGAGAAGTAGATTCAAATACTGCAGTGTGGGCTGGCAGGCTTGAACCCAAAGAAAATCTGCAGTCCATGTCCAAGTCCAAAGGCCATTTGCTGGTAGAATTACTTCTTGCTTGGGGAGGTCAGTCTGTTCTATTGAGGCCTTTAACAGATTTGATGAGACCCGCCCACATTATGGAAGGCAATCTGCTTTCCTGAGAGTCCACAGATTCAAATCTGATCTTATCCAAAAAAAAAACACCTTCTCAGGAACACTTAGAATACTGTTTGACCAAGTATTTGGGCCCCATGGCCCTGTCAAGTAGACACATGCAATAACCATCATAGCGTGTAACCATCATATCATGAAACTTCTTTCAACAACCAAATGAACAGGGGCTTATAGAATATGGCGTTCACTGAGGTACAAGAAAATCTCTCTCCTCCCAGAATCAGGAGCAGGAAAATGGTAGTTACTTTCTGATCCTTCAAGAAGCCCTTTACCCTGAGTAAACTGGAGTCCACTGCATGGAGGCCCACTGCCCTCTAACTACCTGACTTCTCCGCGGCTCTGCACGAAGGTGTCTTAAGATGCCTGGGGCAAATGGAAGATGGTCTTCCCTTAGCCCACTGTCCAGGGTCCCTCAAGTGCCCAGAGTGTGGAAGTGGACATCTTTGCATTCCCTGACATTCTCCACAGATTTGCCATCAGCCTGAGCTTTGAATAGTTGTGATTTAATACTGAGGTTGCTAGTGTGTGGGGTACAGGGAATGGGAGTTAGAATCCTGATCTTCTTAAGAACTCTTAGCCTATTTTATGGGATTGGAATACCCAGCTAGTTGTTACAGAGCATGACTCTAGAAGATGTGAGCAAAGCTCCCCTTCCTTTCATTTTTCACTTGACCATTATTTTACCATTTCTTTGTTAAAAAATGTTTCTTCTGCTTCCAATTGTTAAGTCAGAAATAAAAAGAAAAATGTTACTCCTGCACGGGTATAATCCCATAAAATTTGGAAGGGACTGATGAACAGACATTGGTGTATAGTTGCTTATCTCTTTGTTCATCTTTTCTCTCTGGAAACTCTGCCTACTATGTTACTAGAGTAGCCCTTGATGGCCACACCCCGTTCTACCTAGATCAGCTTCACAGAGCCCACTGAGGTTTGTTAAGTTCCTTATGTTTAACAACATTATCTGTCCTATAGCACAAACAATTAGTACATATAATTTTATAATGCTAATGAAGAAGATAAGCTACCAATGAAGCTAAAAGCTCTAGTTCTACCAAGTATTTGAATAGTTGTAGTATTTATGCAAATAATTTCACTTGGCACTTCAACCTATGTTCCTTAACAATTTAGCTATTTTTTCCTGTCTTTATATACTCTGGGCAATAACTTTTGCTTCCTTCACTGCCTTTACCTAGAAAGAAATGTGGCTCTATACAAGATTGAATTTGTTTTTATTAACTTGGAGCTCTTTCTAAAGTTTAGTTGTACAGATAGCCTGCTAACATGGTATGCCATCATAAATAAACAACTCATATTCTTACTCATACGTTCTCTTTCTTCATTCTGTGATGCAAAACTTGGGTTGGTATCTGTGGGAGTTATGTATATGCTTCCAAAAGAGGCCAAATTCTCACAGGATATCAAAATAGCCTAGTGAGATAGTATCAGCAATGGGGGTTCAGTGGCAGAGATGGAGTTGACTGCTGGCATCTGATTTATGTATTAATAAAAGTTAGATTCATGCAGTATGCTAGTAGTAGCAGACTGTGTTGTTCATAAAAGCCTTAAATTCAAACAAATTCTCTGTATTTATTTCAATCTTATGCCAGAAAGACATGCTGTACATAAAAATGACTGTTTCTTTCACAGCCATTGTACTGTAAAGAAAATAAGATTCTATTTTGTTTTGTGGCTTTGCTAGGAAAAAAATAGCACTCGCTCCTAGAACAACTTTTTGCAACATACTTTGATCCCAAGGACTACATGCATGCCATTTGCCATGGTTAGGTTGATGCTGAAAAGTAAGTGGTGACTTCAGCTATATTACTTAAGGTGGCAATAAGAAAGTCATTTGTGATGCAGTGTGATAGCGAAAGCATTTTTTTCTCTGAATTGTAGTGTGAACGAGAGTTGAAAAACATTTGTCAGTATTCCAGTTGGCAAGTGGTACCATTTTAATAAGTCAGTATTGCCGAGAGTCCAGGTAAAAGCTCATCTGAAAGTGAAATACACTGATGAAAGCTCAGGCCAGTGAACGCTTTCACCACCAGAAACAGTATGCCTGTGTGTCTAGAGCACATATATGAGAAGCCTTTCAGAATGATGCACACGCCTGACCATATGCTCTAGTGAATGCCATTAAAATCCCTTCTGGTTTTTCAGAAAAAATAAACATAATTACATTTGGCACCAGCATGAACTTATTTTAGAATAAAAAAGATACTAAACAATGTTTCAAAATGACTGGGGTTGTAGAGTGCCCTGCTTCTCATAAGCAATTAGCCTGAGAAGATGAGAACTCAGGTGGCTGTTTTGATCCCAGCATAAAGATTTTAGAAAGGGTATTTCTGAACATTCATAATACTTAATCCTATTATTTGGGCAATTATTTCCTTACACATGGCAGGTGATCACTTTGTAAATAGATTTTTTAAGTCCCACCACTCTGTCTTTTGCTTCTTGCCTTTGTTATGATTGAATTTGATTGTCAAAGTGCTGTTCCCGGAGACCATTCAGATCCCCTTCATAGGCGTGATGTCTCTTGAAACTCACCATATATTGAATTATTTTTTTCCTTCTATTGGGAAACAGCTGGAAATAAATTGACTGTTAACTATTGTTCCCAAGCAAGTTCCACCAAGGTCCGTGTGTTCCTTTTTCAGAAAGATAAATTTCACATTATGGCAAGAAATGAAACATGTAATGTTTGCACTGTTTCTGTGGAAAATCCCTGTTCCAACACTGTGCCTGCTTGCTGTTTAACGTTGTTCCTGGAGAAGAGGGAAGGCTCGGTCCAACATGCCACAGAAGATTCACAACTGCAGATCACCACTGTTGATGATAGAAAAGGGCATAAAAGGTGGCACCATTCCATTCTGCTGGCTTTGAGGCAGAACCTGTTAGCAGGCCAAGCCTTTGTTTTTGCCACCCCAAGTAGTAAGAGGTTCAAATCTGTGCAAATGCATGGAAAAATAGGAAACACACATACAGAGGGCCAAACCCACGGTGGTGATTTTTAAATGCTGTGAAGTATAGTTTCATATAGAGAATTAAGAGATAGCAGAATAAACCCTTGTTGGTTGTTTCTAGGTCTTTTGCTACCCTGAAGCATCCTCATCTTTGCTTATTTTAAAACAACCAAAATAAAGCCAGTTTAGAGAAGGGAGAAGCCCCTGATCTTGAACAAGCACATAGTATGAGGTTCTATCCATTTTGTTTTGCCGTGGTGTGCTTTGCAGCTTTCCTTGGAATTGTTACTGCTGCCAACTCAAGCCAGGCCTGTCTTCCCATGTCTGCACTTCACCAGCATCCTTATTATAGGGCCCTCCTGCCAGGCTGCTTCCTGTAATGATTATCCCCAAACCCACCTTTAGCAAATTATCAACACTATTTGTAATTTTAATAATAAAATGTAACATTTTCTGCCATCCTAGACTATTTTATTATTGCTCATATCAGTCTCCAACCTAAACTATTTTAAGTCAACATTTTCTATACCTGCACAGCCCCCTCTTGCAGTACTAATCACATTAGTAATTAACATTTTAAGATCTGCAACCATTTCTGAGCTGTATGCTCTGGGAGGGAAGAAGTCGTGTCATATGTATGCTTCTTCATCAGTACATGGCACCGGACAGACATAGGACTTCAAATATCTATGAAATGGGTAAAGTTAAGTGTGAGTTCAAATTACATATTTCAAAGTTTAGATATCCCCAGCCATTTTTAAAATTGCTAGAATCAGGGATTCAAAAGGTTGGGTGTGCGAAACATTCACTAACATTTCCAGGTTTTAACTGATTCAAGTTCATTTCTTGAGCTTGACATTTTGATGCTTTTCATTGAACTTAGGATTTGACAGATAATTTCAAGCTGAAAGCTCACTTACCGCATATTGCCTTCCTTCACACTATTCAGCAAGACTTGGTTTCTGGGTGTTCCTCACCAAAGCTCTGACTTGGAGTCTTGTGGAGGTAGCTCAGTTATAATTAAATAAAAACATTGTATAATTGAACAATATTTGTCAACTCAGTTTCAAGAACAGTTTGTATCTTCTTCTCTAAAACTAGTCTATAAATTACAGAGTAAGCACAACCATACTATATCAAGACCAAGAGAAAAACTTACAGATGTCATCAATACAATAAGAAATATGTACGTTTGTCAGATTTTTGTTTTCTTTTATTTATGTAGACACAGAATCTCACTCTGTCGCCCAGGCTGGAGTGCAGTGGTGTGATCTCGACCCACTGCAACTTCTGCCTCCCAGACTCAAGCGATTCTTGTGCCTCAGCCTTCCGAGTAGCTGGCATTACAGGCATACACCCTCATGCCTGGCTGATTTTTGTATTTTTAATAGAGACAGGGTTTTGCCATGTTGACCAGGCTGGTCTCGAACTCCTGGCTTCAAATTCTCCACCCACCTTGGCCTCCTAAAGTGCTGGGATTACAGGCGTGAGCCACTGTGCTTGGCCTTTGTTTGCTTTTAAAATGCATATATTAATAGTTTCTGTCAGTGTTTTGGTTCCTATGATATGGTAATATATAGACTCAGTTCAGACATGTCATCCTCATGCATGGCTTCTCAATAACCAACCTTAGAAAGATCCGTAAAGTTATTTAATTTTATTTTAAGCTTTCACTTCCAATTCTGTTTTCTTTTGCCTCATAAGCACATGTTAATTTTATCTTCCTAAAATTCTACTGGTTCTCAAGCATAACAGCAGATTCTCATTCACATGATTCCAGATACCTCTCTCTCTCTTCTATGTATCTATGTATCCATGTATCTCTCTATCTATCTATCCATCTTCTATCATTTATCTATTGAGTTAAAAAGTAAAGGAAGCAGGAATGATAATCTTGAGACTCCTCTGAAGATTTCAGCAGCTCGCTGCTATAGTTATTTCAGTTTCTTAAATGCCTGTGGTAACTCATTCTTACTAATCCATCTGGCCAACAGATTTTATTGGTATTAACACTTCTGTGCCACAAGTCAAAATTTAGTTTCTGCTCTCATTTTCTGTAAGAATCTTATTGTGGATAATGGTGAGGAGGTGTTAACGGGAACCCAGTCCAACTTTTATACTTTGCAGAAAGTGAAGCCTTAGGCATTGAACTCTAATTACACCTAAATTGTCTCGAGCAGTTTCCGAAGTCTAGTAACAGTAGCCAATCAAATCAACATCTACATGGTTCCCATGGAATACTTTTCACTCTCTTTTATCTGAACTCAGAAACTGAATTAACTGACAGCAAGTTAGCATGCTAGGGAAAGAATCCTGGCTTTCAGGTTTGTCACACCGTCTTGGGGGACAGAGTTCATTGAATAGCCTGCCTAGACACCCAGGGATGCACCTCCTCAGTGCTTTGCCTCATCTTTACTCCGTGGTTAACCTTTGCCCTGAATGCAAATAGAAATCCATGCCATGGTAAAACCAGGCCATTGCCCAGAAATAGGAGAGTAGTTGAATGGATACTGCTGGCCTACTGAAACTTACAGCAGAATGAGAAAAACTTTTCCACTCCGTGGATATAAAGGACATTTAAAATTAATTAGTTTTAACATTATTTGATTTTGCAAACAAGATATTATCTAATTCCGTGGAAATGTTCTATAAATATTTGTGAGCCAGCCCTCATATGTACAGTCACATGGACATCCTTGTGCACACAACATTTACACACATGCACTGGATAAGCACAGGCTGTGTCTACACAGGGGGCGATTATGTAGAAAATGCAGGGGCTGGAAAGATAAGGAACTATTTGAAATTATGTTTGCTGTTTCTATTTTTTGTTTTCCTATGTGGATCAGGTTTATCTCTCAGAATAGAATTGTCCAAATGTTTTAGCATGTGGTGTGGTAAGGACAGGCAATATGAAATCTAGTCATCTGGAATTAAAATTTCCTGCTCTGAATCTTAGAGGCTGTGGGGAGTTGAGCAAATGATATAACCTCTCTGAATCTTAGTGTCCTCTTTTGTAAATAGGGAGAATTATGTGTATCTCATATGGCTCCAGTAAGGATTTAAAATAACTTATGTAAAATGTCTGGCAGAGAATATCCTTACCTCAACAAACAGGCCTGTTGTTCTTGTCCATGTTTTCAGTATTAAACCAGATAAATTTTGACTCTTGACTTTTGACTTTGTTTTGGATGTAAGATTCGGTTAGTTTTAAGTAAAAAGTCAAAATTCTTAGATATGTTAGGCGCATATTTAAGACATTTTCTTGTTGTAACTCTGAAAATGAATGGGCCCATGAAAATCTCCGCAAAGTTCACAAGGTATGAGCCTTAAAGTGGATATCCGCAGAGAATGAATGAGCACTCAAAAGTAAAAAATGAACAAAAATAAAAATAATGCAAAATAACTGTACTGTCCCTTGAAAGTATTTCAGACTATAGTATTATATAACATGGAGTGGTTGCTGGTTTTTCTGTAGAGAACAAGAAGCCATAATGGATAATCATTGGAACATATAAAATCTGGTGTTTTCTTAGAGTTCCCTGATTAGACTCTGTAGAGAATTGGTCCTGGTATGGAACTCAGCATCTCTGCAAGGAACACTGGACATAGAATTTAGTCTCCCAATTTGCCCTATTATGTTTTCAAAGCTCTCTCTCAGCTGTGCTGGTTACTTAACGTTCTTTCATAATCGTTTACTCTGTTAAGTTGACATTTGATGCCACTCAAATCGCTTCAGATATTTTGTCCCTCTTTGGAGAGGTTTGCTGCTGATCACAGAATGACAGTGCCCATGGGCTCATTAAAAAGAGTGCAAATTTTGCCTAAAAAATAAAAAAAACTCCAGTATGTCTTTGGAAACACCAACATGCACACACTCTCTCCCCACCGAATGCCACCACCTGGCCACTGCCATAGAATTTTGTCCTTTGTGAGAATGGCTTGAACCTAGGAGGCAGAGGTTGCAGTGAGCCGAGATTGCGCCACGGCACTCCAGCCTGGGTGAAAAAGCGAGACTCCGTCTCAAAAAACTAGTAAAAAAAGAATTTTGTCCCTTGTGATTGAGCTATTCTTTTATAAGTCAAGTGGTTTGAGAACTCTTTTCAAAATAGTTTTATAATATGCTTATTTAATAACTCTTAGTCATAGAAAAATTGGTTTCATTTTTAAGCTAAAATCAACCCTTAACTCTCTTCTTCAAAGAGGCATGCATAAACTTTTGAGTTAATGGATGTGTTTGTTACATGGATTGTGGTTGTGGCTTCATGCCATGTCCAAACCCCTCAAATTGTATACATCAAATATGCAAAATTTTTGCAAATCAATTACACCTCAATAAAGCTATTAAAATAAATAAATTAAAAACTCTCTTCTTATACTTTTCTTAAATGAAATACCAAAATAATCAATTAACCAATACTTAATATTTGCATCAACTCAAGGAAAGAGTACACTTTAAATATTCTAGACTATGAATAGGACTAATATTGATTTGCTGTATTCCAGACAATGTTGCTTGTTAACAATATTCCTTACATAAAATGTGAATATTAAGATAGATTACAAACGAAGTCTGGAATTTTCTTCAGAATCTAAGATGGCACATTTTAAAACCTCTTAATGGCAGACAGATGGGTTGGATAGCATCAGAAGATTCTTTCCAACCCTTTAATTCTTAAGAGTATTTTTACAAAAACAAAAGTGTGTGTGTATGTGTGTTTGGTGTTTGTGTGTGTGCAGAGAGAGAGAATGCTGAATACCAGGCCAATATTTTAGATTTTAAAAATAGATGTCTGACTTAGAGTTCTGTTTGCTAATGTTAATAATTTTCAGAAAGATAGTTCATATTTGGCTCAGCTGTAGTAATTATTATAATGGGAATTAACTTATGTCTAGACATGAACATTTTGCCTTTGCTCTGAGTGGTATTATTACTTCAGAAATTTTAATGCACCATGAATATGAACCTGTAGCATACTGATGTATCCCAGTTTGACTGTAACACTTTCTGAGCCTTACAGATCTCTTATCTACTAGCTTTGTGATGATTGCTGAGTCCTAACTGTTCTTTCACAGGTGTAAATGTGAAGCCTTAGGGGATTCAGCTTACAAGGAAGGTAGATTCTTAAAAATAAAACCCTCACTCTCCAATTATAAACAATCCCAATGAGAGAAAAGGGAAAAGTATTTAATAAAGTCACCGACTACATAGAGATTTCTTTGATGAACTAGAATTTTGAAAGCTGCATTCTAAAATGCATAAAGGGGCAAAATTAAGAACCCATAAAGATGAATAGCAGGAACTTTCCAAAAAGGTCTCTGTAAGGCTAAAAGCTCCATACTACTGCAGACATGGAAAATGCTAATGGCCATTAAAAGCAAAGACAGAGGAAGGAGTCCCCTGCTTTGATCAAATAGATATAAGAGCAAGGAAAAAATACAACTGCTAAACTTTGACTGGACTTTTAATGAAAAGTCTCTAACTTGGAAATATAAAGGCAAATAAGGTGGAATTTCAATCTAAGAAACTGAAGATTTTGTTAGATAAAATACGTGGCTTAGGATGTTCCCCAAATATTTAGGATTATTCTCCTTGCCTTCATTTCCAACATCGCCATCAGGGTCACCACCTTCTCTTGCCCAGACTCATGTACTAGTCTCTTACATAGTCTCTCCTGGCTTTTACTTTTACTTCCTTGCCATCCTTCTTTTGCAGAACAGTCAAGGAAATCTTTTAGAAACATAAACTGGAACATGTTATCTCCTGCTTTAAATCCCCACATGGCTTCACATCCCTGCCTGAGGGAACCACCTACCTTTTCATCCTTCATCCATTCTGTGCTTCCCCCAGGTCCCAACAGCCCAGGGAGCTTCTCTCTGCTCCAAGCTTGACCACTCCAAACTCATTTCCACTGTAGGTCCTTGAAATGGTTATGGTAGTGAGCCCCTCTGCTTGCAGTGCTGTCTCTCCTGATATCCACCAGCTTAGGAGAGTATCTTTTTGTCGTTCAGATCTCAGCCTGAATATTACTTTCTTGGAGAGCCTTTCCCTGGCCACCCTATCTAGAATGACCACCCATTCAGTCTCTTCAGAGGACTGAGCATGTCATTGCTTTATTTCTCATTTGTGTTCATTGTCTGTCTTGTCTCATTAGACATCTCCAAAAGTAGGCTCCATATGGATAGGTGCCCAATTTTTTTCATTGCTGTCTCTTCCCAGTCCCTAGAACAATGGCTGGTTAGATAATAAGCACTCAATAAATGTTTTTAGATGACTGAGAGACAGACTGAATACATGGCTAAGAACTGGGAGAATTGAGACAAAGAAGATCAGGTTAGGGTTGGTGTCTTGGGGATGCTTTTGGAGGAGATGGGATCAAGCTGGACTTTGCCCAAGGCTTGGAAAGGTGGAGGGGAGACTTGGGCACACATTGTGAGCCAGGGGAATGTTAGGAGAGAAGATACTGATGGAGGAAGCCTATAGCTGTTGGCAATGGTGACAAATGAGCCTGTCTAGAAGGCAGAGAGTGGTAGGGAATGAAACTGAATGGGTGGAGTCAGAGTAATGGTGGCGAGTGTTTGAAAACTAGACAGAAAATGTTGATACCTCTCTGGAAAGTAGAGTATATTTCTGTGAGCAAAATAAAACTATATTCAACACAGAGGAAATTATGTTACAATATAGGTGAGGAATAAACAATTTCCTCACTTATGTAGGGAGACTTTCTTTTTGCTAAATGACTCTAGAACACCTCATTATTCCATCTGTTAATTTTACTGATGTTCACACATGTATGATGTACATAAAATAAAATATTTTTCTCTAAAAATAACATGTACTCTTCATTTTAATTTATTAGACTCAGGTGGTAGTATTGCAAAGTTCCACTAGCAGAGAAAGTCATAATTAATATGCAGCCTATTTCATTTTATTTTCACAAAGGAACTGTGAAAGCATAATTGGGAAATGTGACTGTCCCTTACAGAGCTTGTATTTCCTGTCATAAAACTTGACCAAATGAAATACCCACAACCAGAGTTTTTCTATAAAATTTGATAAAAACAGCAAAAAGCCCCAAAATCTTTAACGCTTTTTAAATTTGCATATATGCAGTATGTTAACAACAACTGCTTAGGTGATTTTTCATGCCAAGGTCATCTTACACTGCCTTGGCTAGGTATGAATTTGACTGACAGTTTTAAACCAAATGTTCACTGAAGTTCTGCATTCTTCATTTGCATGCATCCTATGCAACCTCAAACTGGCTACTTTAGCTCAATTTCCTCAACTGTGAAATGGATTCAATAAATAGTGTCTTTGCAAAAATGCAAACTGTAGCTGAAATAAGCCTTATGCTAATGATGGCCTGTTCTGACAGGAGATTTCCTGTCCTTTCACTTCCATCAACCCTAAGAGATGCTATTTCATAAAAACCTATCAGATTTATTTAGCTTGAGACTCTTTGTTCAGAGTGGCAGCTATATCACAACAAACACACAGATTCAGTAATAATGAAAAATTTTGACATAGAAAACTAAGGCTAATGACAGACCTCTTGATGCAGAAGGACTTCTAAGTGGAGGTCAGTCAAGATGTCAGGCTCAGCTTTACTTAATGAGACAGCCTGCCTAAGGAAAGGCAGGAAGGGGTGTCAGAGTGTCCTTGCCTTAATTCTCGGAACTTGAGTCTTAGGGTTCATGCCCACTGGAGAAAGGCAGCTACCTGTGTTTGTCCTGTGGATCTACTTTGAGAGGTGAATTACTATTTGTCCTGCATTTTCTTTAAGTGAGAAAACCTTACTGACAGGATCTCAGAACAAGGCAAATACTGCAAATCCCAGAAACCACAGAGCAAAACAAGGAAATCAGCAATGATGGAGTGCATTCTGTGAGGAGAGTCTTCAGGTCTGAAGGCTTAAGTGGGGGCAGAAAAGAGAACTCAGAATGCATTGCTCACAGTGCCAGGATGTTACAGAGGAGCGGTGGGGACTGGGGATGGGAAGAGGAGGGGGAGGTGAAATGCACTGGAGGGCCCAGAACACATTCATTATAAACTTTCTACCCACATCTCTCTCTCTCTCTCTCTCTTCCTCCTTTTTAAGACCAATAACTCTTAGATTTGTGCTTTTAAGGCTATTTTCTGGATCCTGTAGGCATGCTTCATTCTTTTTATTCTTTTTTCTCCTCTGTGTATTTTCATATAGCCTGCCTTCACACTCACTAATTCTTTCTTCTGCTTGATCGGTTCAGCTGTTGAGAGACTCTGATGCATTTTTCAGTATGCCACTTGCATTTTTCAGCTCCAGAATTTTTGCTTGATCTTTTTTATTATTTCAATATCTTTGTTAAATGTCTCTGATAGGATACTGAATTCTTTCTATCAGTTATCTTGAAGTTTGTTGAGCTTCCTTGAAACAGCTGTTTTGAGTTCTCTGTCTGAAAGGTCACATATCTCTGTCTCTCCAGGATTAGTCCCTGGTGCCTTATTAGTTTGCTTGGTGAGGTCACATTCTCCTGGATGTTCTTGATGTTTGTAGATGATTGTTGATGTCTGGGCATTGAATAATTAGGTATTCATTCTAATCTTCACAGTCTGAGCTTCTCTGTACCTATTTTTTAAGAGAAGGCTCTCCAGGTATTCAAAGGGAATTGAGTGTTGTGATCTGAGTCTTTGGGCACTGTGGTAGTATCTGCATTAGGGGGCACCATAAGCCCAGCAATGCTGCAACTCTTGCAAACTCATGGAGGTACCACCATGGTGGGCTTGGGTAAGATCCAGAAAATTTATCTGGAATACCAGGCAGAGTCTCTCATTGTATTCTCTCACTTTCCCCTAAACGGAAAAAGCCTCTCTCTCCATGAAGGGCTGCCTGGAATTGAGAGAGGGGTGACACAAGAATTTCTCAGCTGGGAATGTGCAAGAAGTACTTGAGATCATACTGGGTCTCACGCAAGATCCGTGGTGACTACTGCCCGAGTGCCACTGATTTTTATCAGGGCCCAATGGCTCTTAGTCAGCAGGTGGTAAATCCTGCCAGGACTCGTCTATCCCTTCAGGGCAACTTCTCTTCTGGCCAAGGATGGATCTAAAACTGCCATCCAGGAGCTTGGACCTGGCATCAGCGTCTTTAGGAATCTGCTTGGTGCTTTATTTTATTGTGGCTGAGCTGGTACCCAAGCTGCAAGACAAAAATCTTCTGTCCTCTTCCCTCTCCTTTCCCCAAGCAGTGGAGTTTCTTCCTGAGCTGTGCTGCCTGGGGCTGGGGGAGGGGTGAGGCAAGCACTCCCTTGGCCACTCCAGCTTGTGTTGCACTGGGTTGTATACATTGCAAGTTCACCGGCTCCAAGCCCAGTGAAGTACCAGGACTTGCCGCAGAATTGCAGTCCTTGTGGCCTGACTGCCTTTCAGATTTATACAGGACCATAGACTGCTTTAGTCTGCTGGTGGTAGAGTTAGCTGGAAATCGAGTTTCTATTGCTGGGGTGGAGGATTCCCCTCTGGCTGGGACTGCTCTAAATGCCCCCTTCATGGGCACAGGAAGAATTCTGTCCTGTGTTGTGCTCTGCTGTGACAGGGCAGCACTGAGTTCCATGGCAGAGTCTCACAGTCACTTCACTGTCCCTTCCCCAAGCACAAGGATTCTCTGCATGCTGTGGGGGATGTGGAGGGCTGGTGTGGGCAGTGCAAGGTTGTCTTTTCGGCCATCTTCAGTGTCCCTTTCCCTGATATGATCTTAAAACCAGGTACTGCGATCACTCATCTGATTTTTGGTTCTTATGATGGTGTTTTCTTGTGTGGCTGGTTGTTCAATTTGGTGTTCCTGAGAGGGGAGGATCGCTGCGGGCCATCTTTCTCCACCTCCTTCCAAGAACACACTCAGGAAATTGACGTCCTCAGAAGAGTAAAAGAAGACATGGCCTCCAGAAATCCGCAGGAGGATTCAGGAGGAGAGAATATCCTTAGGCGAAGCAGCAAGGTGAGGGATGAAGCTGGAGATGGCTTAGAAACAAAAACACAAAGCAGAATAAAAAGCCATATTTAAAGCAGACGAGTATAGAATAGCACTGCCAAAGTGGACTCAGTGATGAGGGACACGCCAGAAATTACCTCCCAGAATGATAAAAAAGAGATAGAAAAATAGAAAAGAGAAGGTAGATGTAGAAGACAGAGAACAAATGGTAAATAAGGTGTTTTAGAAGAAAAAACAAGGGGAAATATAGTAATAACCATCAAAAATATGATTGCAACAACCTTCTGTAGTTCTAGAAAGACTATCGTATATAAATGAAAGGGCTTGAAATGAGTAGAAAGAGATGCACACATCCAGATACACTCTGATAGCTTTTTGGAAAGCTAAGGATAATCCCACAGGTGGACATCGAAAAAAAACAGATGCTTGACAAACCATACAAATGACTTACATGAATATATTTACACTGATTTCAATAGGCTTATGTTATCTAAAATAAATTATAGTAATTATGGGGGTTTGATTCCACATTCTGCCTTACTCTACATAACAGAGGCCAATTTAGTACTTTCTAAACCTGGGTACTCTGATATGCAGAAAGCAGCTACAGACATTTACCTCTTATGTTGGTTGTGAAGATGAAACTACCAGTTAGTCATCCTCAGTGGTTGCTGAAGTCTCACACTCTAAGAGCAACTTAATGTGTTAA
Organism: Gorilla gorilla gorilla; assembly: GCF_029281585.2. Taxonomy (NCBI): domain Eukaryota; kingdom Metazoa; phylum Chordata; class Mammalia; order Primates; family Hominidae; genus Gorilla; species Gorilla gorilla. The sequence goes on along the minus strand of NC_073231.2, from coordinate 65,943,946 downwards.
ACTGGAAAAAAAAAAATTAGTTTGAACTCATGACCTTAAAAAGATACCTATTTTCTAATTGTCACCGCTAATTACCCCAAGGGCAGCTGTTTGTTCATCTACCATCAGCTCTCCTGCGTCCTGTACTGCCCATATTTTGCCTCTGATACTGCACACCACTAAAAAGAATCAGGGTACCTGGGAGGAAAATTGATTCCAGTGTTCAAGCAGGAAAAAAAATGGATTGGTCTGGAATATCCTTTTGTTGTCTGAAATCAGCTTTTGCTTCAAAAATGTCAGGACCAGTGCTAAAGGACAGAAGAGCAAACTTAACAAGGCTTCCATTGGCTAAGCTGCAAAGACCATCATCATAATAGTGATAATAATCATAGTAGTTAATTGAAACAAGTTGAGACTGTGAAAAGCCATGCATTAGTAATTATATTTGAAAGAGAAAAGTGAATATAAAGTGTACAAAATGTAGTTGTAATACATTTAATATTATATATTAATGTTATATTAATATTAATATTATATTAATATATAATATAAACTATATATAATAGTTTAATTATTTATTAGTTTTAACAAATAAAGGAGTGTTAATAAATGAGATTCCTGTAAAGCACTGTGCCATTTGAAATTTTAATAAATTCACTTCTATGAAAGAGGTAAACATTCTGCAAAATGCTGCTGAGAAAATTTATCCAGAGAGTAGCATATTTGATTGTAGGAATTTTATCTTTCAGTGTATCTACTATGATTTTGTATAATAATACCGATGTAATTCAGTACAGCATAGTTCTTTATTACCTGGAATATGAAAGAAAGAAACTAGAAAAAAAAAATTATTAACAATTTAGTTTAAATGATGGGTAAATTCCATCTCTTCTACATTTTGTAAATTGTTTATATCTTCTATAAATACAAATGTATTAAAATTCAAACTGCACATTTATTTTATGGATATTTTGAATATATGAGTATTTTGCTTCTCATTTTTAATTATGTATCTGTTTATGAGGACAAAAAACAAACTTGTTTCTTTGTCTGTGGCAATGAAGGGAAAAATATAGAGAATTACGCAGAGTAATCCAAGTAGTCCATGAGAAAGCAGGTATTACACCAGGTTGAGGAAGGACTGCCTCAGCCCTGCAGGCATCAACATTAGCCAACTAAAGAAGAGTTCACCGTGTGTCCCAAAATGGTGAATTAGCCAAATACCTAGAGGAGAGCTAACTATACACATGCAATCTCTCATCTCTTAGGATGAGACCTCTAGGTGGCTCTGCTAATTGTAACAAAATGGTAATAAGTAAATTTCATAACTTTTGTTTTTAAATAATTACGTATTCCTCGGAAGTTGCAAAGATAATAGAGAGGTCCTGTGTACCCTTAACCCATTTTCCCGCAGTGGTTTCATCTCACACAGTAATAGTTCAGTATCTAAGCCTTAGTACAATGTGTGTGCGTACTTCTACGTTGTTTTATCAGGTGTATAGCACTCGTGTGACTCCCCGCCCCCCCGCCCCCAACTGCAATGAAGATCTGGAACTATTCCATCCCGAGAAAGCCCTCCCCGGTGGGTGCTGTCCCTTTACAGTCACAGTTCCCCCACCTCCACCCTGCCTACCATCATCTCTGGCAAACATGCTTCTCTTTTATATCTCAATAATGTTTAGAATGTTATATAATTGGAATCATGCAGCATGTGACCTTTTGAGACTGGCAGTCTTGTTTTATTCTTTTTTTATTTTTTGAGATGGAGTCTCCCTCTGTTGCCCAGACTGGAGTGCAGTGGCGCCATCTTGGGTCACTGCAACCTCCGCCTCCCAGGTTTAAGCAATTCTCGTGCCTCAGCCTCCTGTGCAGCTGGGATTACAGGCATGTGGCACCACACCAGCTAATTTTTGTGTTTTTAGTAGAGACGGGGTTTCACCATGTTGACCTGGCTGGCCTTGAACTCCTGAGCTTAAGTGGTCCACCCACCTTGGCCTCCAAAAATACTGGGATTACAGACATGAGCCACCATGCCCAGCCAGTTTGCTGCTTTTTATTGCTGAGTAATATTTTATGGTATGGATGTATGGCAGTTTGTCTAACCATTCACCTATTGAAGGACATTTTGCTCATTTCCAGTGTGGGGCTGTTATAAATAAAGATGCTAAAATAAATATGTATGAGACCTTGTGAGGACATGGTTTTCCATTTCTCTGGGATAAATTCCCAGGAATGCAATTGCTAGGTTGTATGGTAGTGTATTATGGAAACTGTCAAAGTATTTTCCAGACTGTACTATTTTATCTCCATCAACAACATATGAGAGATCTGGATTTTTTTTTTCCATCCCTTCAAGCATTTGATAGTCACTAAACTTTTATTTTAGCTATCCTAATAAAGTTGTGCAGTGATATCTCATTGTGGTCTTAATTTGCATTTCTCTAATGCAAAACATCTTTTCATATGCTTATTTGCCATCCATACATCCTCTTTGGTAAAATATCTCTATATCATTTGCCCATTTTCTAATTGGATTGTTTGTGTGTTTTTTTAAATATTGAGCTTTTAGCTACTAGTAAACCTAACAAATTAAAAAAGAGAAGATAAATTACTAATATTAGAAATGAAACAGAGGTTATCACTATAGATATTGCAGACGTTGAAAAGAAAATAAGGGAACACCACAAACAATTCTACCCATAGTTTGCCAGCTTAGATAAAATGGATCACTTCCTCAAAAAAACAAACGAGTACAACTCACCCAATATGAAATAGATTGAAGTAGATAATTTGAATAACCCTATAATCAGCAAGGAAATTGAATTTTTAATTTAGAAACTCCCAGAGAAGAATCTCTAGGCCCATAGATGGTTTCATTAGAGAATCCTACCAAATATTTAGAGAACTATTAGTTTTGCACAATCCTTACTGGAAATCAGAAGAAGTGGGAATACTGTCTAACTCATTCTATGAAGCCATCATTACCTTGATCACTAAAACGAGATAAACACATCCCCAAAAATGGGAAACCGCAGACTAATTTTCCTCATGAGTATAGATACAAAAGTCCTTAACAAAATATTACCAAATAGAATTCAGTATCCTACAAAAAAAGAATTATATACCGTGACCAAGTAAGATTTATCCAGGCATACAAGTTTGCTTAAACATTTGAAAATGAGTCAGTTGTAACCTGTTATATTAATAGGCTAAGAAAGAAAAATTGTATGATCATGTTAATTGATGCAGAAGTAGCATTTGACAAAATTCAACACCCATTCATAATTTTTAAAACTCTCAGAAAAAATGCGAATATCAACTTGACAAAGAACATCTACAAATACTCAGAGCTAACACTGTTCTTTTTCTTTTTCTTTTTCTTTTTTTTTTTTTTATATTTATGATATGGAGGCTCGCTCTGTCGCCCAGGCTAGATAGAGTGCAGTGGCGCGATCTCCGCTCACTGCAAGCTCCGCCTCCCGGGTTCACGCCATTCTCCTGCCTCAGCCTCCCGAGTAGCTGGGACTACAGGCGCCTGCAACCACGGCCGGCTAATTTGAGTAGAGACGAGGTTTCATTGTGTTAGCCAGGGTGGTCTTGATCTCCCGACCTCGTGATCCATCCACCTCGGCCTCCCAAAGTGCTGGGATTACAGGCGTGAGTCACCGTGCCAGGTCGCTAACACTATTCTTAATGGCAAAAAGCTGAATGCTTTTTTCCTAATGGAAAAGTTTTGCAAGGCAAAAGTGCCTGCCTTCAACGTTCTTATTCAATACAGTGGTAAAAGTTCAGGAAATAAAAAGCATAGAGATTAGAGTTCTTGGTCATGTATTATTGTGTCTTTAGACACAAAAACATGATCCATCAAAGAAAAAAGTGATAAATTGGGCCTCATCAGAATTAAAAACTTTAATATGTGAAAAACCTCGTTAAAAGGATGAAAAGACACACTTCAGATGGGACAAAATATTTGCAAACTACGTATATGACAGACAACTCTTACCTGTTGGGTGGAGTGTTCTATACATGTCTATTAGACCCTGCTGGTTGTTGGTATTAGTTCTATATCTTTCATGATTTTCTGTCTAGTTGTTTTATTAATTTGTGAGAGATGGATGTTGTGGTTTCCAACAGTACTTGTGGATATGTTTATTTTTGTTTAGTTGTATCAAGTTTTCCTTTACATATTTTGCTTGAGCTATATAAGAGATAAAATAGGATGGCTCATGCCTGTAATTCCACTGTGGGGGGCAGAGCAGAGGATGAATGCTTGAAGCCAGGAGCTTGAGACCAGCCTGGGCAACATGGCAAGACCCTGTCTCCACAAAAAAAAAATCAGCCTGGTGCAATGGCTTGCACCTGTAGTCCTCGTTACTTGGGAGGCTGAGGCAGTAGGATCACTTGAGCCCAGAAATTGGAAGCTGCAGTGAAGCATGATTGTAACCACTGCACTCCAGCCTTGGTGACAGAGTGAGCCTGACTCAAAATTAAAAACAAAAACAAAAAGCAAAAAAAGATGTAATAAGAGATGGTTGACTAGAGAAAAAGGCAGCTTAGCCTGACAATTGACTCAGGTTTAAAACACGTGGGATAAGCAACCACATTTGAGAAGCTGGCATTTGAGCAGAATCTTAAAGAGTGAGAAACATTTTTGTAGGCAAAAATGTAAAGGAAGGGCATCATGAACAGAAGGACAAGTCCTTGATGCAGTACTTGGAGAATAATGTAGATGGCTGTGCCCCCTACATTGTCTGCATTATCATTGCCACCTCCTGGAGGAACGCTTTTGAGGGATAGCACTGATTTATCTTCTCTCTAACCACAAAAGTCTATGCATAATTGAAATTGTTAGCTTTGCCTACTGTGGAGTTCTTTGTTCCATGATATTTCTTTGAAGATACAAGTTGTTTCAGTTTTTAGAGAATAACCATTATAAAGAATTTCTGTCATCAATATAAACATGAGTTGCTTAAGTATTACAGCAAAGTTTAAACTCCTATGAAAATTGCAGAAATATTTTTTACATCAAATAGTCCAATCATAAATTCAGTCTCCAATGTAATGTATATTTTACAAACTTGAAGAGAATTGCCAAGTCCTCATATGTCACTCAATCCAAACCCTACAAAATATTTACAAAAAAGACCATTAAAAGGATCTGCATTAAACTTTTCCTGCTTCATGTTCAAAGTTTAATACAGCCATGCCTTGCTTAATGATGGGGATACCTCTGACAAATGTGTCACAGGTAATTTTGTCATTGTGTAAACATCATAGAGTGCACTTGCACAAACCTAGATGGTCTAGCCGGGTACTCGCCTATGCTATATGGGATTGCCTATTGATTCTAGGCCTTGAACCTGTACTACTAAGTACTGTAGTCACTTGTAACACAATGATAATGACTTATGTATCTAAACAGAGTAAAGGTACAGTAAAAATATGATATGAAAGATAAAAAATGGTATACCTGTACAGGGCACTTACCATGAATGGAGCTTGCAGGACTGGAAGTAGCTCTGGATGAGAAAGTGAGTGAGTGGTGAGTGAATGTGAAGGCCTAGGACATTACTGTACACCAATTTATGTAAATATTGGACACCAAGCCTACACTAGATTTATAAAAAATATTTTTCTTTCATCAATAACAAAGTAACCTTAGCTTACTTTTTGATTTTTCTGTAATAACACAGCTTGAAACACAAACACATTGTACAGCAGTACAAAAATATTTTCTTTATAGTGTATGTTTTTTTTTCTTTTTTTTTCTTTTTTTTTAGACAAGATTTCACTCTGTTGCCCAGGCTGGAGTACAGTGGTACAATCGTGACTTATTGCAGCCTCCACCTCCCAAGCTCAGGTGATCCTCCCACCTCAGCCTTCTCCCAAGTAGCTGGACTCCAGATGCGTGCCACCATGCCAGGCTAATTTTTAAATGTGTTTCTAGAGATGGGGTTTCACCATGTTGCCTAGGCTGGTCTTGAACTCCTGGGCTCAAGTAATCCTCCTGCCTCAGCCTCGCGAAGTGCTGGGATTACAGGCGTGAGCCACTGTGCCAGGTTACATTTTTTATTTTTAAAAGTAATTAAGAGAGGCGGAGACGGCAGATCACCTGAGGTCAGGAGTTCCAGACCAGCCTGGCCAACACGGTGAAACCCTGTCTCTACTAAAAATACAAAAATTAGCCAGGCGTGGTGACAGGCGCTTGTAATCTCAGCTACTCGGGAGGCTGAGGCGGAAGAAGCGCTTGAACCGGGAAGGCAGAGGTAGCAGTAAGCTGAGATCACACCACTGCACTCCAGCTTGGGTGACAAGAGCAAAACTACGTCTCAAAAAAAAAAAAAAAAAAAAAAAGTAGTAATTATTTTTTTCTACTTTTTAAGCTTTTTTGTTAAAAATAAGATATAGACGGACACATTAGCCTAGGCCTACACAGGGTCAGGATCATGAATATCACCACCTTTCACCTCTGTATCTTGTCCACTGGAAGGTCTTCAGCGACAAAAACATGCATGGAGCTGTCATCTCCTATGATAACGATGCCTTCTTCTGGATACCTCCTGAAGGACCTGCCTGAGGCTGTTTTACAGTTAGTTTTAAAAAATAAGTGGAAATATACTCTAAAATAATAATTAAAAGTACAGCATAGTAAATATATAAACCAGTAGCATAGTCATTTATTATCTGCTATGGTTTGGAGATGATTTGTTTGGCCCTACCAAGCCTCCTGTTGAAATCTGACCCCCAGGGTTGGAGATGGGGCCTATGAGAGGTCTTTGGGTCATCAAGGTGGATCTCTCATGAATGGCTTTGTGCCATTCTCTCAAGTGTGAGTGAGTTCCTGCTCTTAATTCTCAAGAGAACTAGTTGGTAGAAAGGCCTTGGCACCTTCCCCCTCTCTCTTTTGCTTCTTTTCTTACCATGTGATCTCGGCAGGGCTCCTCTTTGCCTTCTGCCAGGAGTAGAAGCTTCCTGAAACCCTCACCAGAAGCAGATGCTAGTGCTGTGCTTCTTGTGTAGTCTGCAGAACAGGAGCCAAATAAACCTGCTTTCTTTATGAATTCTCCAGCCTCAGGTATTCCTTTATAACAACACCAACAGACTATGACATTATCATTATCAACTATGTACTGTACATAATTGTATGTGCTATACTTTTATATGACTTGCAGTGCAGTAGGCTTGTTTACACCAACATCACCACAAACACGTGAGTAATGTGTTCCCTACGACATTATGACGGCTACGATGTCACTAGGCAATAAAAAATTTTCAGGTCCATTATAATCTTCTTCTTCTTCTTTCTTCTTTCTTCTTCTTCTTCTTCTTCTTCTTTTTTTTTTTTTTTTTTTGAGATAGAGTCTCTCTCTGTCACCCAGGCTGGAGCGCAGTGGTGCGATCTCGGCTCACTGCAACCTCTGCCCCACCAGGCTCAAGCGATTCTCCCGCCTCAGCCTGTTGAGTAGCTGGGATTACAGGTGCCTACCACCATGCCTGGCTAATTTTTGTATTTTTAGTAGAGACGGGGTTTTGCCATGTTGGCCAGGCTGATCTCAAACTCCTGTCAGGTCCATTATAATCTTACAAGACCACCGCATATATGCAATCCATCATTGACCCAAATGTTGTTATGCAGTGCATGACTATATATAATTTCTAGATAGGAAGTGGATTTGGTTTTGCTGGGCTTGAAATGTAAACCTTCATGGTAAACCTGCCTCTGCTTCCTGCCAATGGCTAATGCCATATGCTCTTGCTCCACCAAAAAGTTTTCCAAAACATCATGGGAACTTTGGGAAATAGAGCATATATTTTTAAAAATACGGTTTGTTGAGAAATTAAAGAATTAGATGAAACCAGAAAATAAAAGCATCCATTATAAATACAATCAATAAAAATTTATATTAATGATATTAATAAAGTGTACAAAGCAGAAGAATCACAAGTATGTTTTTGGAGGAGACAGAACATGGAGAGAACATCTGACTTTTGATATATTTATGATGGAATTACATAATCAGGGTTCTAGATGAATATAAGGAGGCTCTCTGGATGTTCAGGATAGGTATTTGACACCATTTTACCTCTGGTATATCTATGATCATTCCAAAAAAATACAGAAAGATCAACAAATGTCTGTGTTCTTAAGAACTGACTGAACCAAGTAAATATTAAAAAATCATTTGGATAAATAAGCAGAGAAACTTTAATTCACTAGATTTTTCCCTTATCTGGTGAGAAAAGTCACTGGATTTCTCAATTATTTGATCTAAAATTTACTAAGAATTATATGACTAGATCATGTGGAATGATTCTGGGGAGGGGGAAAGGACAGCACTTTCTCCCATGAACCAGTATAAATTTCTCTGAATTAAAATTTTATATCCATTTAATTTGGAAAAGCTACACATCTCGATGTTCTTAGAATTAAAAAAAAGGTATGTATTCTGAAGCTTTTGGATATAATGTACTCTGAATGTCAGTTAGGGCAAGTTGGTTGATAGTATTGATAGTCTTCTATATCTACTTATTTTTTGTAAATATCTATCAATTATTGAGAGATGTTAAAATCGCCAAATATGATTGCGTATTAGTCTATCCCTTTTATTTCTATCAAGTTTTTTCTTCCTGTTTTTAAGCTCTTTTAGTAGGTACCTTCACATTGAAGATTATTATATCTACTTGCTGAATTGACTCTTGTCATAAAATGACCTTCTGTATTTCTTTTTTTTTTTATACTTTAAGTTCTGGGGTACATGTGCACAATGTGCAGGTTTGTTACATATGTATACATGTGCCATGTTTGTGTGTTGCACCCATTAACTTGTCATTTACATTAGGTATATCTCCTAATGCTATCCCTCCCCCCTCCCCCCACTGACCTTCTGTATTTCTAGTAATATTTCTATTCTTAAAGTCACTGTTATCTAATGTTAATATACACATGCAGATTTCTTATGCTTTGTGTTTTCTTGGTATCTCATTTTTCCATCCTTTCCTTTTTTAGCTGTCTGTATCTTTATACAGTACAGTTTTTATATATAGCATATTGTTAGATGTTACTTTTTAAATCCAGTCTGATAATCTCTGCCATTTAAATAAAAAGTTGGATCCATTTACTTTTATAAAAAAAGAGTTGAAATTCACATAGCATACAATTAACCATTTTGAAACATACCATTCAGTGGCAGTTAGTACATTTAGTGGTTCATGTTATGCAGCCACTACCTTGTCTAGTTCCAAAACATTTTCATCATGCCAAAAGAAAAACTCTGTACACATTCAGCAATTACTCTCCATTCTCCCCTCCCTTTCAGAGCTGGCAACCAGTAATCTGTTTTCTGCCTCTTCAACTATTTCTGGATATTTTATATCAATGGGCTCATTGAGTACATGGTCTTTTTTATTTGACTTGTCTCCCTTAGCATCACGTTTTTTGAGTTTTATCCATGTTGAAGCATATATCAGTACTTCACTTCTTTTTATGGCTGAATAATATTCCTTTGTTTGTAAATATCACAATTTGTTGATAAATTCATCAATTGTTGGACATTTGATTTGTATTCACATTTTGGCTGCATAGACTTTGTTGCTCTGAATATTTATGTACACTTATTTGTCTGAATGCCTGTTTTCAATTCTTTTGGGTATATACCCAGCAGTGGAATGTTGGGTCATATGGTAATACTATATTTAACATGATGAGAACTACCAAATGTTTTCACATAGTGGCTGCACCTTATTGTTGTTTTAGAATTCTTTATATATTCTGGATATCTCAATCTTGTATTATTTTGTTTCTCCTTTCTTTCTCTTTGTTGGGATAACCTATTGTTTCTTCTTTTTTTTTTTTTAACATTCAATAGTATCTTCTCCTTTGGCTTATTACCTGTGCCTGTTTTTTGTTTTTGGTGGTTTTTGTACACATTACAATATGCATTCTTATCACATAGAATAAACTTTAAAAAGTGCTATCCCATTCATATCCCTTCAACCTCTTGTGCTATTACTGTTATGTATTTTATTTCTACATATATTACAAACCCCATAAAACATAAAACATCCTATTCTTCATTATATTTGCTTTAAACAGTCCATTGATTTGCATAAAGTTTAATAAAAGAAGAAAAATTGTGGTTTATGTATACCCTTTTATGTATAGTATATTTACTATATCCATGCTTCTCCTTTTTTGCTATATATTTACATGTCCATCTTGTATTATTTCTCTTAAACCTGAAGAACTTCTCTTTGCATTTTTTATAGTACAAGTTGGCTAGTTATAAATTTTCTTAGCTTTTTTTAATGAAAATATATTCATTTTACCTTCATTTTTAAAGAATATTTTTTGCTAGATATAAAACTTCAGTTTGACAATGTTCATTTGTTCTTAGAACTTAAAAGATGCTTCATCGTATTCTGGCCTGCATTATTTCTAAAGCAAAAATAGCCACTATTCTTACTACTATTCTCCTATGTAAAAATAGTATTTTTCTTTGGCTGCTTTTAAGAATTTTTCTTTCCTTTTCATCAGTTACTATGATCTTATTAGGTGTGATTTTCTTTATATATATTTTGCTTGAGATTCACTATGATTGCTTTTTCTGTGGGTTGCTGTTTTTCACCAAAGTTGAAAAATTTTAATAAATATTTAAGCATTTTTTCTGCTCTATTCAATCTCTTCTTTCCTTCCAGGAGTCTAATTATATATATGTTAGTTTAATTGATACTGTCTCATAGGTTGCTGAGATGCTGTTAAATTGTTTTACTAATTATTTCAATATGGATAATTTCTATTAACTGTCTTCAAGTTTACTGACTTTTTTGTGTCTAATTGGTTATTTTATTCCATTAATTATTATTTCACTTATTGTATTTTCTAGATCTAGGATTTCCACTTTTTTAATATAATTTCTAGATAGCACTTGACAATGCTTATCTCTTTACTCATTATATTCCTCTTTTCCTGTAGATTATATGGCATATTTACTATATTTTAATATCCTTGTCTGCTAATTCCAACATCCATGTTATTTGCAGGTGTATTTTTATTAACCCCTTCTTTTATTGACATTATGCAGTTTGTTCATACGTCTAGTAATTTTGATTTCATACTAGACCTTGTGGATAATAGTGCAGTAACTCTGTATTCTGTTATATTCTTCTGAAGAATGTTGAGTGCTGTTAATTTGTGGATCACCTCGAATGTAGGGGTTTGTTTTTATGCTTTGTTAAGACAGGGCTATTTCAGCTTTATCCTTAGTCTTGAGAGAATCTTTTTAGTAAAGAGATGTAATTGTCATTTCTAATGCATGGTACTTCTAGGGATTTGATGGAAAGCCTTGGGAATTTATCATGCTTTTATAACTTGGTGTAACTCAAACTTTAAAGTCTTTTTCTAAAGTCACTTGTGGTAAGTAACAGCTAGAATTGCCACTCAGTTATTTTAGCCTTCTGACTTGTTTTCTCTCTGAGCTCCTTGCAGTCATACCTGCATGTGAATAGTGTAGTCATTGGTCTAGGATTTGACTGGCATTTACATGCAGATTTGTATCACCTACTTTTGTTCCCTCCTTTCTGGGATCTCCCCTCTTAATTTCCAGCTTCTCTGGTAGTTCCAAATTAGTTCCAAGTTCATTCTGCCCATTCTTCAGAAGATTAGACTGTGTGTTTCTGCTTGAATTTTAGCCTTGTTGTTTCTCATAGAATTGGAAATGCCCTCAGGCAAAAAGCTATACAAATATAGATATTGGCTATTTTCAAGGGTAAGGTCTTTTCTCCCTCATTTAAGGTCAAATCCCTGGCTTCGCTGCCTGCTTTGTTTGTTTTACAGCACCCTCAGGCAGAATTTATTATTGTTGTTGCTAGAGAGTTAGGTCAAAATAAGTTACCCTTCTAGAATAAAAGTGGAAACTACATAAAGAATTGATTACAATCCATTTATATTTTGCCAAGATGTATCAAGATTTACTTCAAAATCCAGGAGAAATATGACTGCTATGTTAGAAAAAGTTAAAGATCCATATTAGGAGACCTTGGCTTTAACCTTAATCACGCAACTCCTTCGTAAACATATCAGGACTTTGTTTTCCAATAGAAATCATTCACTGTTGAAAATATAGACTTCGTAACGAAATATAAGCCATATTGTTCATTCATTTAAATAGCAACTAATTGGATTACAAACTGTTATTGTTAAATTAAAAAAACACACACACAAGCATCAAAGTGTTAATAAGAACATTTTCCCAGTTACTGAGGATCAGATACTTATAAGGAGACTGTTATAACACATCATCAAAACTTTGCAAATTATTATCAGATTTTTATGCTCACCAAAATTTTGATAGAAGCCAAAGAGAACGAAGGAAACACATGAAATGAAAAAACATCAACAGCTATATGATTTATTTAACATATGTTTAAAGCAGTCTATTCTCTGCCAAATTTTGTGTAAATACTAAGGATAAAGAAAAGAAAGACAGAGCTCAGATCCTCAAGGAGTTAAGGGTCTAGTGGGGAATGCTAAAAATGAACAAAGGACTTAAGACTAAAGACGTAAGACTGAAACTTAAGACTTAAGTTTAAATTTTCTCAAGAAAGTAAGACAAGGGTATTTAAGGTACCCAGAATTATTTAGAGCTAGTAGCTCCTAAATCTTCAGGGGCATCATAACTCTGGATAATCAAATGCGTGAGAAATCTGCTCCCTCTGAAAGTCAAGGTCAGAGTCAGGGGTTCGGGAGTGGGAGAATATGATATTCTGTGCAGGGAAAAACCCACTAGAATCTGAGATCACTTAGATTCTTGAAGCCTTTTAAGATTTTTGAGGAAAGGGCTTTTGAATTCAGCTTTGTGAATGACACCAAGACTAAAGAATAAAGCATTTTTTAAACCAAGGACCCCTGTTTAGTTTCAGAAGGAAACCTGAATACTCTAGGCCATAAAGCCCTTGTAGCCTTTAAAAAAAATCTAAGTATCATTTACTCATTAAGCCAGGAAAGTTTTATTTTCCAGTTCTTTAATAAGAAATTTTTACCCAGGATGTGTAGAGGAGAAGAGTATCATATTTTTCATGTTGTATAATATAACAAATTGTCTATGCTTTGGGAGTCTTTTTTTTTTCTGTGGTGTCGCTTCCTTTTAAAATTTACCCTAATAATTTTTAGTGTTTCTAACTTGCTAGAACTCAAGTTTCTAGTTTATACTTCTACGTTCCTGCCCTGAGTTGAAAGCTATAGTATTTCCTTGAAGGGCAATCAATATGTAAAATGAACTGTCCTAGATGACTTGAGATGCTGAGTTAAGATAAAATGTCCCAGATTGAATTCAGTGATCACAAAGCTAATTGGTGTTCCAATGTATTTCTCCAACATATGAAAGTGTCTTAAACAGAGGATACAGACTTTGCACAACATGAAATTTGCTCCTAGAACTTAAGTTTTAAAAATAACTTATTTACCATTTATTGAAAAAATACTACAGTTTCATGTGGGTTTAGGGTATCCTGGTTAGAAAAATCCTACATTTTGGAGTCACTGTCCTTTTTTGTGTGTTTTCAAATGTAGGAAGTTAAATGTAGAAAACCAAAAACAGTTATATGCAAGAAAAATTTCTAGGCATATTACATTTTTATTTCATTAAAACTGAAGTGACTCAGGTTGATTTATTAAACCAGAACTAATAGTTCCAAACTAATTTGACTAATACATTAGAAGCAATTTGGAAGCAGTCTATAGCACTAGCCATGCTGTATGTAGTACAGTCATTTTGGTTCTGGTTCTACTTGGCTAACCCAGGCATGCACAATCTATGGGTAATTTAGTTTCTATGCCATGACACTATTCAGTTATTATTTACAAGTGTATTTGTGAATTACCAACAGAATTAGACAGAGGGTTTATCAATTTTAATTTCACTTATGATGGCCAAACTTAGTTTTAATTTCCTTCTGTGAGTGCTTGGACTCATTTTCTGTCCTGTCTTTAGATTAGATATATTTAGACCACTCTTTTTGTTATTAATACAAAATTCTGACTCATAAAAAAATAGCTGCTATATTTATTGACTTCTATCATACTTTGTAAGATTGGTACTATTGTAGTATTCGGATGGGGGCACTGAAGCTTAGAGAGGTTGAAAAACTTGCTGCAGTTCACACAGCCAGTCAGGATACAAGCAACTAACTTTCAGACTCAGGTCTGTCTGATATCAAAACCTGAGGTTCCATATTTCTATGAAGAGACCATGTTATTTTGCCTTAGGGTGCATTTTGGAGCTTGGCTACCGATTTCTATCACATTTCCTTCTATCAGCAACTTTGAGGGGGATTTTAGGAGTCCTGTACTTATCTGAACTAAGCACCAATGTTAATATTTTTTCTACATGATAGAATTCCTGTAATCACATTGTTCTAGAAATAATAGGAGGGAGACCAACTATTTAGCTTGACTGTGATGAATTCTGTCTCTGTGCACCCAGACTAGAGAGCATTTTGGCTACAGGACAGAATTTATTCAGAACAATGATCACCAATATGACAACCCAAGGTTATATTATCAAGAAAAATATTTTAGTAGAAAAAGGTAGCAGGTCTGGATAACGGGTGTAATTTCTGTGATGATGAGACCATTTATGGTAATACCAAAGGGAGAAAAGATGTTGCAGGTCATTGTGGGGATTAGGGCAGATGAAATATCAGAAGGCAGATTAAATGGTTTCTAATTACAGTATGTGGCAGTCAGAATTTTGACCTCATGATTTTTGGCCCTGGTGTTAATCTTATGACTATGTTATGTTCCACGGCAAATAGATTTTGCAGAACGTAATTAAGGTTACTAATTAGCTGACCTTAAAATAGGAAGATTAATCTGGTTTATACAGGTGGGCCTACTCTAAGTTATACATGCCTCTAAAAGCAAACATTTTTCTCCCAATGGTAGCAGAAATTCCAAACATAAGAAGGGTTTGATGTGCCCTTGGTAACTTGGAGATTCAGAGGGCCACATGTCAAGGAAACAGGGAACTCAATCCTGCAGCCTCAAGGAACAGGATCCTGCTAACAGCGTGAATAAGCTTGGAAGCAGAAGCTTCCCCAGAGCCTCCAAAGAGGAGCCCAGCCCACCCAGTGCCTTGATCTCAGACTGTGTGGTCTTAAGTAGAGGCTCAGCTGAGCCACATGGTGCCTGGACTTCTGACTCATGGAATTGGAAGACAATAAATGGGTCTTATTTTAAGTAATTCAGTCTGTGGTAATTTGTTACAACAGAAATAGAAAACTAATGCAGTACATAATTGATCAATTTTTTTTCATATGACCCCTGTAGGAATTTTCAAAAGAAAAATATTGCTTATTCTGGATAATAAATAATACCTTAGAATATTTGTCATACTGAATAATTATGTGTTCTGGGGGGTGCAAAGGAATACAATCATGTTACCAACACTTTTGTAGAATCACAGCGTGAACCCTAGTTTAAATCTAGGTGTACATATGGTTTCTTCCTCAGGATCTCACTGTAATGGGAAAATTCAATCTTAATAACACCAGAGCATAGGATTGTCTTATTCTTCAGGTCTAACCACTGAATGGTGTGCGATAATAATTACAATAAAATATGCATATTGCAAGATAGTAATGGTGAGTTGCTAAAAGAAAGGATGTAATGAAAACTAGCTGGATTTAATTTATTGGTTTTTCCATGGTCAGTGGATACATGCTTCACCATATAGAACAGCATTTCATGGTGTTAGAAGTAACTGGTTCTAAGGGAAATTAGTAAGGAGTATTTATGATAAAAAAGTAAGTAGTGAGTTCAAAATGGAATATGAATTTGGAAATTGGAGATGTAGGGAGTTTTAGTTCCCTTTTATCCTTTGTGTTGCAGATTAATCTCAAAGATATTGGTGAAATCTATAAAATACGTATTGGACATGACAACACTGGAAAGAATCCCAGGTGGTATCTGGAAGAAGTTAGACTTGAAAATATAGCCACATATGAGCTATTTTGTTTACCTGTTGATTCCTGGATAGCTGAGAATGAAAATGATGGAGACCTATGGAAGGAAATACCCATCATGGGAACAAAGAAAGCACCTTTGCCAGGTATATAATTTCATTTCCTTTGTGATGTGTACTGAAAATTAAAATAATTGAGATGATTTAGAATAGGGGCTGGCACCTTTTTCTGTAAAGGACCAGACAGTAAATATCTCACACTTCGTGGGCTATAAAGTCTCTGCCAAAACTGCTCAACTCTGCCAGTGTAGTGAGGTGGCAGATATAGATAATATGGAAACAATGATGTGGCTGTGTGCCAATAAAACTTTATGTGTAGACTCTGAAATTGGAGTCTCATATAATGTTTATTTGTTAAGAAATAGTATTCTGGTTTTGATTTTTTTAATCATTAAGAAAAATCAAAAGCATTCTAGCTCCTGGACTGTACAAAAATAAGTGGCTGGCAGATTTGGCCCACGGGCCGCAAGTTGTCTTCCCATCCCTGATTTAGAACATTAGGATTAACAACAGTATGTCTGTCCAAAGGTGACAATGTATATCCAAGAATAGATGTGTGTGTTCAGCTCATCTTTCTGTAATCTGCTTTGTTACCCATTTAGATGTGACTTTCTTCTTAGCTAATTATGTTAACAAATGTCAGCAATCATGAACTTTGTAGCACCTGAATTCTTTTACTGAGTATTTTTTCTTTTTTGCTTGAAAGCGAACTCACCCAATGTCTTAATTTTCTCTCTGTCCATTCCCGGTATCTCTAATAACTACCTTCTTTTTGCTTCCACCACTGGAGAGCAAACCTTATTTCTCAATGGATACTGATAGCCTCTTTGTTCGGAATGAAATGACTGTGTATATGTGTGTGTATATGTGTGCATGTATGTGTTTGTGTGTATGCGAGTGTTTGAGTGTATATGCATGAATGCTTATATATGTATGTGCGTGACAGAATGTATGCATGTGAGTGTTTCAATGTATGTGCATGAATGCTTATATATGTATGTGTGTGACTGAATGTATGCATGTGTGTATATGTGTATGAGTGTGTGCATGCATGTGACACTATGTGTATGTGTATACGTGTGTGTGCATATTCCTGCATGCATATGTGAAAAAGTCTGTGTGTATGAGTGTGTGTGTGTATTCTTAGTGTCCTGAACCTCTCTGTTGTATTTGATACTAATACTCATGATCTCTCATTTGAAGAGGCAGAGGTTCTTAGAGGCTCTGGAACCAAGTCTTGGCTTGGTGATGTGATTAGCTGTGTCACACAAGCTACTTAGCCTCCCTTAGCCAACAATGCCTTGTCTGTAAAATGGTGATGAATAGCGCTTATGTCACAGGATTGTTTTCAGTACATGAGATGATGCATTTGTAATATTTAAGATGATGTACTTAGAGTATACAGCAGTGTTCTTAGCATACAATAATTCCACAAGAAATACTAGCCGTTACCACCATCATCATTATTAAATATTTCTCCAACCTTGACCTTCATCACGTGGTACCAGCCTAGTTCTTTGACTGTTTCATCCAAGTTTTTCTCTTTATATTACTGGCCCTACTTGGTCATTTTGCCTTGAACAAGTGGGTTTAAATGCTTGATTCTTTACTCCCCTTTGAGCCTCTCTCTAACTTCTATTGTTAATTCTACACAAAAGAATGACACATTTTCATCTTCAGTCCTGTCTTCTTTCCTGCCTAGAGCCCCAGCACTCCGTTAGGTGTTTACCATCCCATCATCTTTAATACCCACTCATTCAACCATTCCACACAGATAAGGGTAAACACATGCCTACAAACAGGTCTCAGGTGGCTGGTGTGAGCCAGGAGTAATGAGCACCAGAGGAAATCCAGATGATTCGGATAGGGGTCCTGTTCTTTAGAAGTCGTTCTGTCTTCATGGCCATAGTTACCACTTCAGTCTAATGACTCCGCCTCTTCTGGCCTCTCATCAGTTCCTTCTTTTCAGTAGCCCCTGGAAGTCTTTGCTCAGCATTTCAGTGATTCTTTGAACCCTCCCTGTCCCTGCCCTTCACCTCCTGCTGATTTCCTCTACAATTACCAGAGGAGCTGGGCTTCTCTCCACCAGCGTCTCCTTGATTAGCCTTATATCCCAGCTGGTACTCCATCCCACATACTCTCAATCTCTCTTAGAATGGCACAGAACACATGGGTACATGCCCCCAGATACTAGTTGATTAATTCAGACACAGCAAGAAAGATTTGGGGTAAGTCCTGCTTAATGAAATGAGAAATGTAGAATAATACTAATGCTTTATATTTGTATATATTTTGACAGTTTGCAAAAACATTCTCTCATATAAGATTTCATTTAACACATCATAAAGCTCCTGATTCTAATGGTTCTTTGTAGCTGTTCTGCAGTCATGTGAAGGTGGCAGTGGTATCCAGGGATGCCCAGAAGATGATGAAGTGGGAAAAATGAAGGGGTCCTAAAAAATTTAGAATTCTGGTTTCTACCCTGCCTGTCTCAAGACCTATCTATTCTATTTACCTCATTGCTAACATGTCAATAATTCATTCTAGTTTTGAAAAATGATGTTTAAAAAATGTTGAAATCCATGGTACTGATAAGAAACAGAAGAACTCTGATGGTGCGCTATATTAGATATTCCTTAATTTGTTATTTTTTTAATGGCTGCATTATTATTATTATTATTGAGATGGAGTCTCTCTCTGTTGCCCAGGCTGGAGTGCAGTGGCATGATCTCGGCTCACTGCAACGTCTGCCTCCCAGGTTCAAGCGATTCTCCTTCCCCAGCCTCCTGAGTAGCTGGGATTACAGGTGTGAGCCACCTCACCTGGCTAATTTTTGCATTTTTAGTAGAGATAGGGTTTCACCATGTAGGCCAGGCTGGTCTCGAACTCCTGACCTCAGGTGATCTGCCCAAGGCTGCATTATTTTAAAGCGAACTTTAAAGTCTGTTAGACAACTCTTGTATTTCTTTCAGTTACCTCTATCGGAGCACATTTGTTACATGCAAAAAAAAAAAAAAAATGTGGAAGGCAGTTGTGTGAGTTTTTTTTTTTTTTTTAATTTGAAGTCCAAGAGAAACTTCATTGTATCCTAAATGAGCTATTGATTTTGGGTCCATTTAACTTGAGCAGCAATAAAGGCTCAGCATGTCTTCCCTGCATCTTTCTGTTCATCCTTTCTCCAAACTAGCTAATGAAACTTTATCCATTAGCATTTCCCATTTAAAGGGGGTAATTTCTTAGCCGAAGCACACTAACTGTTTCTTAAGGTATTTTCTCCAGCAGAAGAATATAATGTAATAATGATACTTACAGCTAATCTGACCAAGTTTTCTCATTTTTTTCAGGCTCTGAAATATCAATCCAGTTGCCCCTTTCCCAGATTAAATATTTGCACATTTAGGGGGAAACCATTAAAATAAGAAAATGAAAAAAATAACACCCCAATATTCAGGAATTAAACAGAGACCAAAACTCATGGGTGGGTAAGGAGTGGTCTGGGCATGCTGAGTACCATCTTTTGGAAAATCATCTTGGTGCCATCCAGAGGCTCATTTATTATTCCCATGACATCAAGGAAAGCCCACAGTGGTTTC
Source organism: Gorilla gorilla gorilla (assembly GCF_029281585.2). Taxonomy (NCBI): domain Eukaryota; kingdom Metazoa; phylum Chordata; class Mammalia; order Primates; family Hominidae; genus Gorilla; species Gorilla gorilla. The sequence goes on along the minus strand of NC_073231.2, from coordinate 65,924,355 downwards.
AGACCAATGAACTGATACTTCCTTGATTTGGCTTTGAGAAGAGAAGGAAGGAAATGTTGACCTTCAATATTTTGGGATTGTCTGTCTCTCTGTCAGAGCATTCTCTAGCTGACCATGGGAAAAACACAAGGAGTGATGAGGAGAAACTTTTAAATTATGAAGCTATTATACTTATCTTGGAGTTGCCAGGCTGGTAAAGTCCTAGGGATGCACTTGAGGGTTGGGTACTTTTTAATTTAGTGGCACAAAAAGAGTGGTTTTCCAGGCAGTTGGCACTTACACTCTGAGCCGATTAATTTTGTGACATTGTCTCTTATTTTCAAAGGATTGCTGGAATGTTTTCAAAAGAAAAGTGTTTTGAGACTACTAGTCTGTAAGTCATCATTCTTTGGGGGCTGAGCTAGATTGCTGGTGGGATTATAGTGATCTCCTCTCAGAGGCCAGCACTGCCAAATGCAGCTTGTTTCATGCCTTTCTCTGATTTATTCACCATCCACGGTGTTGGTTGGGAGCAGCCCGGAGGAGATGCCGATTGCCCTTGGCTTGTTGTCCTTAAGAGTCTTTAGTTAATGGCCTGGCAGTGATGCTTAGGGCTGATAAGAATGCTGACTCAGCTCGAGGCGGCCTTGCCACACATTCTGGCTCCAGGCTGTCTCCAGGAGAGATGGATGATAAAAGAAGGTGAGGTTCGAGGCCACATCTATGGGTGAAGAGATGTTTGATGCCAGACTTTGGCAAGTGGTCAGAAGGGCTTTACTTCAAATCAAGAAATAACCATCTGAGAATGTATTAAAGTACCATCATATTTGAAATATGCCTACTTCAAAATATTTGCATTTATGAAACTTGAAGTCATGAGAAAATAAGCTGAAATGCCTGCTGACAACTTATAGCAAGTTTTAGATAACAACTGAGCTAAATTAAAAAAAAGGACAAGCTTTCTTTAATGCTTTATGAGGGGAAAACATGGGCTTCAGAATGATTCAGACCTTTTCATCCATGAGAGGACTATAGCTCATATAGAGAGCATCTGGCCTCAAATCTAGGTCTTCATCACTGGCTCTGTGAATTGGGGCAAGTGGCCAGGTTTTCTGAGTTTCTGTTACTTTCTTTGTGAAATGGGAAATACAACATCTATTGCCAGAATGATTACCATTTAATCCACCATCTAAACCAGGACTTTTTTTGAGAGCAAAGAAGGGCTCTGAATCATTATTTCAGGACAGCAGTGTCAGTGGAGACCTTTCTAGGCAAACCCAGGCCATGGGACTCATGTGGGGTTTCCACCAGGAGCACGGCAGAGCAGCGCGATAGGTGCCAATCACAGAGGAGGCACTCACTACACTAAATTCGTTCCTTCCCCTCCTTCCTTCGCATCATTTAGCTGCTATCATGGGAACACTGGTATCACAAAGAGCACTTTGGGATTAGTATAGGCTGTTCTCAACCCCACTGACAGAGTGACCCTCTTAAAATGTCAATCAGATTATGTCATTCCTTTGCTTACAACCCTCCAAAGATTTTCTAACTTACTAAGAGTAACAGCCAAAGTCATCACAATGTCCTACAAGGACCTACTTGTGTCCCGCCACCACCCGCTGCCCCCAACTCCAGCCTCTATCTCCCTCGTGGCTCTGGCTTGCATCCCCAGAGCCCTCAGGCCCCTGCCCTTTCTGTCCCGTCTTCTACCACATGCCTTGCCCAGGCCTCTGCATGGCCAGCTCTTCATCTGTGCTCAGGTCTCTGATCCAAGGGACGTTTCCAGTGCTGCTTTCCTGGCAACCTTCTGTAAAACTGCAAGAAACTCCACTCCCCTCCCAACTGTGGCATCCCTTTTCTCTCTACGGCTCAGACATACTTCTTTTTTGTGTGTGTGAGACAGAGTCTTGCACAGGCTGGAGTGCTGTGGTGCAATTTCAGCTCCACTCTCTGGGTTCAAGGGATTCTCCTGCCTCAACCTCCTGAGTAGCTGGGACTACAGGCGTGCACCAGCACGCCCAGCTAGTTTTTGTATTTTTATGTATTTATGTATGTATGTGTGTATTTATTTATTTATGTATTTTTAGTAGAGACAGGGTTTTGCCATGTTGGCCAGGCTGGTCTCAAACTCCTGACCTCAGGTGATCCACCCACTTCGACCTCCCAAAGGGCTGGGATTACAGGTGTGAGCCATGGTGCCCGGCCCAGAGGTATTTCTTTTTCAGCAATCAGATATGTACGTTCAACCAAGAGGCAGAGGATGATGCAGCCCCAAACCGCCGCCGTATATGGTCTTGGATCCCAAACCTTCAGTGCAGACTGGAATTGAACTGTCTGCACATGTTTAACGCTGAATCTCATTTACCATCTGTTCTTGAGATCTGATTTTTTTGGGCCATATCAACGCGATCTCACCACAATGAGTGCTCTGAGAGCTTAATTCTTGGTGACCTGAGAGAAAGCACTAAAACGGTTCATTAATTAAGTCAAAGGGAAGCTTCAGCCTAGGGGTTTATCTTAGGGAAGTTTGGTCGCTCTGCCTGCAGAGCTCCAGGGCCCTTGTTCCCACCCTTGCTCCAGTCCTGCAGGGGCTGGTAGCCATCCCTGCACAGCATCGCAGGGCTCAGGTGCAGAGGGAAGCAGGCCCACTGTTGGGAGAGGGGGCACGTGAGGAGTCCCTGGGGCAGTCATTAGTGTTACCTAGGCGCTTTAGAGCCTTATGGCTAAGACTAAGGGACTAGGGAACTCCCCAAAACACAATTACACTCTTTTTTTCTGATTAGGAAAGGTTCCACAAAAAATACCCATGTTGACTAACAATATTGTGTGCTCTGTGATAAGGCTGAGGGCATCAATGAGAAGCTCATGGCCTTTTAGCCTTCTCCTTGAACTTTATGGTTATTTGGTTATGTCCACCAAGGTAGGTAGTACCTGAAACTTGCTCAGAACTTTTTCCCAAGATGAAAGAAAGTGTCCTGAGAGAGCATGGCCCCAGGATGATTTACCAGCTGGACAGAGTTGGAAGCCCGGGTGGCCCAAAGAACCCTTCATACCACCTTCTCTAAATTGAGGACCTAGATAAATATTTAGCTCAATTTATTTATTTATGTAGCTTCAATTTATTTATTCTGCTCCTCAATTTATTTACTTTTAATGGCAAAAACGCAGTTACTTTTGCACCAACCTATAGAAGGACCTGAGTGGAGAATCTTCTGGTTAGGGTCCTAATTAAGATGTAAGGTCTCATGGATTTCACTGGGGTGTAATGCTGTTTGCCCCTAATAAAGGTTGTGGAGTCCTCTGTGTGTATGTGTGTAGACATGCTTGTCTCTGTGTGTGCGTATGTGTGTGCGTGTGTAGACTTGCTTGCCTCTGTGTGTGCGTATGTATGTGTGTGCGTGTGTAGACATGCTTGCCTCTGTGTGTGCATATGTGTGTGCATGTGTAGACATGCTTGCATACATGTTTGCACAAGGGCACATCTCTCTAGGTAAAGTCCCATAGATCTTTTCCCAATAAAATATGAACTATACATCTTGTTAGGAGAACAGGAGTCTGCAACATTAGGGATACAGCTGGAAAAATGATATTCTTATGTGATCCTATTGTTGATTTGTTAAATGGAGAATATTTCCCGAGCAGATTGAGCAGATTGAGAAATCTTGGATAGTTTGGATGGAAGGAGAATGAATGGCGCCACTGGGTCACTCTGTGTAAAGGAGATGAGGAGGCATTCTAAATGAGCTCTCTTAGGGGGAGCTCCTCTAGCCCACTGTCTGGCACGAAGGGCTCACCATGCTAGGTCCCCACCTCACCCCTCTTCAGTCACTCCACAGGCTGGTGGATGGCACTCCTTAGGGACGGTCAGAGTCTGGGAAGCGAAATTCTATTGTCCACTCCACTAACACATATGGACCTGGGTCTGGGAGATGTGGCCAAAGGGCCAGAAGCTGGGTGGCCCCTGGGGTGAACTGGGGAACAAGAAGAAAGTTAGGAAGGAGGAGACAAGTTCCAATGACTATCGGGGAGGAGCACTTTGGGGCTGGGGTTGCAGAGTGCCTGGAAGGTGGCCTGGAAAGGGTGCAGCTCTGGGTGAGGAGCAGCCACTGCCTTCTTTAGATGATTCATACCTGATCAGTGGTTCTCTGGTGACTAGCAGAGTATGGTGCACAAGACTCATCGATGGATGGATGAAAGAGCACTTCTTTATTCAGCAGATATTTATGTGTGCTAGGAGCTGGGGATTCTAACCTGAAAAAACATGAGCCCTGCCCCTAGGAACATGGGAGTTAGGAGCAGGGAAACCAAGACGCCCCGTGCACGGATGAGTGGACTTCTGCAGCAGTGCCCTCAGAAGTGGCAGCTCGGGCTACAGAGAGTCCTGCAGACACAGCCATTGCCTGATACAGCACTGATAACTTTAAGTGACCTTAATAACACAATTACCAAATATTCCTTCATGCTTTATTCAAAATCATCCTAAATTGAGGAGATTGCTTCCTTTTAGGGCATTTCTCTGGCAATAGCTGCTTAAATCTAGGAGGAAAATTGCCTGGCTCAACTAATTTATTATCACTTCCTATTACTGACAGATGGCTGACTGTGGGTGAGGCAGCCGCCTGCTCCTTTGCTTCTGGGGCCAAAATTCTGTGGTCCTCAGTACTTCTTTGCTCATGTTCAATCGCAACATCTTAGACTAGGTTAGAAGTGGCCCTTCCTCCTGAAACATCTACTGGTCCTAATGTTCTATGCATTTATAGACACATATAGAAGTCTGATAGGGGAAGACTCAATTCCATTCAACAGATAAACTTCTGGTCTCTAAATAGTGAAGCTACTCCATTCCAGCCAGCTTTGCAAAGGGCTGCCCTCATTGCCACATGTCTGCAGTTTTCACTTTACCTTGTGTAATCAGAAATGGGCCACCAAGGGAAAGAAAAACTTCTTGGCCCAAGAAGAATATGAGATGACCGTTACAATGGAATCCAGATTAAAGACAGAACTATGCTAAATATAGTATATATTATAAACAATTAATTGGCTTCAATTCCTTTATACATTCATTTGAGAAACAGACACGTGTCGTGTATAAGGCCATCTTTCTAGACACGGTCCAGGTTACTGCTATATCTGCATTGTTTTCACCATCATATGGTGGATTTGAATCTTCATAATGATAACTTTGAGGGGTGCAAAATATAACCTTTTTCCTTCTCCACAACTGATTAAAGTCTACAGCCCTACCTAAGGAAAGTATTGCGTATGATGGAAATATTCCCTATCTTGATTGTGGTAGTAGTTCCAAGACGGTATGCATTTGGTAACACTCATCAAACTATATCTTAAAAGTGAATTTTACTGCATGTAAATTATATTTCAACATACTTGACTTAACAAATAACCCACACCCTTGTTGCTACTGATGGTGGAAATCTTAATCATTTTGACTCTGAATAAACTCAGACACTTCCAGTATAGAGTTGAATTTAGTCTCTTTTGGTCTAAAACTGACCAATTCAAGATACTTCTCATTCTGCCCCTCTTAATACTCCACATGGATACCTTAGTTCCTGGATATCATCCTCATGCCTGAAGGTGCGAGGGCCGCCTTCAGTTCTCTTTGGCCTTCCCTGGGGTGTCTCATTCTGTTTGTCTTTGGGAGTCACCTCCTCCCTCATTGGTAATGTCTGCTGAAGGAAGCACACATCACACCACGCCTCTGGTTTCTGTGCCACCCTGGCTAGAAAAATGTGTCCCTTTGGGACTGTCACACTGATCTCAGCCATTCCATGCTTCTCGTAGCAGCAGGGGCAAGAGCTGATGAGGGCACTCTGTTGCCTTTCCCACACTCCTCCTGGCTGCTTGGTCAACAGGATGCTTCCTCAGGGCTGCCCCCGAGATCCAACCCTCAGCCTCTGCTGGTGCATCTCTCAGGTCAAATCAGAGACACCAGGGAAGGAGGGAAGGAGACAGAGGGGAGGGAGGGAGATAGAAAAGGGAATTTTTTCTCCAGCACTCTTTTAAAAAAAGACAGAGATTTTTTCAAAAACTCTTACAATGAATAGTCACATCTTTCACAAGGGATGTTTCTTCTAAGATTCTTTCAGTCTGTTTCAGAAATCAGTGGACTTTTTGTTCTAGACCTTACTCAGAACTGTCTTCCCCCAAGAAATAAATTTCACTCCCGGAGGCCCCAGGGCCCTCGGGGCAAAAAAGAAAAATGTAGGGAAGAAAAGTCTCAGCTACAATCTCATAATTGTATCCTGATGTTTGCCAGAATGATGGTGATAATAATGATCTTCTGACAGATGGAATTCCAGTTCTGAATGGTAGAAAGCAGGGCTTTGTTCTGGCTGCGTTCATTTTAGATTGTGCGATCTTTCCACTGGCTCTCTGAGAGGAGGCCATCCAGGTCATAGGCAGCAGGCGCTGTAGCTGCTGACTGGTGAACTGTACTCAGTTACCTTTAGGCTCTGGGAGCCCCTCTACTCTCTTGGTTGATTGCTGATAGATATCACAGGCCCTTGGTCTTATCCAACCTGCTGCTATTCATTAAGCTGTCATGGTTCTTCACACTTTCCTGCTACCACTGTCCCTGTTTCCCAGCTCAGGCTCTGGGGCTGTGTGTGTGGGGTCCACTTTTGGGGACAGCTAAGTTGCCCGCACTGTTCAGGGCTAGTCCCCGGAGCAGTGCGGGGCTCTGAGTAGAGAATTGCAGAATGAATCAAACAGCTGCTGCTTCTCTTCCCTGCAGGTCTCCTCTCACTTCTATTACTTCTGTGTCTTTGGCCTCTAGTCCTGTAAAAAATATATATAGCTTTTGTTTTGATTTAATCTGCTCTTAATTTTAGAAAAATTTCCCACAACATGAAAGTACATGTGATCGCTCTCTCTCCCTCCTCTCCTGTCCCTTCTCCCTCCTGTTGCAGTTTTGCTCTCATTTCTCCATGCCCCACCTATGTGTGGGCTCAGATATCTGGCGCAGGCATCGTTGGCAGTCACCTCGGGCAGCACAAGTGCCTGAGTGAGGAGCTGAGGCAGCAGGTGGAGCTTAGGAGTCTCTGGCAATTTCCACCTGCTTTTGCACTCTCCTCTGAGCCCCAAGGCTTGTGGGCTCCTTGGCTTCTAAGGAGTGCCTCCTCCTATCCTGTTCTTCCTGGGGCCTGAAGACAAGGTCCTGGTGGAGTGCTTGTAGGAGCGGTAGGGAGAGATAAACTTCAGGTGTCTGGTTGTTGATATGTCCTGATCATCCTCTGTCCCTGCCTGGTGTGGACTGGGCCCAATGATATAGCTGCAGATAACACAGATGCTATCTGGTTTAAGGCTCTTCTCCCATACACACTGCTGGACAGAGACTCCTGTATCATCACAGAAATATGAACTCACAGCCAAAATAATGTAACATCTGTATAGTACAACTGTGTCAAAAGAAAATAGAGACTAGATCATGATGCAGTGGTATTATAGCAAAGAAACTAAAAATTTGAAGACTTATAATGAACATATTTAAAGAGATAAAAAAAAGTTTAGTGATGAAGAACAGTTCTTTCCCAAGATGATATTTTTCTTTTATTTTTTTTTATTTTTTTGAGATGGAGTCTCACTCTGTTGCCCAGGCTAGAGTGCAGTGGCACGATCTTGGCTCACTGCAACCTCCACCTCCTGGGTTCAAGCTATTCTCCCACCTCAGCCTCCCGAGTAGCTGAGATTACAGGCGCCTGCCACCACGCCCTGCGAATTTTTGTATTTTTAGTAGAGATGGGGTTTCTCCACATTGGCCAGGCTGGTCTTGAACACCTGACTTCAAGTGATCCATCCACCTCGGCCTCCCAAAGTGCCTGGATTACGGGTGTGAGCCACTGCACATGGCCTAGGATGATATTTTAGAGAAGTTTCATAATGACTGATAAGCTCTCAGATCAGTGACACTAAGCCAGGTCAACCATTCTTGGGTGTGGCAAGGCTGTCCATTAAGCAGGCAGAAGTTAGGGAATGCCAACACCTGGAACTCTGAAGGAGACTACAGTTCACCTGTGCATTCTTATATAAATTAAAAAAAAATACCAGAAGTACATTGTATTTTCTGTTTTTTGTTTTTTACTGGTTCAACAACCAACCAGGAGACTAAGCAGCTGAGTTCATTCATTGCAGTAAAATTGGACTGGAAAAAAAAATTAAGTCGTTGTGCTTGGACAAATTTTTTGCACATCCCTCTCCTAAACTTCTAGTGAAAAATCCTATCATCCCCCTTCCCCAACCATGTGACATTTTAAATATATCCTTATGACTAAGCAATTATGTGTCCCCATGAAAAGCAAGCATATTAAAAAAAATTCTGTGCTTGCTGCAGTAAGCAGAGACTGAAGAATCCAGGGATTAAGGATACTATTTATGGAGCTGTTAATGCTTGGAGTTGAGGCTGATAAATCATCATTAACAAACACTTAGCAAAAATTTGGGCCTACAAAGATGTTTGAAAATAAACCTGCAGGTGAAGATTTTGAAAGATTTTTGTGCCACTAATAAGATCATATAAATCTTGTTTATGTAGTCTGCACATTTATAAGCCCAAAGAATGAATAAGTTAAAGAAATCAGACATTAAACATGCTGAGCTTTGATAATACATGGGTTATGCATTCCTTGACAGATGGGGGAATAGTTAAAATGGTAATAAATAATAAAAAAAATAAAGATGAGAGTGTTGAGGATAACGACATTGCAAACAAAAGTGAAAAAATAGTGAAAATACATAGTGTAGCTATCAATTGAATTGGGTGACAATTGTGGGAAATAGGAGGAAAAACATTTTATGCTGTGCTTCTGGCTTTGTCATATAAGGTTTTCATAAGCACCTGAAGTTAATTGCTAATTGTCAGAAAGGAAAATTTAACATCAACCATGATAAAAAGAAATTTTAAAAATTTGGCAGGAATGTCCAACATAGATGGATAACCAACAACAAATCTACTTTTTCAAATACTTTTAGCTAAATGACAGTGATAGATGCAGTAATAGCCACTTCTAAAAAATGGCACTTTAAGAAGATTATCTGTAGCCTGAATGACAGGTATTAGTAATACCTGTCTTTGAATATATTCAGGTAAAATGATCTCCATTCTGGAAAACATTGACATCTTGAAATCTATCCTTGTATTTTTTCAAGTATTCGAGCTAATTTTAAGTTCTCTTCTTACATATTTTAGACTTATCATTGAGCTCTCCCAGGAGTTCATCTCCTTCTATATATCCTTCCCTTGAGGTCAGATAATTTATCAGCCTTGTACTTTTTTACAATAGAATGAATATTTGTTAGCTAGGGCATATGGCCCTGCTTTTAAATCAACAACTTTGAGCTTTGACTTTTCCTGCCCAAGGAGAAGGACTGAAGAAAGGAGCTGATGCAACCTTTGCTTACTCAGACTTGTTTACAACACCTGATATTTTAGGGTGTGTCTAAGCGACATGTTAACTAAGCATTATTTAAGTTCTCCCTTTGGGTTAAGTTAGATAAAGAAGAATTTCATATTGTATTAAAGATCAAGAAAAAAATCTGAAGTTAGAATTTATTGTTATGAATTGAGCATTAAAAAAGAATTTACATGCTTTTGTTGTACTACTATAGCAAATGCTTAGTGAATCATATTATGTAGTATAATGAACACGAAGTCAATGTTACAGATTCCAGCAAAAATGTCTGTTTCTCCAGGTGGGGTGGGTGGAATTGTGTATTGTTCATCTCCCAATTTAAACCACGTAACTCTTTTTGACTTGGTTTGAGAATAAAAGTTAGTGCTCAACTATGATAACCACCTCGTTCTAAATTTCTGGTACATTTTCTTTCTTTGAATTATTTAGATGGCAAGTACACGTACGTGTGTGTGTGTGTGTGTGTGTGCGTGCATGCGCACATGTGCGTGCATACTTTTTGAGGTGCATATGTATTTAACCTAATCAATTGGAGGAGCTTCTGGGGACACTGTGTTGAGAAGTATCTGAGGCCATGTGCAGGTTAGCAGGAAGCTGCATGATTTCATTAGGGCTGTGTGATGGTTGAGGAAGGGCTGAGTGTTGCCTTTTGTGCTGTCAATATGTAGTTTGTGTTCTAAATGCTTTTTTATGTATACTTTCAAACACCTTTAACTATTCATTTATTTGTCTTACTTTATATCTGTTTTAATATTTTAAGGTCTCCCTTTAAAAAAATCATAAGCAAGTTCACTCTTCATCTGAAATTTAAAAGATTTCTCAGTGAACAGAAGCCTGGTTTCTCTATGTGAAGATGTCAAATCATGCTGGTCTTCACAAGCATCATACTTGTTTTCATGAAGAATTTTAGGAGAAGTTTTCACGTAATTCAGTCCAGGCAATTCCACATGTTGTCAGACCAGCTCTTCTTTATAGGTTGCTTGAAAGATTTCTTTGGTTGTCCTAAATTCATGAGAAGTGTTCTAATTTTCTGCTTACACTCAGCTGGGTTTCACTCTGGGGTATTTTTGAATATGTAAGCCTGCACAAAGAAACTGATGTATCTTCTCTGCTTATACCATTTCCCAATATACCACATTTGTCTTTATAAAGGTCAGGCATGATGGAAACAGCCAATGTTTCTCACTTACCTTGTTTCCTTACTTGTTGGATTTTCATGTCTGAGTTCTTCGGAAAATGTTAATGTGAATTTCTATAAATGTAACTGCTCAATTGCACAAAGTATGATTTATAAAGAGTTCTAAGATCTTGGAATAAAAAGTACTCATTGTATCCCAGATATTATTCTTACTAGTAATATCAGCAAGAACAATCGCTTTTCTAATTATTTACTTCTATCAATGTCTCAGAAATTGCCTTAATTCTAAGGTCAAATATAGTGGATTATAATTTGCTGGTACCTTACTGGACTTTTTGAAAAAATATATATTTAAATTTGCATCTCTCTAGGATCTTTGTTTTTTTTCTCCGTCAAGAGGGCTATTAAAAATCTCCATTGTTAGAATAATCTCCAAGAAGTAGCAGCATGAGTGACCAGCTGTGATTAGAACAGCCAAACTTTAGGGGGAAAAATGCCCACTTTCATCTAATTAAGAGAGAGGAGAGTTTCTGTTTTTTAAAAAAATACAACTTCTCATAATAACTGTGAAAGTGCAGTGGTTATTGAAAGTACGTAATTGCTGACAATAATTATTTTGAAACAGTAGTTCTGGAAATAGCTGAGTCTGTATGAATGAGGTAAACATTAAGTAGCTGAAAGTATGTTTGAAAGGGGGTACATAGAAGAAAAAGAGTTGGGGCCAAGTATCATCAACTAGATGAAAGAACATTCTGATTTCCTTGCAGAATATCTAACTACATTCAAAGAGATAAATAAAAATGAGAAAGATAATATCAGATTTCTTACATTTCAGTGGTGCTTTATGAGATTCGCATATACACAGGCACAATGACAGGTGCAGAAACAGAGTCTAATGTATTTATCAACCTCATCGGTACCAGAGGTGATTCAGGAAAACGAAGACTTCATCAGTCCAAAAACAATGAAATCAAGTTTCAGCGTGGACAGGTAATAGAAACAGGTCTTCATCAGTTTTTACCGACTATCCTTCCTTTAATTTATTTAACAAAAACACACACAAACAGAAAATTTCTGAGATGCTCAGTTGATTCCTGTGAGGAATTCAGGGAGGTGTGGTCATTTCTTAGTGTGCATGTTATTGTTCTGAAGTTGAGTACAGGATGGGACTTAACCCAACAAATGCAGTATTCTACTTCCAGATACGGCAGACTCAGCTATAACAAAATGAACATCCTGCTGAGAACAACTAGAAACATTTGATAAAACATCTTTTAAACTGGTTTTAAAGGTATGAGAGAGCTACCCAGGCATTTAGGGCTTGAGGGCCCAAGATCCTGGAGAGAAAGAAAGTGCAGAGGAGAACATGGTATCAGCATGGCTTTCCACCATTTGTAAGGGGAAGCTTGGAATCAAGAAGCCAGTCAGAAAGTAGCAGTGGAGCAGTGGAGAGTCTGAGATGCTGTTCAGAGATTTAGGAGGCCTCATGGGGCTGGGATTTCTCACTTGAAAAGTGGCGATAGTGTGAGTCCTCTTGAAGCAGAGCAGGGACAGGTCCTGCAGCTCGTCATTGAGAGCAGCGATCCCAGGAAGCAGCAGTGAAGGACGGCAGAGAATGAGAGACGTAAAGAGGAAGACTCAGTGGAAGTGTGCATTCTAGAAGTCACTGCTGTTGGCAGCAGGGACTGGATCACTCTAGGACCAGAGCCACCAGGCTGGGCACCACGAGCAGCAGTGACGGGAGCAGCCTTGGGGGACAGAACTCATGTCTTATAGCCGTGCACAGATAAACTCCATCTCTGCCATTGTGGTTACTCCATCCATGGCCCATGGCCCATGGCCCATTGCACCACAGGCACTGAGGTGGCTAAGGCAAGACCTCTAAATAAAAAATTATAAAATATTATTAGAAAAAAATTTAAAACATAGCTACATGGGAAGCTGAGATAGGAGAATTGCTTGAGCCTAGCCCAACTTAGCAAGACCTCATCTCTTAAAAAAGAGAGAAAGAAAGAAAGAGAGAGAGAAAGAAAGAGAAAGGAAGGAAGAGAAAGAAAGAAAAGAAAAAGAAAGAAAAAAGAAAGAAAGAAAGGAAGAGAACAAAGAAAGAAAGAAAGAAAGGGAGAGAGAAAGAGAAAAGGAAGGAAGGAAAAGAAAAGAGAGAAAGAAAGAAAGAAAGAAAGGAAGAAAGAAAGAAAAGAAAAGGAAAGAAAATAAAAGAAAAAGAAATATACTATGTTCAGGGACTCAGTATTATAAAGTTTTTACTGCTGTCTAATTGATCTGCAGTTTTAATGTAATATCAATCAAAATCTCAGAAACTATTTTTAAACAGAAATTGGCAATCTAATTATAAAATTTATGTGGAAATGCAGTCAAATACACCTAAAATAATGTTGAAGAAGAAAAACCAAGTGGAGGAATTACAGTACCAGGTATCAAGACTTATAAAATTAAGGTAATTAAGACAGCATCAATTTGTACAAAGAAAGTCAAATATAGCAAAGAAACAGAAGACAATCCAGAAACAGATCCACACATCCCAATGTGCAGCATCAGAGAAAGCACTGAAAAATTTCAACAAATTTTTAAATTGGATATTATTATAGAAAAAAAATCACAACTTCTATTTTACATCAAATCCCCAAATCAGTTTTATGTAACTTTATGTTTAAATGTGAAAAGTAAAACAATTAAATATCTAGAAGATAATGATGCAAGAAAATCCTCATAATCTAGGGGGTTGACTAGGACTTTAAAAGCGTCTAATTGTGGGCCGGGCACAGTAGCTCATGCCTGTAATCCCAGCACTTTGGGAGGCCGAGGTGGGTGGATCATTTGAGGTCAGGAGTTCAAGACCAGCCTGGCCAACATGGTGAAATCCTGCCTTTACTAAAAATACCAAAATTAGCCGGGCATGGCGGCGGGTGCCTGTAGTCCCAGCTACTCAGGAGGCTGAGGCAGGAGAATCACCTGAACCCGGGAACTGGAGGTTGCATTGAGCCAAGATAGCGCCATTGCACTCCAGCCTGGGTGACAGAGAAAGACTCTGTCTCAAAAAATAAATGAATAAATAAAATTAATTGTGGTAAAATACACATAACATAAAATTTATTTTTAAACCATTTTTAAGTATAATTTTCTTAAAGTATAAGTATAATGGTTTAAGTACATTCACATTATTGTGTAAGCATGACTACCATCCATCTCCAGAACTCTTTTCATTTTGCAAAACTGAAACTCAGTATTCATTAAACAACTCTCCATTCTTCCATCCTCCAGCCCTTGGCAACCACCATTCTACTTTATGTGTCTATGAGTTGACTACTCTAGGTACCTCATATAAGTGGAATCATACAGTATTTTCTTTTTGTGACTAACTTCACTTAGAATAATATCCTCAAATTTCATGCATGTTGTAGCATGTGACAGGATTTATTTCCTTTGCGAGACTGAGTTGTATTCCATTGTATTGTTCATGCATGTCGTAGCATGTGAGAGGACATCTTTCCTTTGAAAGGCTGAATAATATTTCGAAACATTTCATGTTTCGTTTATCCATTCACCCCATGATGGACACTTGGGTTGCTTCCGCCTTTTAGCTATTGTGAATGATGTCGCTATGAACGTGAGTAGACAGTTATAAACTAAAACTTTAAAGACAAATCAGAAAGCATAAAGGGGAAAAAGATAAATTATACTATTTAAGTATTAAATATTTCTGTTCCTCAAGATACCATTAAGAGAGTAAAAAGGGAAGGCACACAGTGGGAGAAGATATTGTAAAAACAAACTGGCAAAAGACTTGTTTGCAGACTGTGTATAGAAAACCACAGAGCAACAAGAAAAAGACAGAAAACCCTATTTAAAACATGGGCATGACACTTGAATGTGTGCTCTACAAAAGAGGGTATCCAAATCACCAATAAACTTAAAAAGCCTGCACAGCCTTATTAATAATCAGAAAGAGTCAATGAAAATCACAGTGAAGTGTTACTGTGCATGATCAGATGGTTAAACTTAAAAAGAATAACAATAAATATTGATTCACCTGTGGAGCACTTTGAACTCTCATATGCTTCTCATACGGAGTGTATATTAGTATAAGTATTTTTAGAAAGTGAGACTTACTATACACACGCACACACACACACCCTATAACCCAGCTGTTTCCCAACAGAAATATATGCAGATATCATGAAAAGACACATGTAAGAATGTTCTGAGCAGCATTATTCTAGGAATAATGTTTGTCTATAAATAGTAGAGTGGATAAATAATTTTGATAATATTCAGTAATGAAAATGAACAAGACGCTGCTGAGCAAAATAGCATGGATGAATCTCACATTGAGTGACACAAGCCAGGTGGAGCAAGAATGTACCGTAGGATTCTATTGATATATGGTCCCAGACAAGGCAAAACAAAATAAAACTGCTAAAAGTCAGGATAGTGGATATCGTTTGGGGTGACGGTGACTGAGAGGGGCATGTCGGGGTCTTGGGTGCTGATAAGGCTCTGTTACTTACATGGATGTGTTTGTTGAGTGTGCATTTGTAAGTTGTACACCTGTATCTATTTCATAGTTTATTTTAAAACGTCCTATGTGTGTGTATGTATATATATGTACATATACATATTTCAATACATAGTTTATTTAAAAGTAAAAGATATTAAGAGACAGAACAATGTGGAAAGCACCAATTCTGGTGATAGCTTCCGGTCTGAGACTTGGCTCCTCACACACTAGGTGTTGACCTGGGACAAGTAGCTTAACTCTAGGTGCCTCAGTCTCTTCGACTGTGAAATGAGAAAGTGAGTAGTACTGACCTCATGGGCTGTTGTGAGGATTCAATGAGTTAATATATGAAAAACAC
The DNA here is from genome assembly GCF_029281585.2 of Gorilla gorilla gorilla. Taxonomy (NCBI): domain Eukaryota; kingdom Metazoa; phylum Chordata; class Mammalia; order Primates; family Hominidae; genus Gorilla; species Gorilla gorilla. The sequence continues at coordinate 65,908,933 of NC_073231.2, read as the reverse complement.
TTGAGAGAGTTTGGCACTTACTCATATAGTACAGATTATGAGCTGTTATTATTAGTAATAGTAGATTTAAAATAAATCTCCTAATTATGTTCTAAAAATCTTTTTCACTAGACTCTGTGACTTAGGAGAGCAAGAATTATATTCTACATGTTTCTGTGTCTCTCACAAAGCATAGTGTAGAACTTTGCACATAAAATAGTAATTTTTACAGTAGTAGTAAGAATACTATATAGTATAGTAACAATATAGTATCAATAGTAATACTATTTTTTTTCTAGAGAAAGGAAATATCCTAATGGTCACTGAGTTTATTTCTTTATTGTACAGGTTGATATTTTTTCCATTAAGGCTGTATCTCTCGGAAAATTGAAGAAAGTTCTGATTAGTCATGATGGAACAGGTCCAGGTAAGATTTAGTTTCTTGGTAAGAAGTTTATTTTGCAAATTTATGAAAAATCGTATAAGAAGCAGGTGAAAGAACAGGAAAATGTACAGGTCATATAAAATTCGGATAAGAAAATAATCTTATTTTATATTATATTTAATGTAAATATATAAAGTTATATTTATATATAATTTACATTGAATATATTATAATTATATTTATATAATATATATTATACATCATAAATTTACATTAAATATATTTAATGTAAATATTTAATGTAGATTTATGATATATATTTACATTAGGTATATTTACATTAAATATAATGTAAGGTTATAAATGGTCACTAATTAAATTATATAGTGACCATTTATTGACTGAATATATTAAATTATATACATTTACATTAAATATATTTAATGTAAATTTATGAAGTTTTGTCAGGTTGAGTTTATTACATGACTTGTACAAGCACATGATTATATTACGCAGGAAATTTCCTTGAAAGACAAAAGCTTTGGTGTGTGCATGCATGCGTGCATGCGTGTGTGTGATCTCCAGACACCCTGGGCATTCTTCACAGTTGCATGTCTGTTGTGTCTGTCCCTGTGTTTCCCTGGGTCCCTTATCCCACACTCTTCAGCAAACCCGCTGCTTGAACACCATCCCTGATCCGACCTTTCCCTCCATGTCTTCTCCCCAGGCACAGCTATCAACCAAGACCTGTCAATTCCACTTCATTCATATCTTTCCTACTGGCTCCCTTAGAGCTATTAAATTCAAACTTCAGTTCTACTGCTAAAATGTAACTCTATATTATAACTTATATCATAGTACTGAAACCATTTATCACATTGATTTTCATATTCCTCTTTTCTTTCTGCTAGATTTTGAGTTTTTTAAAGGCTAGAATTATGTAGTATTTATCTTCATTTTCCTAGTGTCTAGTGTTGTGCCTGACAGTATAGTTTAATTAGTGACCATTTATTGAATGAACATATTTAAATCAGTGAAATGATTTTCAGTAAATCTCTTTAAAATGAAAGGGAAGAGCTTAAATTGGCCATAGTGACAGAAACCAAATGGAGCAGAAGCAGAAAAGGTGAGGTAGCAGTGAATAGAAAGAAAATAGACACATAGTTCAATGAGTTCAGGATCATATAGAGGAAATTATTAGAAAAAGGCAGAAGTAAGAAATAGAATAGAGGAAGGAATGACATAATATGCTTCCTTCTATACATGGTGTCACTGTAGAGTGGTGTCACTGTAGAGTGGTGTTTCCGTAAGGTGGTGTCACTGTAGAGCAATGCCACTGTAGAGTGCTGTTACTGCAGAGTGATGCCACTGTGGAACATTGTCACTGTAGAGCACTGTTACTGTAGAGTGATGTTACTGCAGAGTGATGCCACTGTGGAACGTTGTCACTGCAGAGCACTGTCACTGTAGAGTGATGTTGCTGCAGAGCTGTGTCACTGTAGAGCAGTGTCTGTAGGCTGGTATCACTGCAGAGTGCTGTCACTGTAGAGTGGTGTCACTGTAGAGCTGCATTTCTGTAAGGTGGTGTCACTGTGGAGCAGTGTCACTGTAGAGTGGCGTTTCTGTAAGGTGGTGTCACTGTGGAGCGCTGTCACTGTACAGCAGTGCCACTGTACAGCAATGTTACTATAGAGTGATGTCACGGTGGAATGTTCTCACTGTAGAGCGGTGTCACTGTAGATTGATGTCACTGTAGAGCAGTGCTGCTATAGAGCAGTGTCGCTGTAGAGTGATGTCACTGTAGAGTGATGTTACTGTAGAGGAGTGTCACCATAGAGTGGCTTCACTGCAGAGTGGCATCAGTGCACAGCCATGGCACTGTAAAGGAGTGTCACTGTAGAGCAGCGTCACTGTAGACTATGTCACTGTAGACTGGTGTCACTGTAGAGTGGTGTCATTGTAAAGCAGTGTCACCACAGAGCAGCTCACTGCGGAGGGGTGTTATTATAGAGTTGTTTCACTGCAGAGTGGTGTCACTGTAGGGTAGTGTCACTGCAGAGCAGTGTCACTGTGGAGTGTTGTCACTGTGGAGTGGTATCACTGTAGGTGGTGTCACTGTAGTGCAATGTCACTGTGGAGCAGCACTGTCACTGTAGAGGGGTGCCACTGTAGGGTGGTGTCACTACAGAGTGATATCACTATAGATGGTGCCACTGTGGAGTGTTGTCACTTTGGATCAGTGTCACTATAGGTGGTGTCGCTGTAGGGTGGTGTCCCTGTGGAGTGTGTCACTGTGGAGCATTGTCACTATGGAGTGGTATCACTGTAGGTGGTGTCAGTGCAGGGTGGTGTCACTGTACAGGGTTTCACTGTAGGGTGGTGTCACGGTAGCAGTGTCACTGTGGAGCGTTGTCACTATGGAGTGGTATCAGTATAGGAGGAATCACTGTAGGGCATTGTCACTGTAGAGCAGTGTCACTGTAGGTGGTGTCACTGTAGGGTAGTGTCACTGTAGGGTGGTGTCACTGTAGAGGGGTGTCACTGTAGGGGGTGTTACCGTAGATGAGTGTCACTGTAGACGGGTGTCAGTATGGAGCTGTTTAACTGTGGAGCAGTGTTACTGTAGTGCTGGGTTGCTGCAGAGTGGTGTCACTGTAGAGTGTGGTGCCTTTTAGATTACTTTTATGAAGGATGGAAACTTTTATTGTGATTTCCTGCTTTTGCCCCAAGCCTCCCTTGCCAGCAGCACATGGATATTCAGGATAGCTAGTTACAGTCAGAGCTGCAGACTTTGGCATGGATTGAAACAGAACAGTTAGTAGAACCCCCAGACTCTTGTTTTAAAAAATTATTCTCAGACTCTTCTTTGTGACATGGGATGGAAACAATGTTAGAACATCCAACCCACATCCTAAAAAGCCAGAATTGAGGTGCTGTAGAGAAAACTGCCACCACAACATCAGGGCAATCACTATTGCAGGCAAAGGAAGGAGAATTAGGCATTTATTTGAAGAGGCAGGCTGCACATTTGAAGGGGAAAATATTATAACCAAGGTTGTTTGGTACAAAGAATAAAAATGACAGAAGGAAGAATGAAAGGGACATTGTGATTTTAAACATGTTTACATGGCCAATTTACTCATATAGAAATGGCTTTGATAGAGGGAGCAATAAACTTCCAAAATACTGATTGTTTTTTAAGGAAATACTCATTAACAAAAAAAATGTGCAGGTACAGGAGGGACAATAGTGAGATTCTCAAGTTATTTTTTTCTTTCCATTTTTAAGAAGAAGCCACATACAGTATTGTTCTTTTAACCCAAATACAGTTATGTCTAGGGTTATCTAACCACAAATGGAATAAATAGAAAGCTTCAGTAAAGACTCAAATTTGTAGCAAATTTGTAGAACTTCAAAACGTTTAGGAATTATCTGAGTATCTTAAATAAAACAGATCCCTGGGCCCACCCCAGAGATTCTGCCTGTGTGGGTACCAAGTAATCAGAGGTATATGTGCTTTTCTGTTTGTCTCTTGCAACACAAGCACCTCCAGGGGTCCCGATTCCAGAGGTCCTCAGACTGCGTCCCAAGGGTTCTTTGTTGAGGGACTGCAGGATGCCAGTCCCTGGGTGGATGCAAATGTCAGTGAGATGCATGGGGTGCCTGTGCTCACAGGCAGGGCCTATGGTGACAGACACATATGAAATACTTACATTAAGTTAGAATGAAGTATGATAAATATTTGAAAGTAAACTTCACAGTGCTATTGTCCATTTGACAAAGGGACCTGGAAGAATGTAAAAACCTTCACAGGAAAAGAAGAAAATGTGGTAGGTAGGCTGGGGGTGAGGGCCAAGTTTTGGCTGGATATTTGGAAATTTCAATGGGCTTCTCTGACTGGTGGGATTAGGCTATTTGAAACTCAGTTAAGGAACCCAGTTAAGGCAAGTGAAAAGGAATTACTATAACATGATTTTAAAGTTCTTTAATGAAACTATCCTTCCTACATTCTGAATACTCTTTACACTAAAAGAAAAGTATACCATAATAGAGTATCCAGGTTACGTTCTTTTCCCATATTTTCTTTTCAAACTGTGTGTTATTTGGAGTCTGATAACCCACTACCTAATGTAAGCCTGAACATTACCAGTACTGGTGGTTCTAACTGTGTTCACCTCTCCCACAAAGTATCCATCCTGAGTTTTAAATTTTTTCATGATTTTGAAAACCCTTGCTTTAAAGAAAGGCTTTACTAATCATGTGGGGATACTTGAAAACACTGATAGTTTCTGTGCCTTGTAAAAGTTGTGATGTGCCATATGCCCTCTTTTGTGACATGATTTTTTTAACTCAACATTGTTTCCAAGATCTATCCACTTTCATGTGTAGTGCAATAGTTGATTTTCACCACTGTGTAATATTCTACTGCATAGTAATACATAATTAATCTGTCTATCTCTTGTTAATGCATAGTTGTGTTGTTTCCAGTTTGACTGTTACAAACAAGCTGAAATAAACATTCTTTTTTTTTCTTTTCTTTTTTTGAGATGGAATCTCACTGTGTTGCCCAGGCTGGAGTACAGTGGTGTGATCTTGGCTTACTGCAACCTCCATCTCCTGGGTTCAAGCAATGCTTCTGCCTCAGCCTCCTGAGTGGCTTGGACTACAGGCTTATGCCACCATGCCCACTAATTTTTTGTATTTTTAGTAGAGACGGGGTTTCGCCATGTTGGCCAGGCTGTTCTCAAACTCCTGACTTCAGGTAATCTGCCCGCCTTGGCCTCTGAAAGTGCTGGGATTACTGGCATGAGCCACCGGGCACAGCCTGAAAGAAATTTTGTAATGCACAGAAGCAAGAGTTCCTCTAGGAGGGTGGTTCCCAACTGGGGGCAAATTTGCCCCCAGACATTTGACAATGTCTGGAGACTGTTTTGGTTGTCACAGCTGGTAGGTGTTACTACCAGCACCTAGTGGGTAGAAGCCTGAGATACTGCTAAGCATTTTACCACACACAAGACAGTCCCACAACAAATAATTATCAGGCCCCAAATGTCAGCAGAGCTGAGGCTAAGAAACCTCAGGTTCTAAGGTAAATCCATAGAAGTCAGTTGCTAGGTAGGTCAAAGGATATGATCATATCTGGCTCTCTAAGATAAACTACTAGTTTCAAAAGTGATTCTACTAAATTTTTCTCTTACCTACAGTATATAAGAACTTCTATTATGTCATATGCTCGCCAACACCTGGTACACTTAATTTTTGCCTTTATTTTATGTAAGTTGGTATAAAATAGTATTCTCTTTGGCCCTAATTTGCATTACCCTGATTTCTAGGAACAGTGAGCATTCTTTCTACTTCTTTTTTTTTATCCTTAACTGAATTTCTTTGTCTGTGGAAATACATGTTCTTCTCCATAATATTTAGGATAAAGGCAAAGGTCCTCTAATAAAAAGTGATTTACAAAACAGATTTTTTAAAGACAGCAGTGAATTTCACACACAGGTAACAGCCCCAAAGAGAGAGCCATTCCCAGCCAGCCATCAGGGACCAGGTCCTTCCACCTTGCTATTCTTCCATCACCTAAATCTCCTCTCCTCTGCATGGTCAGAGCTGGTTACAGCACATGAAAGAGGGAAAGTCCCCTGCAACAGTGTCTTTTGAGTATGGGAGATGGCAGCTGCGCATATGACTTCTGGCCACATTTCATTCCTGAGAAACTAGTCACATAGTTCTTCTGTGGCTGCAGAGACATCTGGGAGATGTGGGCTTCTCGCACTGCAGAAATGCCAAGAAAGGGAGAGCAACTAGCAGTGACTGGCACTGTATCTTCTCTAGTTAGTGTTATATTTTAATGGCTGAAATTCTTAATTTTAAAGTAGTTTAAGAGTATAGTATAATTTTTAAATTATCAGCATATTTTGTGTCTTATTTAAGAAAGTCTTCTCTACCCCCAGAGTATTCCAAATATATATATATATATATATATATATATATGCAGAATCATGTGCTGCATAACCATGTTTCAGTTAACGTGGACCACATATATGATGGTAGTCCCATGAGATTATCATGGAGTTGAAAAATTCCTATCACCTAGTAACATCACTGCCGTTGCAATATTGCAGTGAAACACATTACCTTTTCTATGTTTAGAAACACATATACTTACCATTGTGTGACAATTGCCTACAGTATTTAGTACAGTAACACGCTGAACAGGTTATAGCCTAGGAGTATAGGCTGTGCCATATCACCTACGTGTGTAGTAGACGATGCCATCTAGGTTTGTGTAAGTGCTCACAGTGTTTGCATGATAATGAAATCACCTAATGATGCCTTTCTCAGAATGTGTCCCTGATGTTAATGACTACAGTTTATACATCCACATACATATATTTTAAGTCTTGCTTTTAAGATTTAAAATTTTACTCCATCTGTAATTGATTTCTATGTATGATACGAGGATGGAATCAACTTTCATTCTTTTCCATATGGATCATCAATTGTACTACCACTCTGTATTGACTACTTCATCTTCACTTGAGAGCTCTACAAAGTCATCTTTATTTTATACAAGAAGTCATTGCTTTGCATGGAATCTATATGCACAAATTTCAGTTGCAATGATTTACTTAACACAAATCCCCAAACAGCATAGTTCAAATTTCAGCTACCATGCTGTAGTAACTGCAATTGCATAAGTACAAACTTTGCTGGAGCTTTTTAGTCTACAAATCACTATGTGGATAACAGATGCACATTCTCATCAGCAACCAGTCACATCACTTCTTCCAATGTCTGTCTGTTGGTGCTGGGTCATGGTGCATTTGTTATCAGTATATGCCTAGACAGCAAAGTGTATAGTTGTGTTGCTTCCTTGCTTACCAATAGTGAATCCATGTGACAGTTTATAACAATATATAATTGAAAGATGAAAGTGTATCAAAGAAATGAAAAGTGGCAATGCTGGAAGTGAAGTTCAAATCTAAAATAAATGGGGTTATAGACATAATTTACCACCATGAAAGTGTTGACACTGCCACCGTTTGAGAGACTGTAGATTCGCAGCAAGAGGAAATTAATGAGGGGAATTGATGTCCATGGATGAGGAAGGTGGTGGTGACAAAAAGGACGAAGGTGTCGATAAAAACTTCACTTAAATGAATTCTGAGATATTTTATGACATTGAAAACACAAAGAAAAAAATATTGTAAGCTGATCCAAATTTAGGAGTTTAATAATTTGCTAAGATGCAAAAGATGCTTCCTCTGTATTATAAATTATATGGTGAGAAAAAGAAGGCAAACACCAAACAATTCCTAAGTTTTTTTATTAGAAAAAATAAAACATTTTAATTTTCAATGTTACTAATGTTTTAAATTATAGTGCATTAAATATTAGTGTTGCTACTTTTCATTTTTTATAGCCATTTTAAATTCACAGTAAAGATTTTTTGATGTTTTGAAAAAATGTTTACAGATCATCAAGCAGTCATAATTTTTCCCTGTTGATTATTAAGATGGCTTGCATAGTTTCAGCTTGCAGTTCTTGTTATGGTTCCACACTAATGTGCAGAGCAGCGCTGCCTGTATCAAGTTTGTGTGAAGGGGAAAGGTTAATTCTGAATTCATTTTCTGTCCCATAGTCAATTTATCTATGCCAGCCCCAATTCCACATTGCCTTGATTGGTATAGATTTACAATAAATGTTGATAAGTGGTAGGGTGATTCCCCTCCCTTACTCATGATCAGAAGTGCTTATGATATTCTTGGGCCTTTATCATCCACATGAATTTTATTACCAGCTTCTGGATTTTCACGTAAAACACCATGGTGAATTTGATTTAATTACATTGAGGTTTTGAATTAGTTTATGAGGAACTGACATCTTTATGATATCTTCCTACTTACCAACATGAGATAGTTCTACATTTATTTATGGCTTTTTTTGCTGTCATTTCCTACATTTAGATGATTTTTCTATAAATTATACTACATCTGATTTTAAATTTACTCCCAAATTCTTAAATTTTTATAGCAATTCAACATTGTAGCTTTTATTAAATTATGCTTTTTAACCTTTTCTCTCTGGTTAAAAGAAATACACTGGATTTTTATGTATTAATTATATTTCTAACAATTTTTCTCATCACTCTTAATTCTATATTCTGTGATTTCTTTGGTTTTTTAAGTTAAGTCATATCTTCTGTGAATAATGACAGTTCTGTTTCTTTTTTCTCTACTTATCAGTTTTTCTTTTCCTTTCTTCTTTCCCTCCTCTCCTTCCTCCCTTCTTTCCTCCTTCTCTCTCTCCCTTCTTTCCTTACTTTCATTTTTTCTTTCTTTAATTGTGTTGACAGGTACAGTAATCAATACCTTCTAAATTTTCACTATGTAGAATGATGATTGATTGTGACTTTCCATTACTATTTAAACTTATAAATCTTCTATGGCTTAACATAACTGAAATGCATTTATGTGAATTTACTTCTCTCTTTATTCTTGGCTCATGTGTTTTTAAATAATTTTTTTTTTAATTTTATAGAGAGTTTGGGTCCCTATCTTCTCTTTTCCTCTGCTTCTAGTACTCTGAGTAATTAGGTTGCTCACTCACATTTTCATTTCTCTACTGGCATAATCTGCATGTGCATATTTTTGTACCTTGACATGTATACTTAAAAAGGAACATTTGGAGGACCTATGAATAAAATCACAATGCTGGTATTTTTATGCCAAAGAGTTAAATAAATCTCCTTTGTCAACTGACACAGGTAACGGATGGTTTCTTGGGAGTATTGTTGTTAAGTCTGAAGATGAAGACAGCAATGAAGAGGTGCTGTTTACATGCAACAGGTATGCTCTTAATGCATTATTATGCAAAATTATGCTCTCTTTGTCCCATTTATTCCACCTGTGTCTTCCAGCATGCCTCATCCCAGCTGTTGGACAACATCATTCCCTCCCTGAAAACCAGAGCTGAAGGCCTTCTCTCCTCAAGAAGCTGTCCTTTATCAGCACTAGTAATTCTCTCTTCTTTTGTAATCTCTAACATTTTTCTCTTCTGAAAAAAGTATGGTAAAATGGAAAGAAATTGGGTTAGGACTTAGAAAACAGGTTCTTCTTTCTGTTTCTAAAACACGTGCTAAGCTCCCTGCTAGTACCGTGAACTTGGGTACCACTCTTAACTTCTCTGAGGTTCAATGTCCTCATATGGAAGATGTCAATAATACCTGCTTCCCCTAGTTCATTTGAATCATTTAAACTCAAATGATGTTATATATGTGAACTGTGAACTCTAATGCATTGTACTAATGTGGCGTAGCTGTAATATAACAGGAGACTTAAGTGGCAAGGGTAACTGTAATTCTTCGGCCGGGTGGTCATAGGTGAACCACTTAAACTTCTGATTCTCAGTTTCAAAGTTTTATGAGAATGATTAAATCTTCTCTACCTACTTTATAGAGTTATAATAAGTAGAATATCAAATGCACCTTAAAACAAAATGCACTAAACACAGAAATTATGTAGTTAAGTTCCCTCCATTATTAACCAATCTACAGAATATGTTGATCCATTTGATCAGTCATTATGCAAGTAGTAATTGACCACCCACCATATCAAGAAGTGGGATAGATAATGGAGATCCAGCAATAAGGCAATCCAGTTTCTGTCGGCAAGGACCTATGGTCCCCACATGGGAACATGGGAAATGTTAACGACATGAAGGCAATGAGAGAGGCTTATATATGCTGTGAAGACCTGGGTGTCAAGGTGCTATGTCTACGTGATTGCATGTTCCTTGAATCTAGAGAACTCATGCATTGTATATATTAATTTATCCATCCATTTAATATGTTAATTTATCCATCCATTTATTTATGCAAAAATATTGCATGCCTGCTAGGTGTTAGGTACTATACCAAATCCTAGAGATTTGGAGATAAAAAAGTAGAGTCCTTGTCTTCAAAGAACTTCCACTTGATGCTCAGTAAGGGAGGAGAGATGTAATGCTACACGAAGCTGGAGAGCTGAGTGTGCTCTGAGTTTAGTAGGTGGCTCAGCATCACTATTTCCTAAAGTGAGGGACACTCTTCAGACATGCAGAGATGCACATTGGTTGACTGACTGGATTTCACCTTACTATAGTTTCGATTCTAGGAAATAGTCATTCTTTTGAAACTTAATAAGGAGTTGCATTTTGTATGAACAAAATGTATAGCACTTCTCTGATCATCTGTTTGTTTCTTTTCTCAATGCACTTCCATTTAAAGTGCATGTAGTAGTAGCTATTGCCATTTTATGAAATTCAAGCTCTAGGAAGAGACCTCGTATTTTTATTTTTGCAAGAAATCTTAGTGAATAGGGAATAGAAAGGGGAAAGATTGAAGTTCTTAGGCACCAGATTTGGATTATAACGGCATTACTTACTAGCTCTGGGAGCCTCAGTTTATTCTTATGTAAAATGGCAGTAATGACACCTATTTTGCAGGGTTGTTTGAGGATTTCAGACAACATATATAAAGTACCTACAAAAGTGTCCTGCAATTATTAGAGGCTCCATGATGGTAAATGTTATTGTCACAGAAACAATTTTAAAGAAATTTTTAGACATGATACTACACATGCAAATGAAGGGAGAAAACACACCTTTGTTTCTAGATCACGTGTCTAGTATTTAGAACTCTCAAATAATTGACTAAGTTTTACTTTTTAAATATTGTATCTGCACAGTCCAATATGGTAGCCGCTAGTCACATATGGCTAATTAAATTTAAATTAATTTAAATCAAATCAAATAAAAATTCAGTTGCTTGGTTGTACTAGCTACATTTCAAGTGCTGAATAGACACAGATGGTTAGTGACTACCATATTGGCTAGTATATATACAACATTTGGTTTTATATCACATCTAGATATTTGGTATCATATGAAGCTGTGTTTAATATTTTACAGTGTAGTTTATTGCTCTGAATGTGATGGTACCAATGAAATAATGTAAGTAGTAAATATAAGATTATTATTTTTCTAAATGTGCCACATTTAGCAAAGTCAAAAGGCATCCAGGGCAGGTGATAATGGTCACATTCTCTTCCGAGCCAAAATTAATGTTACTGGCAATGCAAAGCAGTAGAAATCATGACGGTGACTTATTTCTACATTTTAGAATAATCACAAACCCTAGAAATTGGACTTACAGAAACAAAATGATGCAGATGAAAATATTTAAGATGTTTTATTGTATTATACTATCATATGGAATGATATGCACACAGATGTATCATTGCACTGTTATCATTAACTTAACTATAGCAATATAAACTGTTTTCCTTGCCTTTTCTCTCTGAGGACCCAGGGTTAAATAAGTATTAAAAAATTATCTTGCTATTCCATCAGAAGTGGAAGAAACCATAGATAACGTTTGGTTTCATGGTTTGTTTGACAGATGAGCAAACTGTGACCTAATGAGATTAATGGCATGCACACCTCAGACCCATTAGTCAGAAAGCAGGGGCTCTTGGTTCCTTGGCCCTCTGGAAAGTTTTAATTTAGTGTCTATCAATCTGTTGTTTCTATGATATAACTATGATTTTGTAAATTATCTTCTACTGAAGAATTCCCTGCACAAGATATCAAGTTTGCTATAAAATTGTTTTGTCAGAAAGTTCTACTTTCTGGAGTGTTTGGAGCATTTAGATGACATAAGCTTTACTGTCTTCCCCAGTGTAGATTATCAGCTACTTAAATGCAAGTCCCCTTCTAATTATGGGAAAAGAAAAGGTCTCCGAGAAGGAGGTTATTTATAACTTTATTTGTGGAGTTTCAAAATAACCAAGATATAGAGGGGTTACATTTTGTGTTGTGGGAGACTCTAAGATTTCTGCACCTATCTGTTGTATTGCTGTAGAGAAAAATCAGAAGAATACCCATCACTAGCATTTACTGAATGCTTTCCAAGGAATAGGCTTCATGGTAAAGCCAGAACTGCATACAGATACTCATTTGATCCCCACAGCCAGCCTACAGGTAGACTCTGTGATATTTATATTTCAAAGACAAGGAAATTGTCTTTGAAATATAAAGATAGTAAATTTTTTGCCTGAATATATTAATAATTGGTGGAGTCAGGATTCAGATCAAAATGTATTTGACTCTAGAACTGTACTGTCTCACATGGGAGCCACAAGCCACATATGTCTACTGAACTGTGGCTCTTCCAATGTAGGTGTAAGATACATTCCAGATTTCAAGAATGGAGAATAAAAAAGAATGTGATATAATTTTTATACTGATTACATGTTGAAATAATAATCTTTTGAATTTATGAAAATTCAAAATATTAATTTTACCTTCTTTTTACTTCTTTCCATAGTGGTTTGTATTCTAGTTCTCTTGAAAAGTGCTGTCCTAGAGTCTGAGGGTTTAGCCACTGTGTATACCTGCCAGTCACATGACAGGAGAGAAATAACAGCTACCACTAAGGAAACTCCAAGTGAGAAATTTTGACTATGTTAGAATATTTGTAATGTTACCAGAGGACTTTTCTAAAAGCCAAAATTTTAGAGTGAACCAATATGACTTTGCAACTTGAGTGTAGGAAAAAAGCTTGTCGAAGCTGGACTGCTAAATAATCTGGTGTGGCTTAAAATCTTAAATCCTTTTTTAAAATTCCGATCTCTCTAAAGGCCTCTTTAAATTCTTTCCATATGTTTTTTTTTTCCTTTCTAACTAATGAGCCTTCTTTCAATGCTCTCTCATATTAATTATCCTCTTTTTTTTTGCGTGGCAGATGGCTAGATGAGTACCAAGATGATGGCAAGACCCAGCGGGAATTGCTCGCAGAAAGTAGTCCCAGTGCAGGAGGAGAGACTGGGTCTACCATCTCCTGAAAGGGCCCACTTGGGCCTGTCGCTCCAATATGCTTCAAAAGGCTATTGATCTGATTGTGATAGTGCGTTTGTCTTTTGCTTGGGCTGGAGCAAACACCTGGGGAGGGTCAGTTTGTGTTGGACCCACTCATTGTTTCTGAGAACTTCCAAAATTGGGAGGATGCACTGACAGCCTCGGCCAACAGCTGACCAAGATCAGCCCCTGGTACCTGGGGTACCCATACTGCTGCTGTTCACCTCCTCCCCCTCCTCTTCCTTCGCCTTTTCTTTCCCTTCCTCCCCACTCTTCCCCTCCCTCCTCTCCCTTCTTTCTTTTCCTTTTTCTTTCAGAAAATCTGACTTACTGCTAAGGTTACTGAAATGTCTAAATAAGTAGTCTTTGTAGAAAATAACTGAAGAGAGGTACCTAATAACATTTGATGCATGAAAAACACTTTTATGCAACCTATGTTAATTTTAAAGTGGAAGTTTTATTGTTAGACAAAGGTATGTCTCTCTCAGAATTAGTGGTAATATCAATAAGAAAATGTAGAAAGAACCCAACCAATTGGGTTACCGTGTGTTCCCAGTGCACGTCCTGTGGGTCCACTTGCAGTTTGAGCTTCCAGCTGGTGACAGAGGCCTGCAGGCAGAGAGCAGCAGAGCGCAGGGCAGATATCTCACATCCATCGGTCACTTTTTCTCATGAAGCCTCAAATACTTGTCAACTTGGTGCCACAGGTGCCTTCTTCTAATCCGTTAATTTGGCACATAAGCTAAAACTCATTTGCCAGCCCAGGAGAGGTCAGGATGTAGCTTTTGATATCAAAGACACCTGTCTTTGAATCTCTATTTTGCCCCTGTGAGGTAGATGCTATCATCACCCACATTTTGCAGATGAGGAAACTGACACATGGAAAAGCCAAGTGACCTGCCCAAGCTTAGAGAGTGGAACGAGCAGGAGAGCCAGGATGTGACCCTAGAAGTCTGACTTCAGAGCCCATGCGCGTCCACACTGTGACCTTGGCCCTCCTGCCTTCCCTGCTTGTTTTTAGTATCCCGTGAAATCAGGCAGAGGGGCCAAGGAGGCAAATCTTGCATACCACCTTCATGATTTTTGTCATCTGCAATAGTACCTGTACTAGTATATGCTTGATATTTTCTTCCTTGAACTGTGTCTAAATCAGTGTGTTTAGAGGTGAAGAGAGCTTGGCCTCATCCTAAATCATGTTCCAAATATCCATGAAATCACTGATTTAATATGTCATTACATTTTTTCCTAAAACACATTAAAATAAATCTATGTCTAACAAAAATTTTAGGTTAGTCTATATACTACCTAAAATTATTTTATAAACATCTAGTAGTCGGCACATTTCACCATTACGGTGTGTGTGTATATGTGTGTGTGTGTGCATGTGTGTATGTGTGTGTAGTACTTAATTCTGGCCTGGCAGATCATTATTAGTAAATAATGTTCAGTAAGTAGATGCTGTTGTTATAATGGTTTCCCTTTTACTAACCCATGACCAAGAACTAATCCATTCCTTAGAAATGGTATATTTTTACATCTGAGGATGAAAATACATCAAGAATACAGCTTCAGTGATTTGAAGTTAAAAACAGCCTTTTTTTTTTTCTAAAGTGTCCAGCAGACCATATTACAGGTAAGAAAAATAAGTACAATAGTTCTCCCTTATTGGTGGTTTTGCTTTCTGAGGTTTCAGTTACCAGAAGTCAACCACAGTCTGAAAATATTAAATGGAAAATGTCAGAAATAAACAATTCATTCATTTTCAGTTGCATGCCATTTTAATCAGTGTGATGTAATCTCATGCCATCCTGCCCTGTCCCATCCAGGATGTGAATATTCTCTTTGTCCCGAGTATCCATGAATCACTTAGTCCTAGTATTGCAGCACTTGTGTTTGTCACCCTTATTTTACCTAATAATGACCCCAAAGTGCAAGAGTAGTGACTCTAGCAATTCAGATATGCCAAAGAGAAGCTGAAAAGTGCTTCCTTTAAGTGAAAAGGTGAAAGTTCTTGTCTTAATAAGGAAAGAAAATAAGTTAAATGCTAAGGTTGCTAAGACCTATAGTAAGAACAAATATCCGTTAAATTGTAAAGAGAGAAAAAGAAATTTGTGCATAATATAAATAGGGTACAATACTATCCATGGTTTCAGACATCCACCAGGGGTTTTGGAACATATCCCCCAAGGATAAGGGGGACCACTCCAGGCTGCACAGAAGCTTGGAGAATCACTTCTTGCCCTTGATGACATTTATTTCATGGTGCCCTGCCCAAAGCGGATACTGAACAAACACACTCATTTACTAAGCAGAAGCTTGTGAAGCATCTTCCAGACACTGGGAATAAACTGGCAAACAGCATAGGCATTTTCCCTGCCCTCTGAGGGGCCAGTGTTCTAGCAGGGACCTGAGTGAATAATGTGCATGCTGCAAACAGAGCCGAGGCGCCCTCCAAACTCGCAGGCCCTGCGGAGGGAGAGAGATCTTGTGCTCAGCTTTGTATATTCAGTTCTTGGCATACCAGGTGCTCTCTGCTAACTTGCAGGCCCTATGGAAGGAGAGAGATCTTGTGCTCAGCTTTGTATATTCAGTCCTTGGCATACTGCCTGCTTATAGTCAGTGCTCTATGTCTATTAAATACATGAATCATCCTTGCCTTACCACACAATACACCTTATTAGAGATTGAAATATTAAATGATTCCCAGTTCAGTTTATATTTGTGCAGAACAAGTATTGACAGATAATTACACTCAGTGCCTCTATTTTTACAAGCTTTGCTGCAACAATACAGTTTTATTCCAAATGTAATCCTGCCCCTTTCTCCCCACCATGCCACAGTTCAGATTGGAGTTGTCTATTTCCTAATTCTATCCAACAGAACATTTACAATTCTTCTCTTGAGGGGGGAGGTGATGTAAATACCAACTGGATCCATTTTATGTGGATTCTTGTTTATTTTATCCTTATAGTGCTCATTTCTTAGACATTGTCCGCATTCTGGGACTGTCTCAGTCCAAACCCCTTACATAATAGCTATTCCTTGAAAACTGGAAAACTAACAATGAAGCTATATTTATTTCTAGGTTTTCAGAGACAGCAAAAAATTATTGACAGAGTGCATAGCACAAAGGCAGCAAATAGATTCTTAAAGGTTGGGTGAAAAGAGGCATTTTGGTCATGTTGTTTGTTTTTTCTTGTGGAGTGAATGA
This sequence comes from Gorilla gorilla gorilla, assembly GCF_029281585.2. Classification (NCBI taxonomy): domain Eukaryota; kingdom Metazoa; phylum Chordata; class Mammalia; order Primates; family Hominidae; genus Gorilla; species Gorilla gorilla. Next base: position 65,892,458 of record NC_073231.2, on the reverse strand, counting down.
TGTAAAACCCTCATCCATAAACCTGACATGCATATCCTTTAAAAATGCTGGTGAATGGTAGACAAGTGCAAAAACAAAGACCAGAAAACAAAATGTGGCCCATTTCATGGAGCACTACAATTGCCTAGCACAACCCCTGTGTCTTCATGGGTTTGCTTGTATCTGGGTTAAAGGCAAGATGGAGCGAAGAACACTTTTATCTGATGGATGCATCCTCTATTTTAACCAGCAAGTTATCGTAATGGTGCAATGATGATATGGATGGCTTTCAGGTGCTAATGTGTTTTCATATAAACTTCGCAAGCAGATTTAAGTTATGTGTTTGTTATAGCAAAGGATGATGTAGCTTCTTTGTGGCTGTGGGTAAAATAATGTCTTGGACAGCTAAGCTAATTGTTCTTTAATAAGGAGAGAGGCTCTCCAGAAAGCCCACCAGAGTTAGGTTTATCCTGCAGTCATCAGGGCTGATAATACTTTTGAACAGTTATATTTTAAGTTATTTTTAGAAGTGAAGAAACAAACACTGCAAAGTAGGCCCTCCTCCACATCCAGGTAAGCTAATGTTTTTTAAATGGAGGTTCCTTTTCATTCTTTCAGGCAGTGGAATAGAGTATACTAGAAAAAGATCCCTGGGTTCTGAAATCAATCTTGATTCTCTACCACAAAGAGTGTGAAGCCCTAAGAATGTAGCATCGACTTCCTTGGGCCTCTGTTTCCAGGCCTCTATGAGGATGACTAAAAAGTACCAATTAAACTGATTACTAAGCTTATAAATATATCAATTACTTGATTATAGGGTCAACATTAATATTTGCAAGCTTATTCACATCAGTTGATTGAAACTTTACAAACACACCATTCCCTAGGCCTTTGCCCATGTTGGTTTCTTTGCTTGGAAGGGCCTTCCCTTCTTGCCTGGAAAATTCCTATTCATTTTCTAAGACCATGCTTGATGTTCTTTCAATCAGTCAAAACTAAGGCTCCCCCATCCTCTGTGTTTCCATATTACCCTGTCCTTCTCCTCTTACTATAATTAGCATTTTACATAGTGGTCATGTATCTCAGTTCACAAACTCAGAAGTGTGACGAGTATTACTTCTTTTGTTTTCTGTATGTCAGCTTAATGTTCAACTCCTAATCTCTGTCACACAGATTCGTAGAAAATTCCTGTTCTGTTCTTTTCTTTTCTTTTCTTTTTTTTTTTTTTTTTTGAGACCGAGTTTCGGTTTCGCTCTTGTTGCCCAGGCTGCATGGAGTGCAGTGGCGCGATCTCGGCTCAACTGCAACCAGCCTCCCGGATTCAAGCGATTCTCCTGCCTAGCCTCTCAAGTAGCTGGGATTACAGGCGTGCACCTCATTTTCAAGCATAATTGAGGCACATTCTCCTTTCTAAGGGGCAAGAGAATCCTAGAAGCTTATACTCTGTTTAGAGAGAAAAATGCTTTTCTTCCAAGTCTATCATTGTCCCTGCCACAGTCTGTTTTCTCTCTGGACCACTCATACAGTACTAGACTTTTTGGCATGACTGAGAACCCAAGTGCCTCAGGACACTCCTTTCTAGGCTGCTCTGCAGCCCTCCCCTAAGAGGAAGGGTGCATCTTCTCCAGGTCTCTCCTTACTCAAGACAACAGATCTCACGGGGATCCCGCAGCTCTGGGGCTCACAGACCTCTTTTTTTCTGGTCGATAAAAATCTCTTTTCTTTTCCCTGTTGCTTCTCAAAAGCCCTCTCCGTTTTTCCTCCTATATCAGTACAACTAATACAAGTTATTGGTTTTTTTAAAGTGTTTAGATTTTTATAGAAGACTGGACGTTGTTTCTAGTATGAACATGATGAGGGCAGACAAAAGAACTTTCCCCTTCTGTTCTTATTCAAATTAATAAAGAGAATGGAAAACCTATTGAGAGGTGACAAGGTGCTAGCAGCCCTCCCTCGCTCTCAGCGTCTCCTAGGCCTCGGGGTCCGCTCTGGCCGCTCTGGAGGAGCTCTCCAGCCCGCCGCTGCCCTGTGGGGTCCCCCTCTCTGGGGCTGGCCGAAGCCGGAGCAGGCTCCCTCTGCTCGCTGGAAGGTGTGGAGGTAGAGGCGCGGGCGGGAGCCCACAGGGTTCTCACGGGCAGTGGCGGTTCCGGGTGGGCGCGGGCTGGGCAGGCCTACACTCCATGGCCTGCAAGGGCCTGCTGGGCTGGATTAGGAGATGAGCTCCCTCTGGGCTGCAGGCATGCCCAGGCTAGGTGCCGCAAAGTCCCGCCCACCAGTTGGGCTTCTGGGTCGGGTGGGGACCTGGAGAACTTTTCTGTCTAGCTAAAGGTTTGTGAAGGCACCAATCAGCACTCTGTGTCTAGCTGAAGGTTTGTAAATGCACCAATTAGTGCTCTGTGTCTTGCTAATTGGGTAGGGGACTTGGAGAACTTTTGTGTCTAGCTAAAGGATTGTAAATGCACCAATCAGTACTCTGTGTCTGGCTAAAGGTTTGTAAATGCACCAATCAGCACTCTGTGTCTTCCTAAAGGTTTGTAAATGCACCAATCAGAATTCTGTCAAAACGGACCAATCAGCTCTCTGTAAAACGGACCAATCAGCTCTCTGTAAAATGGACCAATCAGCAGGATGTGGGTGGGGCCAGATAAGGGAATAAAAGCAGGCCACCTGAGCCAGTGTGGCAACCCGCTCAGGTCCCCTTACATGCTGTGGAAACTATGTTCTTTTGCTCTTTGCAATCAATCTTGCTGCTGCTCACTCTTTGTGTCTGTGCTGCCTTTATGAGCTGTAACACCATGAAGGTCTGCAGCTTCACTCCTGAAGTCAGTGAGACCACAAACCCACGAGAAGGAAGAAACTCCCGGCACACCATCTTTAAGAACTGTAACGCTCACTGCAAGGGTCCATGGCTTTATTCTTGAAGTCAGTGAGACCAAGAACCTACCAGTTCTGGACACACTATGGTCTCCAATTTCAGTGAAAGCAGGACTTAGTGAACACCTGCAAACTCCCGGGTACACAGTGTGTGGCCTGCAAAAGCCACTGACACAGACAAAAGCTAAAGGGCCAAGCAGTGGCAAATCTCAGAAAGTGCCGGCAGAAGTCCACTTCCCAAGGTAGTGTGGCCTATCGGGAGGTACAAAAGCTATATTTTAATTGATAACAGCTGGAAAAGATGTGTGTCTGGAGCCTGATGGAGAGGAGGGTTGAGATTAGGCGGAAACTGTGTAGAGGAAGGTGGAGTAGGGAATGTGTCTTTGAGGTCGTTAATCGTTAAAGAGTTCCCACAAATAATTTGCCAAGGAAAAGGAACAGTACACAGTAAAAACAAAGCTAAGCCTTAAATAAAAACAAAAAACAGTAATAAGTATCTGCAGAAATAACACATATCTGACACAGCCTTTGGATATTGGAAATGTCAATATAGATTATAAAAACATCTATAGCACTACTTCAACAGGTTAAAAAAATCTTCTGCTGTAAAAAACTATGAAATTAATCTAGCATATTGAAAAGAAAAACAACCAAACGGGACTCATGGAAATTAAAAAATAGAATACTTAAAATTTAAATCTAAGTTTATGTGTTTAACGCAAATTAGGCTCAGTTGAAAAGAAAATTTGTTCACTGGAATATAAACTAGAAGGAATTTTCTAGAATGTAGCAGAGAAAGATAAATAAACGATATGTATGATGGAGAAGTTTCCAGAAGTGTTGAAATATATCATTTCACAGATTCTTCAATTTCCAGGTGATCAATACATTTCAAACTGGATTCAATTAAAAATATCCACATCCAGAGCCAATGTAGTAAAATTGTTGAGTATCAAAAACATACAGAATATTTAACAAACAGCCTGAGAGAAAAGCTAGTTACCGTCAAAGAAGCAGAATGTACAAGATCAACAGAACCAGGGAATGGAGTAATACCTTCAGGATACTGAAAAATTATGAAAATAACTTAAAATTTTCTAGCCAAGGAAAATATATTTCCAGAATGAGACCCAAAATGAAGACATTTTCTTTTTCTTTTCTTTTTTTTTTTTTTTTTTGAGATGGAGTTTCACTCTTGTTGCCCAGGCTGGAGTGCAATGGCGCGATCTCGGTTCACCAAAACCTCTGCCTCCCGAGTTCAAGCGATTCTCCTGCCTCAACCTTCCTGAGTAGCTGGGATTACAGGCATGCACCACCACGCCCAGCTAATTTTGTATGTTTAGTAGAGACAGGGTTTCTCCATGTTGGTCGGGCTGGTCTCGAACTCCCGACCTCAGGTGATCCACCCGCCTCAGCCTCCCAAAGTGCTGGGATTACTGAGCCACCATGCCTGGCCTAAATGAAGATACTTTCAAACATAGACACAAAAATTCTTAATAGCAAACTAATAGAGTTTGCTATTAGTCTCTCACTAAAGGACATTCTAAAGCATGTACTTTGGGCAGGAAGAAAGTGACTCTGGATGGAAAGGCTGAGATGCAAAAAGGAATGATGATCATGGGAAGTGGAAAATATGTAGACACATCTAAAATAACATTGGCTGCATTGAAATATTGTTAAAAATAACATGAGATAAAGTTGAAACAGGAAACAACAAATAACACATAAGTCTGTGAGTTGGGTGAGGGTAAGTGAAGCACTGTATTCTAAAGCCCCTGGATGATCTAAAAGGAGGATGGAGGTATTTGATTTAGTATGCTTGTTTGAATTTCTAGGGTAACCACTGAAAGAATAAGAACATAATAAAATTTTCAAACAAGTATAAGTGTGGTGAAAAGGTTTAATCCATCGGGAAGATATTACATAATTTTAAATTAATGTTACTAGTAATATAGGCTCAAATGACATAATGCAAAAATAAGCATACATACAAGTAAAAATAGATACAGCCTGTTTTACATACATAATAGTATAAGAAGATTTTAAATATGTACTTCTCTTGGTAATTGGGAAAACAAGGAAGAAAAAAAGTGTTAAAGATATAGAAGATTTAAATGACATGATTAACAAAGGCCATAATAGGGATGTGTAAAACTCTGCATCTGACAAATCCCAATGCACATTCTTTTCAGATATATATGTAACATCATAAAAATTGGGTGTGTGTTGGGCCATAAAACAGTCATAAAATTGAATGAAATACAGATACATCAATAACATAGATAGATTTCATAATAAATCATAATTGTATAATGTTGAATAAAGTAAGCCAGTAACACAAATATATAAGTGTATTTACATTTATATAAAAGTCAAAAGGAGGCAAAAATTTCACAGATGATATTTTCTTACACATATATTATATATTAAACTATTTTTAAAGGCCCAACAGTTATTACCAAAAAGGTAAAGAAGATGGTGGTGCCTGCGAGAGAAGGCTGTGGCCCACGGCGGGCCTTCCAGGCAATTGACAGTGTTCCTTATTTGACCTTTTTTTGATGGCTACATGAGTGTTGATTTTATAATTATTCTTTATGCTTTTATAGGTGTTTTTGTGGTGAAATATACATAACATAGAAGTTAGCATTGTAGCCATCTTTAGGTGTACAATTTAGTGGCATTAAGCCCATTCACAGTGTTGTGTAACCATCACCACCATCCATCTCCAGAACCTTATCATCATCCCAAACAAATGCTTTGTGGCTGTTGAACAATGTCTACCCACTCCCCTGTTTCCTGTAGCCCCTGGTAACTGCTGATCTACTTTCTGTTTCATTAATTTGCCTAATTCTGGACATTTCATATAAATGGAATCATGCAGTATTTGTTCTTTTGCGTGTGACTTTTTTCATTAAGCATAATGTCTTCAAGGTTCATCCATGTTGTAGCATGGTTGAGAATTTCCTTCCTTTCTAAGGCTGAATAACATTCCATTGTATGGATAGACCACATTTGGTTTATCATCATATATGTTTTATGTAAATTTCTGTCTTAATATTATATCTAACAAACAGAAAAACAATATAGAAAGACATACAAGAAAAAAATTTTAAAATAGGTTGTCTGTGGTAGAGGAGGGATGGGAATAGGGAGAATGAAAGACAAGAATAGAAATAAATCTTTTTGTGCCATTTGATGGTTTTGAATCACTCAGTTTATCACCTATATAAAAAATTAACAATAAATAGTTGATGGGTTAAAAAAATAGAATAAATAAGACCTAGTATTTGGTAGCTTATTTATTTATAGGGTGACTATAGTCAATAATAATTTAATTGTACATTTAAAAATAACTAAAAGAGTATAATTGAATTGTTTGTAACACAAAGGATAAATGCTTGAGGGGATGGATACCCCATTTTCTGTGATGTGATTATAACGCACTGCATGCCTGTATCAAAGCATCTCAAGTATCCCATAGACATATATGCCTACTGTGTATCCACAAACATTAAAAATTAAAAAAAGAATGGTTCAATGAATAAATGATTGAAAATGAATGGGGAGTATCTTAACTACCAACGCATATAAAGGACAGATGTTCAGGGAGCCTCAACCTTCCTCTTTACCAAGATTATCAGGATAGAGAGTGACCTAGCCTGATCTCCTGCCTGAAAGGAGGAGATGGAGGAGGAACAAATGAAAGAAGTCAGGAATTAACAGCTCAAAACTGTTCCCATTATATTAGTCTATTTTTCTCTTGAGAGCAGGACTTTTTATCTTATTCATCTTTGTTTTCTGGAACACAATGCTTGGGTCAGTACAGACACAAAAAAGTTGTGTTTTGCTGCTAGAAATTAAAATTTAGGAGTAATGAAGATTAATAGGAAAGCTGAGAAAATTGAAATATTTTGGGAAATTCATCTTGCTTGCTTTTCTTCCTCCTAGAAGTTTTTGTGATTCTGTGTTAGTCCAGTGAGATACTCTTAGAAAAAAGATCTGTGAAGTCTCTTGTTTAGCCCCGTGTCACTGTCAGTTAATAGAAAGGGACAGGCTTCTCAGAAAGACTTAGGAAGTTAGAAATGTATGGTGAAATGGCAGTCCCAGCAGTGGTGGCTGGAGCACACCGAAAGTGCTCACCACTGTCCTCTGAGGGCTCTGACCCTGGGCATTTGGCTGGCAAAGCTCAATGCGGTGTTTCATCAGGGGCAACTAGCTCACATGGACCCCATGAAAATGCATTCTGACTCCCAGAAATTAAGCACCTATTAGGAATATTACACTGATTACCCTATAGAGAAAGGAAGACTCAGGGTGGGCTTATAAAGTGTCCGTTTTTGTAAGCTTTCTGGCTAAGTTATGTTGCTACCAGTCTCCCCATTGTCATTACTTGCGTAACTTATTTTACTGCTAATCTCCTGTTAGAATTAATGATTACTGGCTCCTTTAATTTTGACAATAAAATTGGCGATTGTTGGAGGGAGGTCAAATTTAAGCATCACACAATCATTTCAATAGATTCCCTAACACTTAAAAATCCACTCCCCAACCCTGCTTTTTTATTTCAGTGATATAGCTGGAGGATGATGTGTCAAATTGAATTCCACGGGCCCTTTATTAGCATTTACTACATTTTGCCTGCCCAGCACCCATTCCCCACTCTTAAGAACACCCCACTTTCCTTTTTAAAAACCAGCTCCTCCTAATGCAAGGGACTGTATTCTTCTTGTCTTGTCCTTTTGGCTGAGGGCAAGGCTTGTGACCCAAGCAAAGCTAATACTCGGACTTTAAATCTTCAATGGCAAGAGACTAAAAAATGGTATTCTTGCCTCACACAACAAAGGGTCCCCTCTTCCCCACAACCAGAGTGTTTGTTGTTGAGGTGTCTGCCCTTGGGCCCAGTGAGCCGTCTGGGTCCCTCCCACCCTGCCACACTGGCTCCACACCCACAAGCTAGTCCTGTCAACTGCCTTCCTACAGTTACTCAAGATTTTCAGGTTGGGTGCAGTGGCTCACACCTGTAATCCCAGCACTTTGGGAGGCCGAGGTGGGTTGATCATTTGAGGTTGGGAATTCGAGAATAGTCTGGCCAACATGGTGAAACCCTGTTTCTACAAAAAATATAAAAAATTGGCCGGGTGTGGTGGCGTGCGCCTGTAATCCCAGCTACTCAGGAGGCTGAGGTGGGAGAATTGCTTGAACCCAGGAGGTGGAGGCTGCAGTGAGCCAAGATCTCGCCACTGTAATCCAGCCTGGGTGACAGAGCGAGCTTCTGTCTTAAAAAAAAAAAAAAAAAAAAAAAAAGAAAGAAAGAAAAAGAAAGAAAAAAAATGCAGCATTAGTCACTCTTTCCCGCAATTAATTAAAGGATTTCAACTAATTCAAACACTTTGCTCAGCCTGCTTGGGTCCTACTTCCTTTTTCCTCCACTCTGCAGTGTTTTCTGCATGCCATCCCTCTCTTACAGACCTCAATCACTGACCCCCTCCCATCTCCTCTCATCTGCTTCCTTTAACTCCAGCCTTGAGTGTGTGTGCTGGCATGGGCATTGTTTTAGGATGGAAGTCCTTAAACAACAGGGTAATGGGCTTTTGCTTGTTATGTTTTATTACTTTGAAGATTATGTGGAAATAAACAAAAGCTATCCAAATGAGAAAAGCAAATGCTGTCTTTTCTGACCTTGCTGTAGCAAGGGAGTCAGCTACCATCGCTTGTGTTTTGGCAGAGACTCACAGGCTGGCAGACGGGTGGAAAGGTGGAGAAGAGGGAAGGCTCTAGGTGTGCCTTGATGAGGCTGTTGGCCTGGGGAAGCTGGAGGCGGCTAACTAGCTGGGGCATCCTATGTAACTGGTTAGGAGTACATATTTGGCTTTTTCTGGTTAATCTTTAGGTGCAAATGGGAGCAAAAAACAGAACCTGATCATGTTGATCTCATCTTGACTGCTGGGGGCCGTTGCTACTGAAGTTGTGTTTTGGCTTCCTGGGTTGGTTGCTGCAGAGTTTAGGGGTCAGAACTCTATTGTCATGTACAGTCTGCTTATTGTCTCTTTGTTTAATTCAGTCTCTCAATTAGCACTTGAGTTTTGTGGTTTAGGTTACTTATATTTAAGACTCCTTCTCTTTACTTTTGTTCCCCAACCTCTTATTTTCATTTCCAGTGCAAAGGAAAGGAAATGATAAGAAATAAAATTCTTTGCCCAAAGACACCCGTTAAAACTGAGAGTTCTAGTTTCTAATCGCCTGGCATTTTTGTTTTGTTTTACTAAATGGAGATTAACTTTCAGTTGCTCTATGTAGTCTCTAAATGCAGCTGATCAGGACCTGCATATGAAAAGGTTTTAAAATTCCTTCTGAAGCACGTCATCGACTTCTGAATACATTTACAAATGAGTCTGCAAAAATGACTAAGTTTTCTTTCCTATACGACTCTGATCAAGATAATATTTCCAAATGTGCTTATACATAAGAATGACCTGGAAAAGTTATTTAAGATGCAGACCTCCATTCCTCTTGTAGACTTAATGCACAAGACTTTCTGGAGGTGGAGTCTGAAGCTTTTTGTTGGTTTGTTTGTTGATGTACAAGAAGCACCCTGGGTGACTCTCATGCAATCTGGCAGGTACTGGTCCTCAGGCTGACATCTGGCAACCTTTGAATTAGGAATTTCACTGCAACATGTTGGTGAGACTGACACTGTCACATCATTTACCCCTTTTGCAAATGTTGCTGTTGACAGCGTGTGCACATTTACATTGTGTTTCCTGAGGTTTGGAAATTGTGCAGCTTGGGGGATTTCCAGTTTACCACTGTGTGTGTGTGTGTGTGTGTGTGTGTGTATTTACTACACTTGGAAGGGGAGACAGGTGAAGGAAAAGCATGTAAGTCAGGCTATGTTACTTTTGTCTTTGCCAAAGGTGCTTTCCTGAACCTGGAACAAGTATGAAAAACAAAGCTTCACAATGTTAGAAAGTTCAAGGAAGAGCAGAGCTGCAGAGTGCCTAAGCACAAAGGCATGTAACGTTTCCCAGTTAATTTGATGAAAGGAGTTGCTGTATCAATTTAACCACAGTGCTTAAAATAGCTTTTGCTCTAAATTCTTTTGAACACTGGCAGTGCAAAAAGAGACAGGAAACGTTCCATACTGTGTCAGACAATAAGTCACTCACTTCTTCCAGAGTTGTTTTTGACTAAATGTTAGAGTTCCCCTCAAGACTCTCCTGCCACAGTCCACATACTCAGAGCAGGACAAAACCCAGCAGATGGGGGCTCTGTTGCTGGTGCAGGGTTTCTCCCTCTGGAGGGGCCCAACACTGACCACTCACATGTTGTCTGGATCTTCAAAAGGATTGTCATCAGTGAAGAAATGCACTGTCACTGCTGGTGGGTGTGAGTTCTGCAGAGATAGCCCTGGCTCTTGCAGGCTATGATGTCTGGAAATGCCGTGTCAGTAGGATACCCATGACCACTTCATGACACCCTGGCAGCTCAGACACAAAGGTCCCATGGGGAAGCGTCAGCAAAGGACGTTTCTTAGCCATCACCTAGTACACACTCCTTAGGTATGGCCTCATGTATCCATGCAATCATTCCTTCATTCAATAAGCATCACAAAGAATGTGGTGTCACCTCCTATGAGAGCTCCTGCTTCTTCGCACCGGGGTGTGTGCCCCAGTCACTTGCTATGCTCTGAGCTCCCTGAACTCTGAACGGAGGCGACACCAAGCTGCTTGCAGAGATTCTGACTTACAGAGTCTGTGCCTGTGATCACGAAGTGCACTCGGGATTGAAGAGCCCTTTCTAGAATGGTCTAAGATTCTCAATTACAGTGTAACACATGCTCCATCAACCTTGGTGCTGATGGGAGCTGCAAGGACCTTGTTACTAATCATAGGTTCACAAACAGAGTTTGAAAATGGTTTCATGTTCTTTATCAATTGAAGCAGACTCTGTCACTTATTGGCATTTAGATTATTATGCTCTGTTCTAAAACATTTGCCTGAATTATCTCATTTAACACACAATCCAAGAGACACAGACTTAGGTCTGTAGTAAAGATGGAACACTGAGGCACACAGAGACTAAGCTCTGTTCGGTTTATCCCACCCTGGGCTGTCGGACCTGGAATTCAAGCTCCACGGTTTCCCATAGGGCACAGAACCTGTTGCATAACCATTTATTTGAGGCACTCCGTCTTCCTCTTCAGGGATCTTGAGCTATTTCCAACCATTTTATCCTGAAGCCAACATGAAGTTGGCTCTTGTTGAGTGTGGCACATCCTCCCTTCTGTGTGCTAGGGAGTGCTCCTACAATCTGCACGTGCTTCCTTTTTCATCTATCTTCAGATCGTACCTGTCTTCCAAAATCCAGCTCTCTTTCTTACTATTCCTTTAAAGTGTACCATCCAACAGGTCTAGTGTCCCTGAATACATCTTTAGTATTCAAAATATTGGCCTTGGAGAAATACCATTTGACCGAACAATCCCATTACTGGGTATACACCCAAAGGAACAAATCTAAGTCATTCTGTTATAAAGATACATGCACATATATGTTCATGCAGCACTATTCACAATAGCAAAGACATGCCCATTAGCAATAGACTGGATAAATAAAATATGGTATGTATACACCATGGAATACTATGCAGTCATAAAACGAAATGAAATCATGTCTTTTGTAGGGACATGAATGGATCTGGAGGCCATTATCCTCAGCAAACTAACGTGGGAACAGAAAACCAAACACTGCATGTTCTTGCTTATAACTGGGAGCTGAATAATGAGAACACATGGACACATTGAGGGAACAACACACACTGGGGCCTGTTGGGGGGTTGGGGAGGAGGGAGAGCATTCAGGAAGAATAGCTAATTGATGCTGGGCTTAATACCTAGGTGATGTGTTGATCTGTGCAGCAAACCACTGTGGTAGATGTTTATCTATGTAACAAACCTGAACATCCTGCACATGTACTCTGGAACTTAAAATAAAAGTTGAAGAAAAAAGTTGAAGTAAATAAATTAATAAAAGATTGGCTTTGGGTTTGCCTTATAAATATTTGGATCAATAGTATTACATAGAGTAGAGTGATTGAAGAAACATGGCCATGTTCTTTGTAAAACTGATACAAATAAAGAACTGTCATGCAGAGTTAAAAAGAAAAATCTCAATTTAACTTTTAGGTTAAGCCATTTCAACTTGTATTGCACTATGATATTGTTGCAGGAATTTTCCTTAGTTCCACTAAAGATGGGGTCCTTGTCAGTCCCACGGCTATGAAAATTTAGGCTTGCAGATGGTTTGAAGGGTGAGTAAGACAGGGTTTTATTGGGTGAAAAGGGAAGAAAAGGGAAAGCAGGGAACCTCCACAAGGACAGAGTCCCTGCTAGAGTCATATTACTACTATCTGTAAAATACAGACTATTTGCCCTAAATTTGTCAAAAGTATTCTTCTGGCTTTATCTGATGGTTGATATGTAGATTGGTAATGTTTGTTTGCTTGTTTGTTTTTATAAATTCACCTTTCCACTTGAGAACACTTACTATCTCTACTGTCTTTATGATGAACAAACTCTATGGTCTCATATGATGAGGACAAGGTATTATTTTCAGTCAACTTGAAAAACTCCGGTTTATGTTAAAAGATGCTTTGGTTGCCTATGTTATTTTCCTTGGAGCTCTATGGTTTCAGATGTTACGTTTAAGCCTAATACATTTCAAGTTAAATTCTGTATATGCTATAAGACAAGGGTCTACTTTCATTCTTCTGCATGTAGATATCCTGTTTTCTCAACACCATTTATTGAAGAGATTATCCTTTCTTCATTTTGTATTCTTGGTGCTGTTGATGAAAATTTGTATACCATATGTGCATAGGTTCATTTATGGGCTCTCTATTTTGTTCCATTGGTTCACATGTCTGTTTTTGTGAAGGACCATATTGTTTGATTATTATAGCTTTGTATTGTAGTTTAAAATCAGGGAATGTGATGTCTCCACCTTTATTCTTCTTTCTCAAGTTTGCTTTGGCTATTCAGAGATTTTTGTGGTTCCATATGAATTTTAGAATTGCTTTTTTCTATTTCTGTGAAAAATGTTATTGAAAGTTTGATAGGGACTGAATTGGATATGTAGATTCCTTTTGATACTATGGACATTTTAATAACGATTTTGGATAGGACACCAAAAAAATAGGCAACAAAAGCGAAAGTGAGTGAGATTACATAAAACTAAAAATCTGCACAGCAAACAGTCAACAAAATGAAAAGGCAGCTTATGAAATATGGGAGAAAATATATGCAAACCATATATCTGATAAGGAGTTAATATAAAAAATATATAAGAAACTCATATAATCCAAAAGCAAAACAAAACAAGCAACAACAATGAAACCCAAATAACCTGATTAAAAAGGTGGCAAAGAACGTGAATAGACATTTCTTTAAAGAAGGCATACATGCCAGCAGGTATATGAAAAGGTGTTCAGCGTCGCTAATTATCAGAGAAATGCAGTTCAAAACCACCAGGAGATATCACCTCACATGACAGAATGAGTAATCAAAGAGACAAGAAATAATAAGGATGTGGAGGAAATGGAACCCTTGTACACTGTTGGTGGGAATGTAAATTGTTACAGCCATTATGGCAAACGGTTGTGAAGGTTTCTTTAAAAATTAAAAATAGAACTAACATAGAATCCAGCAATTCCACTTCTGGGTTTATATCTAAACATAATAAAATTAGTATCCTAAAGAGATATATTATCTTGCATGTGTACTGCAGCATTACTCACAATAGCTAAAGTATGGAAACAAGTGCCCATTGATGGATGAATGGATAAAGAAAATGTGGTGTGTGTATGTGTGTGTGTGTATTGTACATATATAAATGTCAATAATATATACATTGGTATTCATTGTGTTGTGGTACATATATATATGTAGTGTATATATATATATATATAATGTGAAGAAAAATATACATATTATTCAGGCATAAAAAAGAAAGAAATCTTGCCATTTGAAACAACATGGATAAACCCCGAAGACATTATACTAAGTGAAATAAGCCAGACACAAAAAGACAAATACTATATGATCTCACTTTTTAGTTGTGGAGTCTAAAAAAGGTGAGCTCTTACAAACAGAGTAGAATGATGATTGCTAGCAATGAAGAGTGGGTAAAATGGGGAGACGCTGATGGAAGGGTACAAACTTTCAGTTATAAGAGAAACAAGTTCTGGGGATGTAATGTATAGCATTGGTGAAAATGGATATGCTAATTTATTTGATTGTGATGATCATTACATGATGTATATGTATATTAAAGCAGTCTGTTGTATGCCTTGAATATATACAATCTTTATTTGTCAATATTTGAAAAAAAAAGATGGCTTGGTTGATTTGAATAATGTTGTCTCAGATACTTGGGAATCATTTTTTAAAAATTCAGACTTATTAAGGCATAATTTTTTTCTTTTGCAACTTTTATCTTAGATTTAAGGGTATATATACAAATGTGTTACCTGGGTATATTACATGATGCTGAGGTTTGGGGCACAAATGATCCGATCACCCAGGTACTGAGCATAGTACCCAACAATTAGTTTTTCAACCCTTGCCCCACTCCTTCCCTCCCCTGCAGTATCTACTGTTCTCATCTTCATGTCCATGAGTATGTGATGGGTAGCTCCCACTTATAAGTGAGAACATGTGGTATTTGGGTTTCTGTTCCTGCATTAATTAACAAGGTATAATTTACATACACTAAAATTGTACCCTTTATTTGTGGACAATTTGATGAGTTTTGACAAATGTGTCTAGTCACATAAACACCACCACAACCAAGATATAGAATATTCCTATTATGCCAAAAAGTTCCCTTGCATCTCTTTTGTCTTTTGTCAAACTTCTTTCCCTACTCCCAGCTCCTGGCAACCACTGATGTATTTCTGTCCTTGTAGTTTTGTCTATTTGTGACTGGCTGATAAGGGAATCATACAGTGTAACACTTTTTATGTCTGGCTTTTTTCACTTAACATAATGCTTCTGAGGTTCATTTATATGGTTGTATATATTATTAGTTATTTCTTTTATTACTGAATAAGTGTTCCATTGTATAGATATACCACAATGTGTTTATCTATTTATCAGTTAGCCTTTAGGGCTGCTTTTGTTTGGGGCTATTATTATAATAATAAAGCTGCTATAAATATTTGTGCAAAGGTCTTTGTGCAGACATCACTTCTAATTTCTTTTAGGTATGTGTTTAGGGGTGGAATTGCTTGGCCATATGGTAAGTGTATGCTTAACTTTACAAGAGACTGCCAAATTTTTTTAAGTGTGGCTGTACTATTTTGCATTCTCACCAACTATATATGAGAGTTGTACTGCATCTTCTTGTCAACACTTGGTACTATCAGTTTTCAAATTTTAGCCATTCTAGTGTGCATTGTGGTATCTCATTGAAGTTTTCATTTGTATTTTTCTAGTGACTAATAATACTAAGCATCTTTTCAAGTGTTTGTTTTTCATCTGTATCTCTTCTTTGGGGTGTGTCTCTGAAAATATTTTTCTCATTTTATCATTAGGTTAAGACTCATTTTAAAATGTCTTTCCTTCTTTTCCAAATGTTGATCAAGAAGAGGATGTACTTATCTCTTTACCCAGATTTCTTGTGTGCTTAAAATGAGAAATACTCTTCCCTCCCAGTGCCCCATGGTCTACCTTTTAAAACCAGGATAAGAGAAAACGGAACCCTTGGGAATGTAGTCGGAAATATGAGGAATTATATCCCATGTCCCCAAGTGTCCATGCGGACACTTTTGCATTCTCCATTCTTTGCTTAGTCCTTCCCATGTGAGTAAAGTTGGCACAAGCAATTGAGTAATATGGGGAGAAAATGACCTTTCCTGCTCCCTATCAGGCAGGTCTGGCTTTCCAGTGGACAGTCATTCTGTCTTTTGGACACACTTCTGTCAGTCCCTGCTCTCATGACTCAGCAACGAGAGACAGACAGTGTGCAATTATCCACATAGCTGGCCCATAAGGGTCTGCACTGGGGACCCAGTGTCCCCAGGGTAAGTCACAGATTGATATCTCATCAGTGCATCAGTGCTAAGGCATATTCTCCATTCAGAATACCAAGTATAAAGCTCATAGTTTGAACCTCATCTGCTGCCTGTGTCTTTTTCTCAATTTATTTGGAACCAACTGGTGTAAGGAATGTAACTAGCTCCTGGTCATTTCAATGCAGTCTTGAATGCATGCACTATTTATGGGGTGTTGTCCTTGCTCCCTCCCTTCCATTCATTCTGTAAACATTTACCAAGTACTTACCATGCTCTAGGTACTGAGGCATTAGGGCTTTGGAGGTGTAAGTGCTTGACCTTGGAAGATTAAAATATATTTTTATGGGAAAAGGAAAGGAAACATGTATATTATACATTTTCTTAGAGCATCTTTTTAAATCTTTGTCACATCTACTTTCTTCACTCTGCCATTGGGTAAAAATAGAAAATTTTTATTCAGTCTTTCATTTCTTTAATGCTTAGTCTATGCCACTTCTCAAAATGTATCCTTCACACAAAGCAACTAACAATATTGAATGTAGGGATAATTTTATCCAGAATATTTTACAGGTTCATGTTTGCAAACGTTATCACCATTAGATTTTAATGTCTTATAGAAGTCACTCTGGTCTGTTTAGTATGCAGTACTTAGCTCATCACAGCCACTGCAGTTATGCATGGTTTTTTTCTTTCTTCTGAGACATAGTCTTGCTCTGTCACTCAGGCTGGCGTGACACGATTCATCAGGGCATTATTACTGCTCACTGCAGCCTTGACCTCCTGGGCTCAAACAATCCTCCCACCTCAGCCTCCTGAGTAGCTGGGACTACAGGTGTGCGCCACTATGCCCAGCTAATTTTTTTTTTTTTTTTTTTTTTTTTTTGTAGAGACAAAATCTTGCTCTGTTGCCCAGGTTGGTCACCAAATCTTGGCCTCAAGCAATCCTCCTGCCTTAGCCTCCCAAAGTGCTGGGATTACTGGAGTGAGCCACTGCGGCCAGCAATGCATGCTTTTTAAACAAACAAGCTTTGAATGATTTTCCACAGTTAGAAATTTGAAATTTTTTTTTACAAATATTCTAATTGCACTTATGACTTAGAAAATTAACCTGGAGTCCATTTAAATTTTTGGTATGATATTTCTCATCTTCAATTTTTTTTCAACTTTGTAAGCCCTCTTTAAGAATGAAGAAAAATATATCATTATGCTTGAAAGCCCCTTGATGCTGACAAACATCCAACATTTACACCTGTCAAGCAGAGAATGGATTGTGCAAGTGTAGACACCTGAAGACTCTGCCAAAACTAAAATATCTTATATAAACAGGTTATTTACAGTCCAAAGGGAACCATCATAATCCTCATTTGTTAACTGAGGACAAGGTGTTCTTCCTGGAGCTACCAGTGAATTTAGAGAGGTTCTTTGTATATTATATTGTAGAAAATCGACAGAAAGAACAAGACCATTTACAGGAAGGAACTCGGTGCTCATTTCATTTGGATACTTTGTGCGTCTCCTGTGGCCTTTGAAATGAAAAATTTCCAGGATTGATTGTGTGTGTGTTTTAACTTCGTAGCACATTCAATGGACTGTTTTGTAGAGCAGGTGGTCAGCGCTGTAACACTTATCCGGCCCTGTCTCAGGGACTTTGCATCATCCACTTGGACCTGTTCCCGTGGGTTTCCTGTGGCTCTGTCTTACCCGGATGTCAGCCCTAGAGTCGCCTACACAGAAGGCTTTGCTGGCCACTTCAGTCGCCCCCTTCCTATTTCTCCTGCCCATGGTCACTTCTTATCCCATGAGCCTGCCATGTTCTCTGTGGAACCTAACATCCTCCAAGACAGTACATATTTACTGGAGTATTTGCTTATTTCTTCTCCTCACACTACAACATAAACTTTATAAGGGCAGCGATTCTGTCCTGTTCAGTACAGAATCCCAGGGATAGACTAAGGCCTGACGCAGAGTACCTGCCCATAAATAATTGATGAAGAATTGATTACTAACTGATTCCCACTTAGAGCTAATCAGACCAGATAGCTGTCCCTTTTCCAAGTGGGATATCTTTAAATTATGGATACCTTTCAATTGAGCCTAATATTTTGTCAAAAAAAAGGAGACTAAAGCTTCCTGTGGCTTAAAAGTCTAAGGTAGCAAACTGGTAGGTCCCTCATCCCCAAAGCTCTGTTAGTCTGTGCCTGCCCAACCCTGCTGACTACTGGGCTTTGTTGAAATACCAAAGCCATGCCTAAACAGCAGAACCTTCTCTGCCTGCAGAAATTGGTCTCTTCTGTTGTGGCTAGGAAAGGCTCTCCTCTCCTGGTGACAAGGAAGGGCCCCTCTGAAAGCTGGCCTTAGCCCAGTCTGATGTATCATATAAGAGCTTCCCCTTTCAGATGTTACTGCAAAATACACTTTCTCCAGTCACATCCCTCTCCCATACCCATTCATACCCGCCAGAGTCATTGGGAGTAGGATGGGTTCCTCCTACTTCCCGGGGTGCCAAAACTCTCATAAATGACTGCAAGTTATTTCATGGTCTGGTTGTCATATAAAAACTATGTAGCCTGAGAATTTAATGAACAGATCGAACAGAAAACATAATTATATTTCCCCAGTCTCATAACTCTCTGATCAGAAATATCAGCTATAGTTTCATACCACTGAATCCATCCTTTAGGGGAGACAGTTCAGCAAACTGTTAACATTTGTTTTACTTTCAACTTTTTATGGTGTTCTACTTACTATATATTTGTATTTGGATGGGTAACTCACTGGCCACTTAGAAACAGAATGCTAAGCTTCTTATTGGTCAGGATTTGTGAGGAAATGAGATACATTTCATCCTTGTTTGCACGTGATCTTGTCAGAACATTTGTCTTCTCAAAGTGATCATTTAAAAAAATTTTGATGTTTTTCTTTCTGAATGAATTGTGATGTTTCATCCATTTTTAAATGCTATACAATAATCAGAGTAGCAGGGTACAACATTAAGAAGTTGATATATCATGGAAAACATTTTAATTAAAAAGATTTGAATGCATACGCCATGTCGTTGCTAGTCCTTTTTGTTGCCTTTATCAATAAAAATTGTATGGGAATCAGAATATTCCTTTCTGAAGAAAACTGGAAGCATTCAGTGAATCTTTAAGACTTTAGTGGTCTTTAACTGTGGAATGATGATGTCACGATGAACAGAGCAGTTACCTCATATGGGGAGTAAATCGCTGACATGATAAAATATAATTTTTCCCTAAGAAAGTAAATATGAGAAGGAGTAAATTGGATACAATTTTTGGAAGCTCATTATAAAATAGAAGTTTAATATGTTCTGAGTGGCAAGGAAGAAAAATGTGGCAAAGAAATGAAGCAATTAACAAATAGCTAGGAGCCAATGCTTTGATGAATTTATCTAAAATAGTAAAGCATTAAAAATCTGTTTATCTAAGAACATCTTAAAATTAGTGAGTAGGAGGAACGTTGGGTTGAAAATGTATGTCTGTTTTGTTATGTAGGCAGTGAAAAACATCAAGTGAAAGCCATGACTTTGGGAAGCCAAGTTTAAAATAAAAGCCATTTTGACAGCAATCCAAGTCACTGAGTACAACAAAATACTCTTTTAAATGACTTCCGAGTATCTTTAAAAGTTTATATGCAACTTGTGTGACCAGGTCCTATTGTGAAAGAGGGGAAACATGTATATCCACGAAGACACTGCTGTTCAGAATCCCTTTTATTAGTAAGAACTAGAAGCTCACGGGATGATTTGTAGGTTGCAAAATATTCCTGTCCATGAGTGGGCTGACTTGTAAGACTATCTTCCTAAACTGAGAAATTTCAAATATAATTTTTTTCTGAAAGATTCAGTGTGATCAATGACATGCAAGTTGAGAACTGAGTGGAATGCAGTGAAAGACATAGCTTTTAATGGTTCTGTGGAAGGCATGCTAATTACCCCCATAGGAAGTGTGTACGTTCCCTTGAAGCCATGTGTTTGCCTTTAAAAAAGACTCATATTCATGGGGGCAAATGCTGAGTACCCTCTTGGAAAATTTTCCTGGTCTGCATTACTCCCTCTGCACCTAGGTATGAGTTTACAAAGTCACTTTTTCCATTTGCAGTATATTTTATAAAAACTTATTTGTTATTTTTATAATTTCCCCTTAAGTTTCCAAAATGCTTTTAAGGTTTTTGAATAACAGAAGTCCTATTAACAAAGCGTATAATTACTAAGCAGAGAAAGGCAGTCTGCTTCTACTGACAATTTTCCTCATGCTGCATGAACGTCAGAAATCCTCTCTCAATATGTGCTAGTTCCAGGTTCTCCACAAGCAGAGCAGGTAGGCTACATAGAGTTAATGAGGAAAAAACGCCTACCCCATTCTTTGTTGGGGAGCTGTTACTCTTCCTAAAATTAGTTGAACTGGTGGTAAAAAGAATGATATTTTTATAATCAGCTTTATAATTTGTTGGCCAGTTGGCCTTGAGTACATCATTTTATCTCTCCAAAATTCATGTATTCCTTTGTTAAGTGTGGTAATATTGTGCACCTCTCTGAACTTACAGCAAGGATGAAGTGAAATAATGTGGGTAACATTTCCCTTGAATATGAAAATGTTAATAATAATGATAGTAACCATCACATAGCTCATTTTAAAATTCTTGATCTCATGATGAGAACAGGCACAGCTCTCTCTGGGCACAGCTAACTACAATGCTGTCTGATGCTCAAGGACTTCAATAACTATTCCCCCTTTGAGTGCAATCTGTTAACATGTGCTTAACTTTCAGCTTTATCCTTGATACAAACCCTTTTGTAACATCAGAGAGCAGAGGTGTCATACTGGGTAGCCTAAATTTAACTGGCCTATTGGGGGTGGGAATTCTGAGAACGAATTTCCTAGAGACTTATGACCACTGTTAGTTTATGACCACTGTGGGGTCACCGTGGTTGAGGTTCAGTAAAATAAAGCTCTCTGTAACCTAGAGCTGCCCAAGCTTTTCCTTTATTTTGTTTCTAAATAATCGACTGAAAATGAGTTATGTAATTATATGTGATATGCATAAATGTTTAACCATAATGGTATGATTAACAGTAGCCTGTTAATTATTCAATATATGGATTATTAGCAAAATTATAAAATAGACTCCAAAGTGTTTAATAACATGTTTGAACAAAAGTGAACAGCATAACCCTAAAAGTAGTCATTGAAACTTCAATGACACTATCAGAATTTCTGATCTCAAAATTGTAAAGGTAAGGGGAGAGTGTTAGAATATATTTAATTCGTGACTTCAAACATACGTCGCTGATACTTTATTAAAGAGAGAACACTATATTGGAGCTAACTGTTACTAAAAATTGTCAAGTCTTTGGCCACATTGTCAGATCTAATAGGAGACATCTGAAATTAATGGATCCTCACTGCTATCCCAGGCAGTCTTTGTCTTCTTGGTGGACATGTTGACATTGAGCCACAGGCAGGGTGAATAATGATAGTTCAGGGACAGTTGGAGTCCTGTGCTCTAGAGGCAGCAAAAGCAATTGAGTCACTTCAAAAAATCTGTGAATCTTCCTGGAAACTGTAATGTCAGATAAGCTAACCAGCTCTGCAATTTTTCAGAATTCACGATGGGTCAGAGAGTTCCTGTAAGGGAGACAAAGTGGTCTACGGTGGGCTTCTACCCAATGCAAGTGTCCAGTTTGAGCCTGAAGATCTGAGCTGTTTTTATTAGTTCAGCCTTGCCTTGGTTTCTTTTCTAAAATTTCAGATTCAAGGTGTCCAGATGGCTTGTTACATTGGGAGAAGGAAAAGCTTAAATCCTGTGAACCACTTGATTTCTAACAAATTGGCTTTCTCAGAGCTTTTAGTTAAAAACAATTCTTAGTCGAATAAAATAGTTAAGTACATCTCTTCAACAAGTTTCTACAATCTGTCTATAAACAATCACCATTACCACAAAGGGCAAGCACCACACCATGCTCAACTTAAGTATCACATAGACCAATCATGATTAAGGGCACGAGAATTACAAAGGAAAGGACTAAACTTGGCCATTTTCTATGTCTGCATTGTTGGGGCTCAGAACATGATACCTCAAAGTATGGCACCCTGACGTGCTGACTTTGAACTGAAGGACGTTGGAAGGGCCTCGGAAACAAGTTCTCTCTGAATTTCTCCTGCCCTCTTGTCCCTCTTTTTCCTCCCCCAGGTGAGTCATAGAAACCAGGATACTTATTCCATGCGTTAAGCCAAAAAAACTAGAATGCCCCTCCCCCTAAGCAAACCATAAAGCCTAGAAAAGTCATTCTTTCCCTTTTCCCTTGAAGACTCTCATTCCAGTGAGGTCACTGCCATGTATAAGGTATTTTCAAAAAGTTCATGGAAAATGCATATTGTGAAAAAACATGCATGGATTTCAACAATTTTTGCACAAAAATAAAGTTATACTAACTTGTTATAACACATCTGAACAGCCTCTAGTTTGAGGCACGAAGAAGCATGAGACAGCTGAAGACAGCCCTTATCAAAGCAACATGAATTCTGCTACAATTGAAGCAAGAACAAACATCAAATTTATGGTGAAGCTTGGTGGAAGAATGATGAAATCACTGATGCTTTACAAAAAGTTTATGGAGACAAGTCCCAGAGAAATCAGCAATTTACCTATGGATAATTCATTTAAGAAGGGACAAGAGGATGTGAAAATGAAGCCCACAGCAGCAGGCCATCCATATCAATTTGTGAGGAAAAAATCTTGTGCATGCCCTAATTAAAGAGGACTGGCGATTAACAGTGCAAAAAATAGCCAGCACCACAGACATCTCAGTTGGTTCAACTCACACAATTCTGACTGAAAAATTAAAGTTGAGCAAACTTTCCACCCAATGGGGGCCAAAACTGTTGTGTCCAGATCAGCTCCTGACAACAGCAGAGCTTTCAATGAAAATTTTATGCAAGTCGGATCAAGATCCTGAAACATTTCTTTGAAGAATTGTAACAGAAGATGAAACGGGGCTCTACCAGTACCATCCTGAAGACAAAGCACAATCAAAGCCATGGTTACCAAGAGGTGACGGTGGTCTGGTTAAAGCCAAAGTGGACCAATCAGGAGTCAAGGTTATGGCAAAAGTTTTGGGGATTCTTGAGGCATTTTGCTTCTTGACTTTCTGGAGGGCTGAAGAACAATAATAACTACTTGTTCTTAGAGTGTTTTGAGAAAGCCAAAGCTTTCACAGTAAAACTTCCAGGAAAGCTTCACCA
Organism: Gorilla gorilla gorilla; assembly: GCF_029281585.2. NCBI lineage: Eukaryota > Metazoa > Chordata > Mammalia > Primates > Hominidae > Gorilla > Gorilla gorilla. Next base: position 65,869,272 of record NC_073231.2, on the reverse strand, counting down.
GGGAGTCCTTCTTCACCACAACAATGCTCCTGATCATTCTTCTCATTAAACAAGGGCAATTTTGCAAGATCTTTGATAAGAATACATTAGGAATCTATCTTACAGTCTGATTCAGCTCCTTGTGACTTCTTTGCATTTCCTAATCTCAAAAATTCTTTAAAGGGCACTCATTTTTCTTCAGTTAATAGTGCTAAAATGACTGCATGGACATGGTTAAATTCCCATGACTCTTAGTTCCTCAGTGGTGGATTAAGTGGCTGGTATCATCATTTACAAAAGTGTCTTCAATTTGATGGAGCTCATATTGAGAAATAAAGTTTATATTTTTAAATTTTCATCTTTTAATTCCATTTTTCCATGAACTTTTTGAAACTCCTTATACTCTGGGGGAAATAGTGCTGCACAAATAGGTCAAGAAGAATCTGAACAGACAGGCCTTGCTGGCTTCCCTCCTCATTCTATTACCAAAAGTTCATACCCTCTTATCCAATCACATTTCCACATAGCTATCCACTTTTCATGAAACCTAAGCATAGAAATAGACATTTTTCCCTGGGTCTTTTGCTATTCATTTCTGAAGGCTCCTGTGTCACTTTGTGGCAGAGTTTATGTAAACTTTTTGATTCAATAAATTTGTTATGCTTCACTCTTATTAACCAGTCTGTGGTTATAGGAATGTCAGCTGTGACCCTCGTGATGGGTGAGGAGAGGTATCACACCTTCCTACCCCCTACACATCAAGTGGAAAGGCAAGGCCTCAGACCAAATTCCTGGTGCATGATTCTGTGGGAACTAAATACAATGACCTTATATTTGACTTGAATGATTCACTGACTATGTCCCTTTTACTCTTTTATTGCTGGTGTCCAGGGGCAAGTAAATCTTTTTTGATGAGTCACCTTTTATAATGCCCAAATTTTACTTAAAAAAATCTTAGTGGAATTCAATTTAAACAGCACTAAATAATATCATTTAGTTATATTAGCTTAACAAGTATTAACCAACATAAGTTCCCTAGTTTGACAACTAGCAGCAGTTACCTAACAGTAATTAATAGCAGTATGTTAGCTAATCAGTTTTCCCCCAAAATGTTCCATGCCATGCCCAACCACAAGTTGCATGCCTTCGGAGCATTCTGTCCAAAAAAATACAAGTTGTACTAGAAACCTTCTTTTTTCTTGTCCTGCTAGTTCAACACAGGTTTTTAAAGGGCAGCTAATCACTAAATCAATACAGAAGTAATTTTTCTTGCTTAATAATTCTAATCAGGTACAAGCAAAACTTCTAAAATGAATCATAACTTTTACAGGCTACAATAGACAAACAGGTTGACTGGCTGGTAGTCTTTGGGGTCATAATGACCAGAGTATAAATATTAATTCCCCTACGTATAACTGAGCCCCAATTTGTTTATTCGTGAGATGGTCTTAATAATACCTAGTTTGCAAGGCTATTGTGAGGATTGAATGAGGACTACTTGCAATAGTGCCTGTTACATAGTATGGTGTCCAAAATTATAGCTGTTAGTATCATTAATAGCTTAGAATCTATTAATATATCTATTATATAAACATATAATATATAGCCCAGTTAATACATCCACTTTCTCCCTGCCTCTATTGTAGATTGCATCCTGGATGTGGGAGACATGTATAAGGTTCAGGTCAGCTGTGAGGCCCCAGCAGTCTTTGAGGGCTGGCATTTTAAGTCTCTCACATAAAAAAAGAAACACATAAAACATGAAGTGAACTTTGACTGTAGCTGCTGGTTCTCTCTTAACAGAGAAGATAGGGTATTGGCTGAAGAATTCTCTACAGACAGAAAGGACCAAAACATTCTATCAGGTAAAAAATAATGGTGAAGACAAAAACAGCATCAACTTGGCTTTGAAAACAAATCAATGGAGCATTACATTTTACCATTTTCCCCTCCTCTTGATATGTGCTTATGCTTATGTGCTTCCATAATGACTTTGCAAATGCGGCACTTTTCAATGTTAATGACAAGTTGAAGTTCAATTTTCAAATAATGCTAAGATTGTAAAATCTCATATACAGTCTTACTATTAACAGATAATACATGTTATTCAAAGGTATAAGCCATTGTTGTTAAAATTTTGTATTTAATATTTTGTTCCCCAGGTTGAGATATATGAAAAGTATTTATTATAACCCAATAATGAGTTATCTTATTATTGAAAGTGTTTACATAATCCTTTATATGTACTTGTTTCTAAAATATGTTAGAAGTGCCTAATCATGATGCCTGACAAATCTGAGAAAAATTATAGAACAAAGTTACAAGAAAAATAAAAGATATTGCTAGTTATCTCAATCTATTACAGTATGGATAAAATTAATTGTTAAAATGTATTAAGAAAATATTACTGATTTCCAGGGGGAGGGAGAGATGACTAGATGGAGCAGATAAGATGTTTAGGCAGTGGAAAAACTCTGTATGATACTGTAGTGATGGATACATGTGATTATACATTTGCCCAAATCCACAGAATGTAAAACACCAAGAGTAAATAAACCCTGAAGTAAACTATGGACTCTGGGAAATAATGATGTGTCAATGGAGATTCATCAATTGTAACAAATGGTCCAGTCTGGCAGGGGATGTTGATAGTGGGGGAGAATGTGCATGTGGGGACAGGAAGGGGATATATAGAAAATCTCTGGACCTTCCTTTTAATTTTATTGTGAACTTAAAACTGCGGTAAGAGGAAAGTTTTATTTTTAAAAAAGTATATGAAGAAATTAGAATGTGTCAGGACCTATATGTTTTTGTTTTCCCCACAACATCAAATTAAGCTATATATGAATTGACCTGGATGATGATCTATTTACATGGGAGAAAATGATTTATGTTATCTAAATTGGAGAATTTCACTTGACACCTGTTATTTTTTGGTGTGTACCTTCAATCTTCATGTTCATTTTTCCAAGTGTTATAACATTTTTGCATTTATTTCAATCAAGGATGTTAACAAGTTTGTGTTGTTTGAACTTTCTTTCAATTTTAAAAAATAACAAAATACCTTGCTTTTCAGTATTCTTTGCAAGTTTACAAAGCATTCTGACATGTTTTGTGTCAAATAACCCTGAATGTTAGAAATTAACAACTCAATAGAAGAGAAAACGCAATCTCAGCGAGTACATTCAGACACAGGGACAGCGAGGCTAAGACCCATCAAAGATCATATAGTTGGTAAAAGTTTTGGCCAGAACCATAATAATGGATGCTTAATTATCAGTAGATAATTTTCCGTTTAAGATTTTTATCTTACATTGATCAGAAACTGACAAAAAAATCCTTCTGATAATATTCAATCTTTCCCCCATCTCCAATGCTTCTAATTAGAGTTTTCCCCATGATTTGAGACAATAAATAGGACTTGACTGTGATTCATTTTTTCCCCAAAGAGTCAGTGTAGAATAATGGGTGAAAGTATGAATTCTGGAGCAGAGCATGATCACACAGATGTGAATCTAAACTCTGTCTGGTTCTACCATCTATGAGTTGTGAGACTTTGGGTAAGTACTTAGTTGGTTTGTGGCTCAATTTTCTTATCTGACAAGTGGGACGATAATGATTCTTATGAAGATGAATAAAATTACTTAATACTTACAAACAGCTTAGAAGAGTTCATGGCACAATAGTAAACATTATATGTGTGTTACCAAAAACAGTGGTTTTTTTCCGACTTTCTGTTAATCTTTTCCTTCTAAAAAAACTATTATTTAGAAGGTCATTAATGAACATTGGTTGCCAAATTACATTATAACCTTTCACGCTCTGTCTTCTTATTTCCCTCTGAACTGTTCCAACAAGTACTAATGAGCATCCATTCTTTGATGGAACATTTACTCTAGTTGGTAACACTTCTTCAATAAGCTTTCACATTCTCTTGCTTCTACTACATTTCTGACATTTTCTCAGATTTTCTCATTCTGTTCTTCAGCTTTAGGTGTTCTTCTTCGTTAATTATCTGTAATCTTTATTAGATCTTCCCACTCTCACCTCTGGGGAAATTAAAACAAATTATCTATCTATCTATCTATCTATCGATAGATAGATAGATAGATATCTGACCCAGACTCATTTTATTCTAAGATCTTTAGCTGACTATTGGAAACATTTACATGGATATTCTGCCAACATCTTTAAAGCTAACATATATCTGTATCTATATCTATGCCTATCAATCTATCTATCCGACCTTTACCTTACAGATTTGTTCCTTCTCATGTTTTCTTTACATTTACCAATTGAATAAATATTAATTGAATGAGTATTGAAATGTTAAATTGAATAATACTCATAGACATTTACTCTGGGTTTTCTCATCTATAAAAATGAAGAATTTGAACTTATTACACTTTAACACCACTTACAGTATTAAAATTCTGTGTTTATGGGAAAATGAAAAGAAAATGTGTAATTTAGAAATAATATACAATTATGGAATTTCTATGAAATTCTAACGAAACTCCTTAAAATCAGTGATAAAGAGAAAAATGTTAAAATCAGATGAGAAAAAAATGAACACAGCATACACAGTAACAAAGAAAAACAGCAGACTTCTTGTTTGAGACAATGCAAGCAAAAAGACAGTGGAGCAACAGGAAGAAAAGAAAGAAAAAAGATGGGAGGAAGGAAAGTAGGAAGGAAGGAAAGAAGGAAGGAAGGAAGAAAAAAAGAGGTTGTCAACATAGAATTCTATACTCAGTAAAAATACCTTTTAAAATAAAAATGAAACACTTTTTCAAATATATAAAAGCTGAAAGAATTCCCTACTAGCAGACCTTCAGTACAAGCAATATTAAATAAAATTCTCTACACAGAAGGAAAATGATATCATTTGGAAATATAGATCTATGCAAAGAAATGAAGAGTGTATGAAAATGCTAAATATGTAAATAAATATAACTGTGATAGTGTGTCTAAAGAAGCCTTTAAATGATAAGATTAGTGATGTTTCAACACTGAGTACAACTTTTTATTGAATAAATCAAAGGATTATTTTTCTTATAATCATGAGTAGTAAAAACAAAAAAGATTATTTCTTTCTTAATAAAAAGGGATTTTTGAACACCAAGCTAAGTACTGAACCAGATTTTGTTTAATTCTACTTTTAATGTGGACTCAATGGCATTATATTTTTGAGTTGATAATAATTTATGTTTAAAATTTATTTTTATACTCTCCTAATTTCTGATCCATACTTGCCTATCTTTTCTTCCTGGATTCTAATTTTTCTTTTTGTCTTCTGCCTCAGCTTTTTCATTTATTCTTTCTACTTTCAGTTTGTCTTTGTGGCTTCCTTTCTGTTTAGCATAGCATTTTGAAAGCACTTTATATTCTCTGTCTAAAGCTGGTCATAAACTCAACAAACTTAAGAAGACTGAGACATGACTTAAATACTTTCTCAAGTGTGAAATATAAAATTTAATGTTGACCATCAAGCACATATTTATTGAGCACCTACAACGTATTATATTAGATATTTAGGATACCTTGATGAATAAAACAAAGTAAGTTTCATAAGCTTCTTAATTTTACATTCTAGGGGAAACGACAGACCATAGACAATAAATATCATAAATTATAAATTATTATTTTACATTAAAAGGTGATACAGGCTATGAAAAAAGATTAAAGTAGGGACAAGTAGATGACACTGGGAGGTAAAAGTTGGAGTAGTAAGTGAAGTGATCAGGTTATTCTTTGAAAAGTGAGATGTGGGGGAAAACTTGAAAATACATGCAGACACAAGGACAGATAGGCAAGGGCCAGGGTCATAAAACAAGAGCATGTCAGAAGTGTCCAAAGGACATCAAGAAGACCAGGGTGGCTAAAGTAGAGCAATCTGGAGCAGAGCTGCAGGATAGGAGGTCAGAAAAGTAATGATGACCTGGTAATGTAATGCTTTATAGGTCCCTGAAAAGACTTTTACTCTTTTGTTTTGTTTTTTGTAGATATGGAATCTTGCTATTTTGCTCAGGCTGGTCTCAAACTTCTGGCCTCAAAAAATTTTCCTACCTCAGCCTCCCAAATTGCTGGGATTACAGGTGTGAGCCACTGAGCCTGTCCTAAGATTTTAACTTTTTGTGAGTATGATGAAAGTCATGGATGAGTTTTGAGTATAGAAGTGACATGATCTGACATACTTAAAAAAAAATTCTGATAACTTTGTTGAGAATTGATTACAAGTGGCAAAGGGGCAAGAGCAGAACCAAGAAAACCTTTTGTAGTTATTCAAGCAAGGGATACTGGTGGCTTAGACCAAACAGTACCAGGAAGGTGGTGAGAAGTGATTGGATTCTGGGTATATTTTGAGGGTAGATTCAATGAAACTGAATAATTGATTTTATGTAGGATGTGAGAAATGGGGGGAGAGGGCAATGAAGATGCCAAGATTTATTTGCACAACTGGACATACAGAGTTGCCTTCAACCTGAGATGGGAAAGATGAGTTAATTAGATCTCTCTTGGGCATATGAGTGGAAATATCAAGTGGACAATATATCATGCAAGTCAATAATTCAGGGGAGAAGTCCAAGCTAGAGAGGTAAATTTGGGCATTGTAAGCATATAGATGCTATGTAAAGCCAGAGGCTGGATGGAATCACTATGAAAGTGAGTGTGGACGGAGATCAGAAACTGCCCAAGAACTAAGCCCTAGAGTTCTCCACTGCTAAAAGATCAGAGAGAGAATAAAGAATCTATCAAGGAGGTATGATTGTTTTTCTCATTTTTCTACATTTAATCTTTGCAATCAAAGTTTATGTCATATGTAAAAAACATCCCTGCTCCCAGTTTCATGTGGGACCAGTGCTCCCTTCTTTGGAGCTGTGCAGCTTCAATGGATGATACCATGTGAGACTCCTAGCAATGTGTCCTGTAGGATCCTGGAGATGTTCCTTTCACTACACTGCCTTATGAGGACAGTCACTGGGGCCATGATGTGGACTCTTGAGATCATTGGCTGTTCAGTGAGACAGAAGAGGCTTGCTCACCTCTTATTAGTTCTGTGAGCAATGCACTCTTCTCAATTTCCTCATCTTTTAAATGGAGATAATAATCCTACCACATACTGGGTTGATGAGAGGATTAAATAAATCAATGAATTAATGTATGCCAAGTGCATGTAAAAGAGTGATCACTTAACAAAGAAGCATATCCTTCTCCATGCGGGGCACTGTGTTAGAACTGAGGGTTTGCGTGGACTATAGCAATGAGCTCCCTCCACTTCTGGGGCATACATCCTCCACAAGAAGACAAACGGTAAACAAGCAGATGTGACTCATAAAACTCAAAGTGCTACCAAGGAAACAAATCAGGGGCTGAGATAGAAAAGAGTGAGGGGAAGCTACTTTTCATATTTATTTCATATTTAATTTTCACAGCAATCCTGTGAAGTGGTATTAACAACACTGTTTCAAGATGAGGAAGTTGTGGGATGGAACTGTCACATAGCTATCAAGTGGCAGAAGAGGGACTCAAATCCAGATGATCAAATGCTCTCTTGCTGCCTAGGCCACTGTGCTTTATTTGTATTTGCATATTCTTGCAGCGAGTGAGGGGTCTGTGAATCTTAAAAAAATGCAGTGATTATCCAATCTATTAAATTAAGTCTGTGCCTTTATATAAATGACCCCAAGTGAAACTGAACAGGAGGAAAACCATATTTTTGAGTATAAATATGTACTGTCCCATTGCATAAAACATACACCTCTCAGTAAGCATATGGTGATTACTATTATCCATGTTTTACAAATAAGGAACTGAGGTCTGAATCAAAGACTGACTCCATAGCTCAGGCCACTGCACTCCCCTGGCATTGGCAGAGACTCAAAGAGGAAAGCTGTCAAGGCACAAGAGAGGAGAAGGTCCTACTGCAGCCAGAGGTAGCTTGGGAAGACAAGCACTCCAAGACTAAGAGTAAGACTAAGGTCTGGATATCGCCAAAGACTCTTACAGAAAGCTGAAAAATGTGGCTACCATCACTTTTCCCCAGCTAGTAGAAAAACTTATTTCGAAAAATTCTATGTGATAATGAAAAGCTCAATAAGATTTGATGGTTTAGATAATGAACAAATGAAATTACTCTCATGCTAAGTCAGGCTGACTGTTCAGTAACCTGCTCTGCCATGAGGGCCTGTCCCAAGGATGAGCTGCCTGACACGCTGTCTCCTCTTGACAATTTACAATGCTCCTGTGCACTAAAGACTCTTGAAGTACCATGGCAAATGCAATTTCAGTCTCCTTCAAACCAAGATTTATAAGCCTGTTTGACTGCAAAACTCTCTCTAACCTTAGAATTCCTATCAGCTTCTCACCAGGGTGAACGTAGGCATAATGGTGTAGAGGAAAGAGCATAAGCATTAATAATTAGACTTTAAACTCATTAATTAATTAATTAATTCATGCACAACTGAATGTCTACATGATCAGGCATAATGTCTTGGCAGTATGAAAAACGATGACATAGTCCTTGTCCTCATGGGATTTATATTAGTGGGGGCAAGGGCCAGGAGGGGAGAGAGACATATCAAATGTAATTATGAGAGTATGTGCTTAGCGGGCAGTCCATTTATTTATTGAACAAACAACTGCTGCATGCCCACACTGCTGCTGTCTCTGGTTCAGAGTCTCAGAACACATTGAATAAGAGACATAATGTCTTTAGTTTTACAAAAATTAAATTTTAGTTGAGATGCGGAAGATAATAAGTTATAAAATAATGTCAACTGAGACAATAATGAAGACGTTTTAATGAAGGAAATGAAAGGAAATTTAAACAAGATGATAAGATAAAGAGTGACTAAAGCCAGTGATTATTTTAAAGTATCTATGTGAGGCTTATCTTGAAACTAGGAGGGACTTTATAACTTTTTTCATTGGTAAAATAATACATTCACATTTTAGAAAGTTTACAAAGTCCAGAAAACTTTTGAAGACTTGCCTTCAGTAGCTGTGTATACCATTATAGTATTTACTTAATCATTTTCTCATTAATGGGTCAAAGGGCGCATGCATTTTTAGAAAGATCTTTTACAGCTATACTTTCTCGTGTAATGATAAATGTTAATGTGAAAATTATAGCCATAAACCAAAAACCTATTGAAGAATCCCTATTAGTTTCTTATTAAATTTTAAATCATTGAACTATTTATATTTTAAGCTAAAGATTTAATGATAAATTATTAGTGGAATCGGATTATGCTCATAGTGAATTGGACAGAGCTGACCAGTCTTCAGTGGGTCAGTTAGTATAATACTTATTAATGGATGGCTATTAGGTTTGAGTATATTAGCCAAGTTCATTTTTATTTTTCCTTTGCTCACTGAATTGAGCAAATAGTGAAAAGGCAGGGCTGATTTGGTCTCACTTAAAGATAATTAAGCTCCTTGTGTTTTCGAAATTGAGCAAATTCAGAGCTCTCAGTAGTATATTGTCAGGATTCATTGTCTTTTGAACTCTTTTCTTAGCAGTTTGTTAAAACTTGTTAAAGTTTTAAAGTTGTTAAAGCTTGAATTGTCAAGCCGACAACTCTTAAATTGGATCTTAAAATCAGGGGAGGATTAGTCTTAGTGGTGGATTGTGTTTGTGGGGAGAAACCATGGGAAAGATCTGGAATTTCTTAATATCCGACATTTTGAAGGAAAGGGAGTTGTTTTAGGGTTTCACTGTACCACAGTTCCTTAAAGAGTTCTAAAATACTAACTCTAGCAGAACTTGCTTGGATACCAAGAGAACAAGCTCTATAAAAGTTAAAATCAATGGTAATTTCTCATAAGCACAAAAAATTTCTAAGTAAAATGGTAGGTTTTTTTTTCCTATTGTCCATTTTTGAAGATTAATTATAGGAATAGCTTATGCCCTTTAACAAACAGTTCTACAGGGAAAGAGTTGACGTAACTAGCTGACAAGAAAAAATATCTGGAAAAGCTTAAAAGATCTAAAAATGCTCAAGTGTTCAATGCTTTCTGCAATAAAAGCAATACAGTACCTATGGCAACAGTCTTCCCAGAGTTCTGCCATACCTGTACAGTCATGCACCACATAACAATGCTTCAGTCAATGACAGATAGCGTATACCACAATGGTCCCATAAAATTGTAATGGAGCTGAAAAATTCCTATTGCCTAGTGACGGCAGGCTTCCTAATGTCCTACCTGCTGGTGGTAATGTTTGTGCTCTGCTGTAGTATGAATGTATATAGCACATACAATTATGGACAGGGCATGATACTTGATAATGATAATACGTGACTATGCTACTGGCTTCTGTATTTATCATATTGTACTTTTAGTCATTATTTTAGAGTATACTCCTGCATATATATATAAAGTTAACTGTAGAACAGCCCTTGGCAGGTCCTTCATGAGGTATCCAGAAGGAGGCACAGTTATCACAGGAGATGATAGCTGCATGCTTGTAGTTGCCCCCGAAAACCTTCCACTGGGACAAGATGTGGAGGTGGAAGACAGTGATATTATGATCCTGACCCTGTGTAGTTCTCAGCCAATGTGTGTGTTTATGTCTTAGTTTTTAACAAAAAAGTTTAAAAAGTAAAGAAAAATTTTAATAGAAAAATGCTCATAAAATAAAGATATAAAGAAAATATTTTTGTTTAGCTGTGCAGTGTGTTTATGTGTTAAGCTAAGAGTTATTACAGAAGAGTCAAAAAGTTAAAAGAAAAGTTTATAAACTAAAAAAGTTACAGTAAGCTAAGGTTAATTTATTAAAAAAAATTTTAAAGTTAATTTATTGTAGCCTAAGTGTACAGTGTTTATAAATCTACAGTAGTGCACAGTAATGTCCGAGGCCTTCACATTCACTCACCACTCACTCATGGACTCACCCAGAGCAACTTCCATCCTGCAAGCTGCATTCCTCGTAAGTGTCCTATGCAGGTGCACCATTTTTAATCTTTTAACTGTATTTTATTATACCTTTTCTATGTTTAAATACACAAATGTTTACCATTGTGTTACAGTTGCCCGCAGTCCCACGCTGTGCAGGGTTGCAGCCTAGGAGCAATGGGCTGTACCCTATAGCCTAAGAGTGTAGTAGGCTCTACCATCTAGGTCTGTGTAAGTGCATTGTATGATGTTCACACAATGACACACAAAAAAGTAGCCTAAAAATGCATTTCTCAGAACATATTTCCTTTGTCAAGTAACCTATGACTGTACAAACAACCTACAAATACAGCTTTTTTTTTTTTTTTGAGACTGAGTTTTGCTCTTTTGCCCAGGCTGGACTTCAGTGGCATGATCTCGGCTCACTGCAACCTCCACCTCCCGGGTTCAAGCCATTCTTCTGTCTCAGCCTCCCAAGTAGCTGGGATTACAGGTGCACCACCATGCCAGGCTAATTTTTGTATTTTTAGTAAAGATGGGGTTTTGCCATATTGGCCAGGCTGGTCTCAAACTCCTGACTTCTAGTGATCTACCCGCCTTGGCTTCCTAAAGTTCTAGGATTACAGGAGTGAGCCACCGCGCCTGGCCAAATACAGCTTTGTTTAGACTTTATAATAATTGTCTGCTCCCAGTCCTTGTATATTATGACTTGATCTCATGCTTTCTCCTTTCTCATTTCTCCCATTTCTTCCACGTATTTAGGGAAAAAGATTGATTTGGACTCCACCACAACTTCAAATTGAGGTGCACTCCCCAGGCTTATGGAAACAAACACCATCAATGTGAGTTGGACACAGACCAGATATGACATCATCCACATGGTCTTTTATGGCACTTGAATCTCAAAGAGATGGCCCTGCAAATTATAGGAAGTAGAACACAAACAAAAGTGATATAGCTTTTGCTTATTAATTGAATATCACCCAAGAATATTTGAGAATGCTCCTGACTCATGGAGAAATACTAATTAATTTATGAGTATTGTCACCCTGCCAAGGGACAGTCTCCGTTAATAGTTAACCTTCACTTCTTATTTCTTCTGCTTTCACTACCAAATATGTGTTTTTGTGTTGCCGTTTTGCCTTAAATTTCCTTTTCTTCACAAAAAAATGATGTCTTCATGACTCCACATATTGTCATACATTTTATTTTTAACTCACATTAGTCTTACAGCACCCAGAAAAGGCACCTCTCAAAGACCACTCCCATGGTGGCTGGAGGTCTGAGCCCCTGAACCTCTCAGACTTTAATGATGAGATGATTCATTTTAATTCTATTTTTTCATAGTCACTGGAGACCAAGACACTTTTTAAAGCTAATTTCTACAGCACCAGGGTTCTTGCTCATAATGGGAAAGAGATTATGGGAGAAATGAATGTGTTACTGGGTTTATGATCTTGTCCTGTCCTACTGACCAGCAATCAGAATTCTTCACAGATCATTGGCCTTTTTTTTTTTTTGAGGAAAACAAATTCCTGTGAGTTCTGGACATTGAGGACCAGAATTATATTTTACATTACTAAGTAAGAAATATCCAGAATTATCTGCTTTGTAAAGTCTGTTAAATATTATTTATGGAGCAGGTCTTGGGTTTAGATGTTAAGCATTTGAATACACAAATGGACTCCTTGCTGGTTTTGTGGGTCGGCTGATAAGAGCTATTAGTGACACTCGTAGTTAGCGAGGTTCTTCAGTGTTGAAGGGTTTACATCAATTAGGCTGCATAAGAATCACCCGGGATATTTGTTACAATTCCAGTTTGCAGGCCCTATGTCTTGGAAGCTGCATTTTTTAAACAAATGCAATACATGCACACTTATCATTGGAACCACTGAGCTTGCCTCTCCAGGTCAACTTTAAATGAAAAGTGTCTGTTGACTGTCTACTCCTGTAGTACCTGGCAACTCTGAGACAGAAATAATCAGAAGTTACCCAGTGTTTAAACTGGAAGCGTTCATTTGTTTTTCTGTTTTTTTTCAGAATATAAGGAAAAATATGATCATAATATAGCAACTGCTTTTGAAATCTTCATTATCTAGATATTCAATACTGTTAATTTAATTACAAGTTCTACTAATCCATTTACAAATGTATATTTTTGCCAATTGGGAATTAATGAAACAATTAAGAAATTACTATATTGTTTCTCTTAGGCAAGGCTTAGAAACAAAATCATCAAGCCTCAAGTTTCTGCAGTGCAGTGAAATGATCTTCAGGAATCAGAATTGATCACAATCTGCTGTCCAAATTTGAATCCATTGATCAATGACTTTTTAATGTATCAACAAGATAGTAAGCTGATCTGGAATCTGGACCAATGGAAATGAGATTGATGACTCTTACATGATTAAGACAAACATAATATCCTCCCAGCTATTGTCAAATATTCCTTTTAATAAGGCATAAGATTTCTTATTGCTTTTGAAGCTCATTTCTTCAGGGAAAAAGCAAATGTTATCTGGCTAAAGTTCTTAACTGGCAAATACAGCAGGAAGTCCATGTGGGCTCTCCTCTCTGGGTCTAAACCAGTAGTCTAGCACATTCTGAAGAACCAGGATGATTGTTTTATAGTAATTGAGTTCTCCTCTGGTGCTCAGAGAACTTTGTAAGTGATGGGGGCATGGGGGTTCATGGGGCATGAAAGCTCATATTCATGAATTTAAGTTGTATTAATTGGAATTTAAGGAAGACTCACCAGTGTTTTATGAGATAAAATATTATACTGAATCAAAAAATATGGAGGGCAGTTTGTTTTCTTCTTTCTCCCAGGAGGTGGGATCAATATGCTTTAAGTAGCAGAGAAGTCTGTGCACTCCTTCCTCCTCCACACCATACCTGTTCACCCAAGTTAGGAAGTGGGCTTGTATTGGTTTTGGCGGTATTCTCATTCTCCCGCTGTCTTTCTCTCTCAGCTCCCTGCATACGGAATGTTGTTTGCTACAGACCTCCAGACCTGGACTGTCCAGTATGGTAGCCACTAACCACAGGTGGCTCTTTACATGAACATTAACTAAAATACCATGAAATTTAAAATTCTGTTCCTCAGTCCTATTAGCCACAGTTCAACAGCCACAGAACACAGATCCAGAACATTCCTATCAGTGCAGAAAGTTCTATTGGGCAGTACTGATCCAGACTCACATGTAGTTTTCTGCCCACCAGACTGCCCAGATTTGGCTCAGGCAAATTGAGCCTGCTTGAAGTGGCTTGCAAGAGCCATTGGTGAATATCCAGGAACTTTGCAGGCTAGTTGGTAATGCACTGGTAGCTCAAAATTGGCCATGGTGGGAGCATCTATACCATGGGAATGGTCTCAATTAGAGCCTTTTTTATTTTTATAGAGATAGGGTCTTGCTCTGTTGCCCAGGCTAGAGTGCAGTGGTGCAATTATAGCCAACTGCATGCAGCCTCCACCTCCTAAGTTCGAGTGATCCTTCTGCCTCAGCCTCCCGAGCAGCTGGGACTACAGGTGCACACCACCATGCCAGGCTAATTATTTTCCTTTTTAATTTTATTTTTTGTATGAACTGGGTCTTGCTATGTTGCCCAGGCTGATCTCCAGCTCTGGCCTCAAGTGATCCTCTCACCTTGGCCTCTCAAAGTGCTGGGACTACAGGCGTCAGCCACCATGCCTGGATTTTTTTTTTTTTTTTTAGAAGAGGCCATTTACTATTACACCACTACATGACAATGTTTATTTTAAGCACTTACAAGGAAGAAACAACCCAGAAAGTTGATGCCCTTACCATGGGGCTGCTCAGGTGATATCCTTAGCAGGGCCACCATCCTCATACTAGTGGGTATTAAAACCTGGGGTAGCATAGGTAGCATAGCTTATAGGAAGAAGTAGGGAGTTGCAGTGCTCAAAGAGATTGCATTATGAGTGTTCTAGTTCATAAATAGTCTTAGTAGCTTTTGTCCTAGTTTTCAGCTACATCATATTACTCTGTTACAATAGTACTCTCGAAGAGCACCCATGCTATATTAATATAACACAAGCCACATATGTCAATTTAAATTTCCTGGTACTTAAAACAAGTGAAATTAATTTAGTGACATATATATTTTAACCAAATACATCCACATCATTATTATTTTAATACATAATCAATATTAAATAGTGTTAAAGGAGACATTTTACATTCTTACTCTTTCACAGAAAGTGCATGTCTTTATGCTCATAGTGCAGAGCAATTCAAGATAAACACATTTCAAGTGCCCAACAGTCACATGTGGGTAGTATTAGACAGCACAGCTCTAAGTGAAAAGGATAAAACAGTTTAATAATTGGCGAGGTAGGACTGGTAGAACTTGGAGAGTGATTAGATGTGGGAGAGACTGTACATCTAGACTAGAGAGAAGCCAAACGGAACACTCGGGAGAGGCAAATGGCTATCCCATGGCAACCTCATTCATTTCCATGGCTTAAGCTCTACGGTGGCACAGAATGCTCCCATCTTCAGGTCTGGCTATGCGCCTGCATCCCTTATGCACACTGTCTTACATGTGCGACCAGAATCATTATCTTTACCTGTAGAGCTGCTGTCCTCCCACTTCAATCTTGTCAAACATAACAGGCTAAGACCCCCAGCTGCCGTCCCTCTTGCCACCTGAAATCTGCAGTTATTTTGCCTCCATGATATCTTCCAGGTACCCACCCTCTAGTGCTGTCTTGGTACAGAAGGCATCACACTGGCCCAAACTGGTCTAGTATCTGAGTAGCTCCCAGCTAGTCATGCTGTTTTCTCAATGCATTCCCTTTCCTATCATCCTTCGCCCTGCTGCAAGTTTCCATGCCAAACGGCATCACTGGTCCTGTGGCCACACGTTAGGTAGAGAGTAAGATCAAACTTCATGTAACATCACATGACTTTCAAGGCTCTTACTCCCCCCATCTCTTCTCTAGGACTCCCCCTTCACTATTCTCGCTGCTGAAACTCTTACTGGCTCTGCCCTGCACCCTGGACTTCTCACTCTGTGTTCACTGATTTACATGTTCTCATATCTGTGCCTCCAAATCGTCCCACTGCTACTTCTCAACAGAGCCACTCTTCCTTAGAAAACCATCACTCAGGCAGGGCGCGGTGGCTCACGCCTGTAATCCCAGCACTTTGGAAGGCCGAGGGGGGAAGATCACGAGGTCAGGAGATCAAGACCATCCTGGCTAACACGGTGAAACCCCGTCTCTACTAAAAATACAAAAAATTAGCCGGGCGTGGCGGCAGGCGCCTGTAGTACCAGCTACTCCGGAGGCTGAGGCAGGAGAATGGCGTCAACCCGGGAGGCGGAGCTTGCAGTGAGCCGAGATTGCGCCACTGCACTCCAGCCCAACGACAGAGCGAGACTCCGTCTCAAAAAAAAAAAAAAAAAAATCCATCACTAAACGACCTTCTGCCTGGGGATGGGTAAGGCAACCCTTATGGGGGTTCAACGCCTGCACATGAGCATCACTGACCTCACACCATGGCATTGCTACCATTCTCATACGCGTCTGTCTCCTCCACCCCACCCCGGGACTGTGCTCAGCCCCGGCGTGCTGTCGACCATCAGTGTATACTTGCTGCCCAGCTGCTTTGGGAGCTTTGCCAGATTTTCCTGGGTAGACCTTCCACAACATTCCTCCGGAGCATTGTTTGGTTCCTGTGATGTCTGGGGTGTACCTCTGGTTCGACCTGTCAAATCCTGTGCGCTCTGTTTGTTCCAAGTTGTTTGCTCTGTGCCCACAGGGATCCTCCCTTCAGTTGTACTCCCAGCTTTGGGTCTGCAGAGTCTGGCTCACACCTGTAACCCCAGCACATTGGGAGGCCGATGTGGGAGGATCACTTGAGGCCAGGAGTTGGAGACTAGCCTGGGCAACAGAGCAAGACCCTGTTTCTACACATTTTTTAAAAAAAATTAGCCAGATATAGTGATATATGCCTGTAGCACAGCTACTTGGAAGGCTGAGGTGGGAGGCTTGCTTGAGGCCGGGAGTTCAAGGCTGCAGTCAGTGAGCTATGATTGTGCCACTACACTCCAGCCTGGGTGACAGAGCAAGACCTTATCTCAAAAAAAAAAAAAAAAAAAAAAAGAAAAGAAACATGTTTGGGTCGCTTTTGCTGATGTGCCATAAGACAGGAAATGCAGGAGGGAATGTTTTCTAATCACCAGGGTTATTCCCTTTTAGTGCTGCCCACCGTGGCTCTATGCCTGGATACAGTAGGCCACTCCGAGAGCTCCCTCACCAACCTTTCAGCCCCCTCATTGCAAGGAATGCATTGAAAAAACACCATTTCGAATCTGCCAGTCATTTTTACCTTTCAACTTCAAAGTACTTCTCTTCTATCAACTCCTAGCACCATGCCTTATCTTTGAGTTGTTCTGAAAACTTACTTTTTAAAGCAAATATACATTTTAATATGATATTTGTCCCCCAAATGGGAGACCAAGTTATTGAATACCCTCCTTCCAGAGGAAACCAAGGCTGAGACATCAAGGGCTCCCACTTTGGCATTCGAGAGATTCCTGGAGCTCATGGGTCCCTTTAGCAAAGCCTACAGCTTTAGAAAACTTGCTATAAAAGGACTTGGTGTCCTGAACCCAGCCTACCAGTGCTGGCAGGCTGTTGCTGTTTCCCTGCCTGCATTCCACTGCACATTAAACTGGGTACTGAAACTGATAAATACCAGGAAGTGCTATTGAACCGAAGGGAAGGCTATTTAACTCCGTTCCAAAGCTATATATAATATTTATGAGGAGGACAACTTTAGCCCTACACTCAGAAAATCTCTGCTCAGAAAATTACCTGTAACTATTGACCATAGCCCTAAAAATTTATGGATTGGTGCTTTTTAATATTATTTGAATAATTTTAACTAATAACATATTTAATGTTTGTTCTTGTGCTTGAACAGAAGCTAGCCATATGAAGTTTCCTAGTTACACTAAAAATTTGCCTTCCCTTTTATGGGTTTTGTGCGCTTTGCAATAAGAAAATCAGAACGTTATTTTTCTCTTATCAACATATGTCATTGCAGGCATGACACCTCTTGGTTAGATATATTGATTTTAGATTTAACCACCCCTCCCCTACCTTTTTTATTCCACTTTTCTCAAGACTATGCAAAATTGTGTTTTTTCATTAGCATTATGTTCTTTTTGGCATTTGAGGAGTATTTCATATAATGACTGCATCAAATGTCACAATATTTGGAATTGAGCCCTTTCATTATATCATTCAATATGGAAAGCTTATGAAAAGAGCTGCAGGAACTCATTTAAAAATAAATATCCTGAAGATATTTCCTATCACCTGTGAACCAAAATAACTGTCAGCATTGTGTCTTGTCCTTAGCTCCACTCCCTCTCTAATTTATTTTGACGATCTCTCCATCAGTCATCTTGCAGGTATTGCACATAGCCACTTTCAGACGAGTCTTGTTTTAAGCTTTTGTTTTCACTGTGTGGATTAAACATCACCGTGGGATCTGGGCAAATCCATGAGATCCTGGAAGGAGGGGGTGCATATCGTGACTGGGGTGCATGGTGGCATGATTCAGAGCGTCCTGAATGTTCAAGGGTGCTGCCGGAAAAAGACGAAAAAATCCACAATTGCCTCATGAATTGCCATTGCATTTTTTTTCTCTTTTCAACATTGTATTCAGGCAAGAAGATTACTGTATGCACCATTCCAGACCAATAGAATCACTCAAGACAGAGAAAATGACAGTGTTTTTCCCACTGGCACCCCTCCATCTATTGCCTTTTTCTAGTTCTGAAGACTGTGGCAACTTTGAAGAATGACAAATTATCATTAGCAGCATCCCCAGCATTAGCTCCAGATCATTGCCTCAGATATTTATTAATCAGATATTTATCAAGATGCTACTGAAATATAAAAATAGAAAACATGACTTCTGCCTTCTATGTGGGCTCAATCTCTTTGGAGAGATAAGACACGGGCCCCTTTGCCAACATAATAGCATAATAAAAATGTGGTAATTATAGTTAAAATCATTATCGCCATGTAGTGTTGACCTGTGTTTTCTTACATGCATGAGGCTGAGCATCTTTGCATAGGTAGCCATTTCCACTTTTTAAACTGAAAGAGCATTTTTCAGCTTATTTTTCTATAGCACCATTGGCCTATTTTCCCCTCTATTTTTGGATACTCTTTATATATTTAAGGGATATAACCTTTATTGTGAGATAAGTTACAAATACCTTCCCTAGTTATTATTTTTAATTTGTAAATTATTTTTATGACAGTGTGATTATTTCAACTGTATTCAGTCTTACTTGAAAACTATCAGTTTGGTTGTACTTAAGGTTAGGATGCAACCTAGATGATCCTGACAAGATGAGACAAGTTGTTTTTAAAAACTTAAAATTTGTTATCAACACTGGAGAGCCCTTGAAGACTGAAAAGGGAGGTGACCTGGTGGACACAGGGATTGGGTGCAGGGTAGACTGAAGGGGAACTGGGCAGGGAGGCAGGTAGGAGCTGTTTTCCTTGCTCTTGAAGGGCAGAGGAAGATGCGTGCCCACTGTGCTCTTCTGAGACAGTGGAGGCTGGCCGGAAAACATAGCTCTCACGTACTTGACAGGGACCAGTTGGGAAGATCAGTCATTGCTGACTGGGGACACCCTTGTCATGGAATGCTGAGGGCAGAGGAGGCTACTGACTTAGGCAGAGTTTGGCTGGGCCAAGACCCCTCCCTGCTCCACTCCTGTCCTAGAGCTGGGCACAGTGTCCATCTGCAACTTTCCTGCCCTTGAGCCCATGCACTGCTGCCCTTGGTAATTAGCGGAGCCTGAAATTCAGTCAGCCAAGGCATGTGTGTAGGTTGCAGTCTAGAGCCTTGACTCTCCTTTCTCCCTCCCTCCCTTTTCCCCACAGCTCTCCCAGGCTTGACAGCTCTTTTAGGAATGCAAGCTCAAAGGCCACCACCCCCTTTGGAATAGCCACTGGCTATTCTTGGAAAGGCAGAGGACTCTAGCATCTTTAGCAGACCTCTAACCAACCAGCAACAGCCATGTCTCTAATCAAAACCCAAAAGAGCTGATTATCTTGCAATCTTCCCATTATAAAGTTACTCACACTTCTCCCTCTTAAAGAAAAGTAACTGAGTGTCTTCTGGAAAGGACTTATTCTCTGTCCCTTCCTTCATCACCATGGGGCAGCATGTAGGAAACTAGAACAATACGGTCACTGGTTTAGAGCTGAATTCCATTTGGGAGTCAAGCCCTCTTTCAACAGAGTGGGAAAGACATGTAAATTTAATGTCTAGGAGAAACCCTCTGTGTGTCTTCATCTTGCTCTCCATATGCATACATATCCACACATACCATACCTGTGTATACATATATGTATGTGCATGTGTGTGTTATTCCTTCTTTTGTTCTTTTTATGGTTTTGGGAGTTTGAGGATTTCTTTTTCTCCAAGAATAAGCTGTTGGTAAATATTCTATCCCTTCTCTGTGACTTCAGTTTATCTCTGCATTAGCTAAGCACATACATTCCCCATGCTCTCATCACACATGGCCAGTTGCCAGTTTAAATGAAGTGTTTTAGTATAGTTTTGGAAGACACTCATGCGCCACTTAACCACAGAGATATGTTTGAGAAGTGTGTTGTTAGGAGATTTTGTCCATATGCAAACATCACAGAGTGCACTTTCATAAACTTAGATGGTTGAGCCTACTACACACCTAGGTTATATGGTAAAGCCTGTGGCTCCTAGGCTACAAACGTGCACAGTATGTGACTCTACTGAATACTGTAGGCAATTGGAACACAATAGCATTTGTGTATCTGAACCCAGCTAAACCTGAAACAGATATAGTAAAAAATAGGGTATTATAATCTTATGCGACCTCCCTTGTATATGCAGCTTGTTGTTGACCAAAACATCATTATACAGTGCATGACTCTATCTGTTCAATCTTTTGGCTTGAAATCTCAGAAGGCCCACCCCAGAAGGGATTCCTCTGTTCGAATCCACTGACTAACCAGGTTAGACTAATGAGGCTGTCTTGTGTTACTGAATGAAAATGCTTTACCTATAAACTATCATTTCAGAAAGAAAATGATGAAATTCAGATATTTTCTTTTTTTTCAGTTTAAATAAGATATAAAGGGAAGGAGCTAGCTAGGCATTTTGTGAATGTGAAGTCCTTCTGGGATTTTGAAGTCATCCTTGATCAAATTTTAACACAGAGAGAGAGAGGAGCTGAAAGTTCACATCTGAAAGGGATGACTACTTCATAATACATTTTGGTTTTCTGATGAGAATTTATCTGCTGGAAATAGACACAGTTGAAGCAAAGTAAAAGCCTATTGTGACTTAGGAGGAGGGCCATTTTGGTTCTGTTCAGGCTTTGTTTCCCTGGTTGCATGTAAGATGAGAATCATTACTAATCTAAAAGGAGAAAAAGTGAGTACTACTACTAGAAATTGAAAAAAAATCACTCCTATCATGCCTATCAAAAAGTGTGACACCGGTGCTCAGAAGGGAGGTGAGTCAAATTCATTAAGTGCTCTCTGGCTTAAAAACCTATTATGTAAATTAAAGAGCGTAATATCCATTCCAATCAAAACAGCAGAGGCTTAAAAATAGCTCATAAAACAAATATTTATCCAAAAATGCAAGAAAGTTTCTACCCATAAACTGATACCAATATTATTAGCTGTTCTTAAACAGTGAAGGGAGTTTATTTGATCTCAAATCAGATTTGTAAGTCATAATGCCCAGGTTTCTTAGACTTGACTTTCTGGTACATGTTCCATGCATAGATTTCAACTGAGCTCCTTAAACTTGCCTTTCAGTGCATGGCTCTAGTAACCCACAATACCTCTGTTCTGCTCCTGACCCTGCAGGAACCTTCCCTCTGCTGGTCTTGGGAAACCTTGGCCTGCACACGTGCAACCCAGCCCTCAGCCATGGACTAAGGCTCATCACACAGATTCAGGGGTCACCTCTATGCAGTTCTTTCCTGTTGGGGTCCTGCTCTGTGGATTCCAGCCTCTTAAGATGCTCCAATGCTGATCTCTGCCTCCACAGCTCAGCAGACATCTTGCTTAGCATGGACTCCGCCCCTTGTGCCATGTTAAGATGTGGTTCCAGGCAGAGAATGGGAACAAGAGGCACAACTCGGAATTTCTCCCTCTACTTGTTGACCCAGGCTGCATCATTCAGTCCTGTTTTATACTTGTTCTGGTGGGGACAGAAGTGTGGTTCCAGGTTAAAATAGATTAGTTTCCCCACATATTAGCTCTTTTCACACTATTGCCTGATGTCTAGGCATTATCAGATGTATTATAGGGTGTCCTGGAGTTTTTTATGATGTACTCTAAATTATATTTTGATATTGATCATAACTAGAAAATCATATAAGGGTATTCTAGATCATGCTATGGATGGCTAATTTATAATGCAGCACTATTATATTAAGGTATACACTGCATGTACATCTGTGTTTCGATTTGTGTTGACATTGGTAGAACTTGCCTTACACTTGCTAAATGAACAAATCTCAGGGATGGACTCATGTAGATGATGTAGCTGGGTCCAGTAAAGGCCAAATGGCCTTATAGTTTGCCATACGTAGGTTTTATAATGGACTGATTAGAGAAAAGTTCAGGGAGAATTGAGTTTCTATGTGCTACAATGGTGCTAGAGTCTGAATGTCTGTGTTCCCCCAAAGTTCTACTGTTGAAGCCCTATCTCCCAAGGTGATGGTATGAGAAGGTGGGGCTTTGGGCGAGGTGATTAGGTTATGAAGATAGAGTCCTCATTAATGGGATTAGTGAATTCACCCCTTCTAGTTGGTGAGGACACAGCAAGAAGTGTGCCGTCTATGAACCAGAATGCTGGCCCTCGCCAAACATTAAATCTGCTGGCATGCTAATCTTGGGCTTCTCAGCCTTCAGAAAAGTTTGTGGGAAATAAGTTTGTGTTGTTTATAAACCACCCATTCTAGGCAAGGATACAAGGTAATATAAATATGTCAAACTGAAAAGAACCTGTACCCCGATAGTTTGTACACTGGGAAGTCATGATTTATATTCAGAAAGCAGTATTATCAATCCCATTAAATATGTGTAGATAATTTGAGTTGTATTTTCTCAACTTTAGTGTTGTTTTCATTTAATTTGTAAATTTGGTTTTGGTTTAGAGTAATATCAGAACTATTAATAGAAGCACAAGCAATTTATTTATACCTTATGTTTTATGTGTGCATGTTTAAGGAACATTATAACAAAAATAATTAAAGTAACACTAAGGAGTCCATATAAGTTTGTTTTTGTTATTGTTTGGTTTTGACTTTTGTAGAGATGAATACATGACCCAGATTTGAGCAGTGCTACATGGTATCATGATATGGAGTTCATTTTTGTTTTCTACCCTAGTCTGCAATCAAGGTGTCTGTCATTTTTGTTTGTGCCAAAATCTACATGAGATGAATATGGGAAGGGCATTGCACTGAAGTTAACCCTGGATTTCAGACCAGATGTACTGCCATGGAATTGATCTCTCAGGCCTGTGTCTCCCTGACCATGCAAGAAGAACACCACCATTCCCTTCCCATCCTATTGCCTCCAATTAAATACATTCTGCCAGAAACATTTGTCAACTGTAAAACTCTGTGAAAATACTTGAGGCACCTTCTTAGTAGTGCATTGTGATAACAGCAATAAATTATTTCTTCGAAGGCTTTCAGTGATGTTTCAATCCATATGGAGTATTTAACCTTTTTAAATATGATTTAACCTGCACCCTGATAGTACTTAATTACCTGTATATTTACACACTTAAGACAATACTTTATTCATATTTTCTTATAGATGAAAACATCATTATGTATTTTTTGATCCAAAATAACAGATATTGGCTATTATTTTGTGTAAACAGAACAAAAGTTTACAAAAATCACAAAAAGAGATGCTGATGGGAAAAAGCAGTTTAAAACATAAAGAAGACTCAGAGATTAAAAAGAAAGAGATTCAGAGAGGATTAATGCCGGTGCAGGAAAGATACAGAACATTACGAAGCAGATAAAAGTTAATATCGCAGATTTGTACAGATTAAAGCTGACATTATTTATTAGACAACTGTCTTCAACCAAATGCCCAGGACACATAAGTTCATAAGCACTACTGATGTCATTGATAACTTTCTGTGTTCAAGCTCCTGAGAGCAACTGTGCTTTTCTGATGATTTGGCATGAGGTCCTTGGCCAGCATTGATATATAACCCCAGTCATTCAGAATTGAGTGGTAACAATCTTCCTCAGAAACATAAAGTACCCCAAGATTCCAGATTTCTAATGCCAAATTCTTGGTTTATTCATTATTTTTATACCCACATGTACAATAATTTAAAAACACTTTTAATTTTGTAACAACATTGATGAATTTTTACTAAAAACCCAAGATACAGTCAGCCCTCCATCTCCGCAGGTTCCACGCTTATCCATGAATTCAAGCAATTGTAAATTGAAAACACTCCAAAATTACACCAATAAAAAGTAGCAATACAGCAATAAAAATAATACAAATTAAAAGACCAGTACAGTATAACAGCTATTTACATTGTATTAGGTATTATAAGTAATCTAGAGATTATTTAAAGTTTACAAGAAGACGTGCATTGCTTATATGCAAATACTACACAGTTTTATATCAGAGACTTGAGCATCCATGAATTTCGGCATCCTCCAGTGTCCTGGAATCAATCCCCCATGGATACTGAGGGATGTCTGTACCCAGTTCTAACATCACACTGGATGCTTATAAGCATATATGGAGTGTTTCCATGTGGCAGGCAATGTGCTGCCTATGGGGAATCTATTGACAAATAAACTATGAGTTCTATCTTAAGAACACAGGGCACAATGGATGGGAACAAATATCTAGGAAAATATTTAGAATATTGTATGTTAAATTTAATACTAGGAGAACCATTTAAACAGATAGCACAATGAAAAAGAGAGATTAAATGTATTTGGGGTAAGTAGAGAAGGATTCACTGAAGAGAAAATTTCTGAGCTGGGTTTTGAAGTATGAATGGAAGTTTTCTGTGCAGATAAGCAGAAATCATTTTAGCAGAGAGAACAGCATATGCAAAAGCAAAGAGGCTTGAAGTCACGTTGCACTTTCAAAAAACTAGGGGCATTATAAAACTCCTGAGTTTTTAAGAAAGGGACGGTGACACACAAGAGAATAAAGGCAGAAGCCATATCCTGTTAAGGAGCCTAGGTTTTATTCGAGGGTCATGAGTCATGATAGCATAGAAGTTGTGCTGGGGGTAGGCTGAGGGAGGACCGTGTGGAGTCCTGTTTTCAGGGAAAAGGAGCAAGAAGAGGAAGGTCTGCTAAGAGGACTGTAGCACCTACTAGGTGCATATTCGTACCTCAACTAAGAAGAGGAAGAAAGGGAAGATCATAGCTAGAACAGGGAACAGAGGCTTAGTGGGTGTTTGTTTTATTTAAAAATGGGAGAAACTTGAGCTTTGGGAAGGGAAGCAGAAGGGAGGAATTGAGAAACCTTTCAGTTATGGCAACAAGGCAGATAAGCGAATGCATTCCTGCCCCGGACACGTGCGTGGCTTCTGAGCAGATACCCAGGGAAGTGTGAGCATCAGTGCAGAGATGCAGTGGTGGGCCTGGGGCTGAGAAAGAGGGCAGCAGGCAGGGTCTGCCTGCAGAAGGAATGGCGGCTCCTCTTAGCAGCAATCTGCCCTTTGACCTTGGAGGTAGCACCAGAAAAGAAGTCTTGTCTCTGCTTGGGCCTCTTAGTGGAGGCTAAAATAAAAATTAGGTCTGCACAAATGTGTGTAGGGTGTGCTTCCCCTCTTTTATTCTTAACCTATTTAATAAATAAATAAACTGAGCACTATTTTTAAAATAGGGAGATTTGAAACAATTAAAATTACAAGAAATAAAAATATATCCACTGAAATTTAGACCCACTGAAAAATATACCCAAGAAATTTCAATATTCTTGAAAGACAGAGTTGAAGACATTATGAGAATGCAGCAGAATGCTAAAAACACTCTGTTACCAAAATGCAAAGAGATTACCAATCAAAAGCAAAGCAAAGCAAAACAAAACAAAGCCGAATAGGTCTCAACCAACTGTATGGATATTTAAAAACATACATAAATAATTCGTGGATCCAAAACTCAATGGAAATTATGAAGTAAGAAAAACTAAACAACAAAATGCACAACAAACATAAAATCTTTTTAGATGCATCAAATTTCCTTTGAAGGAAATAAATTGTCCTGAGTGTATATTTTCAAAAAGAAAAAAGATTAAAAATGAATGACCTCACCATTCAATTAAAGAAGTTAGAAAGAAATAAAACACCATAAATTTTAAAAAGATGAAGGAAGAAAAACATAAAGCAAAATCAGAAAATAATTTTTAAAACTCAAGAATAGCATCGGTAAATCCAAAAACTAGTTCTATAAAAGAATTAATAAAGTAGACATGCCTCTGGACAGAAAATAAATGGAAGAAACTACATAAACTTATAATATATATATAATTTATATGTAATATATATACATTTCATATATATGTATGTATAAAACATGTACATTTATATAAATCTAAGTATAAAATTCTAAGTAAAATATTTACCAACTTTAGTTAGTAATTTAGTAACAGTGTCAATAATATGTTATGGTGCCAACAATATGAATAATATGACATTAACAAGCTGGCTGTGTTCCAAGAATGCTGTATAACTATACAGGCCTTGAAAGGCCATCCCTACAGTTCTGTAGGACCAGAAAATGCTGATGGGAAACCCAAAACTTTGAGGCCTTCCCACAGCTGGCTACTTGACTCTGTCTCACTCATTTCCAAAATTTCCCTGCCGAGAAAATGTAGGAAAAAGAAATAGATTTCATGATTTCCTTTGGGAATCACTTGACAAACGGAGAACATATATTTTTGGACAACTTATTGGAGACTCCTGACAGGTCATCTGGCTAGAGGGGGAAGTGGGAACTGAGGCTCCGAGTTCAAGAAGAGTTTTGTGTGTTTTTTTTTTTTTTGACAGGTCTGGAGTGCAGAGGTGTGATCATAGCTCACAGTAGCCTCAAACTCCTGTGCTCAAGTGATCCTCCCACCTCAGCAACCCAAGTAGCTGAGACTATAGGCTCATACCACCATGCCTCGTTAATGAAAAAAAAAATTCTTTGTAGAGATTGAGTTTTGCTATGTTTCTAGGGCTGATCTTGAACTCCTGGACTCAAGTGATCCTCCTGCCTTAGCCTCCTGAGTAGCTGGAATTACAGGTGTGAGCCACTATGCCTAGCCTCAAGAAGAGTATTTAATGCAGCTTCTTATATGGCATTTTTGTAGACCTATAAAATCCTACTATGAGTAGACTGCTGTGGTGTAAGAAAAAAAAGCCAGCGTTGACATTGCTGGAATTTACAACAATCCTGTGTCCCATTTGGTTGGCAATGAGGACTACTGAAGTTATTGAGTTGGTAGAGAATCAGCATCAAACACAGGTTTCTTCTTTACACAAGTGTCTAAAAAAAATGCTACATAGGCTCAATAAAATTCAACGTTCACTCATGTTAAAACCACCACCACAACAAAACCTTAGCAGATAGCAATCCCCAGGGAATGTTCTCAACTTAATAAAGGATATCTACCAAAAATCAGCAGTAAACAATAAGAAAAGGAAATAACAATTAAAAGAATATACATCAGAATAGAATAGGAAAAATAAACTTGTCTGTATTCACAGACAATATGATTGTCTACATAGAAAGTCCAAAAGAATTTTATGCAAACAAGTAGGTTTAGAAATCATTCTGGATTTAAGATTCATTTTTAAAGATAAACTACATTCTTGTATGCCTGCAACCACTAATTAAAATATAATAAGTCAAAAGGAAAAGTATAAGGTTATAGGAATAAGTTCTACAAAAGATGTGAAGAAAAATAAAACTATTTAAAAAACAAAATTGTGAGGAAAAACACGGTGGATAGGAGACAGGACTAACTTGCAGCTCCCACTTGGATGGACAGAGCAGCATGTGGAGACCAACATAATGAACTTTCACTCCAAGAACTACTGCAGGAACATATCAGGAAAGCCGAGATAATCCACAGACCCTTTGAAGGAGGTGGATTGCTTCTGCAGGCTCCATGGGAGCACCAAGGAACTGTGAATCTGCTTTGCTTTCTCAGCCGGAGGCTGGTAGCCTGGGGCAAGTGCTCAGCCCTGGTCACCAGCTGCCTGGAAATAAACTCAGTCCTGCTGATGGGGGAGCACAGTGGGAGTGAGACTGGCCTTTCAGACTGAGGGCTGCATGGGAGGTGGGAGAGGCCTGTGGCAGCTGGCTTTCTCCTACTTCCCTGGTGACCTGTGTGATGCAGCATAGACATCCATAACCCCCCTGGGAACGTAACTTCATTGGCCTGGGAACCACAGCCTCATCTCCCACAACTGTAGCAAGCCCCACCTAAGGAGAGCCTGAGCTCAGACATGCCTAACCCTGACCCCACCTAATGGTTTTTCTCTATCCACCCTGGTAGCTGAAGTCCAAGGACATAACCTCATGGGAGCTCTAGGGCCCCACCCACTGCCTGATCCTGCCTATACAACCACAGCTGATACACTCTTGAAAGTGCCACCTCCTGGCTGGAGGCCAATCAACACAAAACCAGTGCACCTAACAAAAATACAGTCAAGGACCCTGACAGAGTCCACTTCATTCCCCTCCTACCACCACTGCAGTAGGTGCTGGTATCTATGACTGAGAGACCTGAAGATGGGTCACATCACAGAACTCTTGGCAGACACTCCTCAGTACCAGCCTGGAGCCCAGTGGCTCCACTGGGTGGCTAGATCTAGAAGAGAAATAACAATCACTGCAGTTCAGCTCTCAGGAAGCCCCATTCCCAGGGGAAAGGGGAGAGCACTACATCGAGAGAGCACCCTGTGGGAAAAAAGAATCTGAACAGAAGCCTGTGAGTCCTAGACCTTCCCTCTGACACAGTCTATCCAAATGAGAAGGAACCAGAAAAACAATTCGGGTAAGAAGACAAAACAAAGTTCTTCAATACCCCAAAAGATCACACTAGCTCACCCGCAATGAATCCAAACCAAGACAAAATTGTTGTATTGCCTCAAAACGAATTCAGAAGGTGGATTATTAAGCTAATCAAGGAGGCACCAGAGAAAGGTGAAGTCCAGCTTAAAGAAATGTTTTTAAAAAATGATACAGGATATGAGTGAAAAAATCTCCAGTGAAATAGACAGCACAAATCAAAAACAATCACAACTTCTGGAAATCAAGGACACACCTAGAGAAATACAAAATGCACTGCAAAGTCTCAGCAATAGAATCAAACAAGCAGAAGAAAGAAATTCAGAGCTTGAAGACAAGGTTTTTGGATCAAAGCCTCCAAGAAGATTGGGATTATGTTCAACAGCCAAACCTAAGAAAAATTGCTATTCCTGAGGAAGAAGAGAACTCTAAACATTTAGAAAACATATTTGAGGGAATAATCGAGGAAGACTTCCCCAGCCTCGTTAGAGATCTAGGCATTCAAATACAAGAAGCTCAGAGAACACCTGGGAAATTCTTTGCAAAAAGACCATCACCTAGGCACAGAGTCATCAGGTTATCTAAAGCCAAGACAAAGGAAAGAATCTTAAGAGCTGTGAGGCAAAAGCATCAGATAACATATAAAGGAAAACCTATCAGATTAACAGCATATTTTTCAACAGAAACACTATAAGCTAGAAGAGATTGGAGTCCTATCTTTAGGCTCCTTAAATAAAATGATTATCAGCCAAGAATTTTGTATCCAGTGAAACTAAGCTTCATAAAAGAAGGAAAGATGCAATCTTTCTTAGCAATCAAATGCTGAGAAAATTCACCACTACCAAGCCAGCACTACAAGAACTGCTAAAAGGAGCTCTAAATCTTGAAACAAATTCTAGAAATACACCAAAATAGAATGTTCTTAAAGCATAAATCTCACAGGAACTATATAACAATAACACAATGAAAAAAACCCAAGGTATTCAGGCAACAAATAGCATGATGAATAGAACAGTGCCTCTTATCTCAATACTAACATTGAATGTAAATGGCCTAAATGTTCCACTTAAAAGATATACAGTATGGCAGAATGAATAAGAATTCACCAACCAAGCATTTGCTGTCTTCAAGACTCACCTGACACATAAGGAGTCACATAAACTTAAGGTAAAGGGGTGATAAAAGATATTCCATGCAAATGGAC
The DNA here is from genome assembly GCF_029281585.2 of Gorilla gorilla gorilla. NCBI lineage: Eukaryota > Metazoa > Chordata > Mammalia > Primates > Hominidae > Gorilla > Gorilla gorilla. The sequence goes on along the minus strand of NC_073231.2, from coordinate 65,839,067 downwards.
ACCAAAAGTGAGAAGAAGTAGCTATTCTTATATCAGACAAAACAAACTTTAAAACAATAGCAGTTAAAAAAACAAAGAGATACATTATAGAATGATAAAAGGACTAGTCCGAAAGAAAAATATCACAATCCTAAATACATATGCACCTAACACTGGAGCTCCTAAATTTACAAAACAATTACTACTAGACCTAAGAAATGAGATAGATGGCAGCACAATAATAGTGGGAATTTCAATACTCCACTGACAGCACTAGACAGGTGGTCAAGACAGAAAGTCAACAAAGAAACAAGGAACTTAAACTCTACTCTAGAACAAATAGACTTAACAGATATATACAGAATATTCTACCCAACAACTACAGGATATACATTTTATTCATCAGCACATGGAACATTCTCCAAGATAGGCCATATAATAGGCCACAAAACAAGTCTCAATAAATTTAAGAAAATCAAAATTATAGCAAGTACTCTCTCAGACCACAGTGGAATAAAATTGGAAACCAACTCAAAAAGGAACCCTCAAAACCATGCAAATACACGAAAATTAAATAACCTGCTCCTGAATGATCATTGGGTCAAAAATGAAATCAAGATTGAAATTTAAAAATTCTTTTAACTAAGTGATAATAGTGACACAACCTATCAAAACCCCTGGGGTACAGCAAAAGTGGTGCTAAGAGGAAAGTTCATAGCATTAAATGCCCACATCAAAAAGTCTAAAAGAGCACAAAATAGGCAATCTAAGGTCACTTCTGAAGGAACTAGAGAAACAAGAACAAACCAAACCCAAACCAGCAGAAGAAAGGAAATAACAAAGATCAGAGCAGAGCTAAATGAAATTGAAACAAACAAAAAGTACAAAAGGTAAATGAAACAAACAGCTGGTTATTTGAAAAGATAAATTAAATTGATAAGCCAATGGCAAGATTAACTAAGAAAAGAAGAGAGAAGGTCCAAATAAGCTCACTTAGAAATGAAATGGGAGATATTACAACTGATACAACAGAAATACAAAAGATCATTCAAGGCTGCTATGAACACTTTAATGTGCACAAACTAGAAAACCTAGAAGAGATGGATAAATTCCTGGAAATATACAACCCTCCTAGATTAAAGTGGGAAGATATTGAAACTCTGAACGAACAATAACAAGCAGTGAGACTGAAATGGTAATTTAAAAATTGCCAACAACAATAACAAAAAGTCCGGGACCAGAAGAATTCACAGCTGAATTCTGTCAGACATTCAAAGAAGAATTGGCACCAATCCTATTGACACTATTCCAAAAGATAGGGAAAGAGGGAATCCTCCCTAAATCATTCTATGAAGCCAGTATCACCCTAATACCAAAACTTGGAAAGGACATAACAAAAATAGAAAACTACAGACCAATATCTCTGATGAACATAGATGCAAAAATCCTCAACAAAATACTAGCTAACTGAATCCAATAGCATATCAAAAAGATAATCCTTTGTGATCAAGTGAGTTTCATGCCAGGGATGCAGGGATGGTTTAACACGCACAAGTTAATAAATGTAATATACCATGTAAACAGAATTAAAAACAAAAATCACATGATCATCTCAATAGATGCAGAAAAAGCATTTGACAAAATCCAGCATCCCTTTATGATTAAAACCCCTAGCAAAATTGGCATAGAAGAGACATAACTTAATGTAATAAAAGCCATCTATGACAAACCCACAGCCAACCATATACTGAATGGGGAAAAGTAGAAAGCATTCCCCCTGAGAACTGGAGCAAGACAAGGATGCCCACTTTTACCTCTTCTATTCAACGTAGTACTAGAAGTCTTAGCCAGAGCAATCAGACAAAAGAAAGAAAGAAATGACATCTAAATCAGTAAACAGGAAGTCAAACTGTCCCTACTTGTTGATAACATGATCGTATACCTCGAAAACGCTAAAGACTCATCCAAAAATTTCCTAAAACTGGTAAACGAATTCAGCAAAGTTTCAGGATACAAAATTCAATGTACACAAATCAGTAGCCAAACAACATCAACAAATGCATCAACAGCGACCACGCTAAGAATAAAATCAAGAGCTCAATCCCTTTTACAATAGCTGCAAACAAAACAAAACAAAACAAAAAAAACAAAAAGCAAAAAACACTTAGGAATATACCCAACCAAGGAGGTGAAACACCTCTATGAGGAAAACTACAAAACACTGCTGAAAGAAATAATAGATCACACAAACAGATGGAAACATATCCTATGCTCATGGATGGGTAGAATCAATATTGTGAAAATGACCATACTGCCAAAACAATCTACAAATTCAATGCAATTCACATCAAAATAACATAATAATTCTTTACAGAACTAGAAAAAACAACCCTAAAATTCACATGGAACCAAAAAAAAAAAAAAAAAGCCTGCATAGCCAAAGCAAGACTAAGCCAAAAGAACAAATCTGGAGACATTACGTTACCCAACTTCAAACTATACTATAATATAAGGCCACAGTCACCAAAACGTCATGGTATTGGTATAAAAATAGACAAATAGACCAATGGAACAGAATAGAGAACCCAGAAATAAAGCCAAATACTTACAGTCAACTGATCTTCGACAAAGCAAATAAAAACAAAAAGTGGGGAAAGGACACCCTATTCCACAAGTGGTGCTGGGATAATTGGCTAACCACATGTAGAAGAATGAAACTGGGTCCTCTTCTCTCACCCTATATAAAAATCAACTCAAGATGGATCAAAGACTTTAATCTAAGACCTGAAACCATAAAAATTCTAGAAGACAACATTGGAATAACCCTTCTAGACAATGGCCTAGGCAAGGACTTCATGACCAAGAACCCAAAGCAAATGCAACAAAAACAAAGATAAATAGATAGGACTTAATTAAACCAAAAATTCCATCGAAATGTGGGCTAAGGACATACATAGACAATTTTCAAAAGAAGATATACAAATGGCCAAGAAACATATGAAAACATACTAAACATCATTAATGATCAAGGAAATGTAAATAAAAACTGCAGTGCCATACCACTTCACTCCTGCAAAAATGGCCATAATCAAAAATTAAAAAAAAATAGTAGATGTTGGCATGGATGTAGTGAAAAGGAAACACTTCTACACTGCTGGTGGGAATGTAAACTAGTACAACCACTAAGAAAAACAGCATGGAGATTCCTTAAAGAAGTAAAAGCAGAATTACCATTTGATCCAGCAATCCCACTCCTGGGTATCTGCCCGGAGGAAAATAAGTCATTATACAAAAGATACTTGCACACACATGTTTATAGCAGCTAAATTTGCAATTGCAAAAATATGGAACAATTCCAAATACCCATCAATCAAAGAGTGGATAAAGAAAATGTTATATACACACACACATGCACACACACACACATATATATACACACACATCCAATGGAATATTGCTCAGCTGTAAAAAGGAACTAATGGCATTTGCAGAAATCTGGATGGAATTGGAGACCATTATTATAAGTGAAGTAACTGAGAAATGGAAAACCAAACATCATATGTTTCCACTCAGAAGTGGGAGCTAAGATATAAGGACACAAAGGCACAAGAAGGATACAATAGACTTTGGGGACTCAGGGGAAAGGGCGGGAATGAGGTGAGGTTTAAAAGACTACAAATTGGGTACAGTGTACACTGCTCTGGTGATGTGTGCACCAAAATCTCGAAAATCACTGCTAAAGAATTTATTCATGTAACCAAACACCACTTGTTCCCCAAAAACCTATTGAAATAATTAAAAAACAATAAAATTACAGACCAATAAATTTTATGAATAGAAAAAAATACAAAATTATGCTTAAATATATACAGAATAATACTGTTTTCAGAGATGAGATAACTTAATACTCATATTAATTTAATAATAGCTATGATTTTAATAAAACACCAAGAAGACTGTCAATCTATCTTTCTCTCTCTTCCTCCTTTCTTCTGATTTCTCCCTCCCTCACTTCCTTCTTTCTCTTTTACTTTCTTTTCTCTTTGTAGAACTTGGCCAGTTGATTCTAGAATTTATGCAAAGTAATCAAAGACCAAAGAATAGCTAAGACAATATTGGAGAATATCTGAGAACAACCCTCCTAGATAGCAATATGCATTTTAAAGCTTAGTAGTTAAGGCCCATGGTATAGACTCAGGTTTAACCAAAAAGAATGAGGCAAAATAAAGGGCTGAACATAAACCCAGGAGTGTAACAGAAGTGGCAACACAAATCAGTGGTTGTGGATGAATTTTCAACAAGTGGGACTTGATCATCAATACTTAGAAGAAGATAAAATCTGATCACTACCTAACACCTGTCAAATTCAACAAGTGGATGTCCATTAGCCTATGGTTGTCACCTTATTCGTACTATGAGTTTCTCTATAACAAACTTAGTGCCTAAATATATATGTTATAATCTAACTTAGCACTTAAAAAAGTAAAAGCCTAATTTAAGAAAATACTTTTTGTAACAAATAGCTGGGTTTCTGCTAATCACAGACAGCCAAGCTTCAGCCAATCACAGGCAGCAAAGTCATCACACTGTGCCCAAATAACGTAAATGCCTAACTGTGGCCAATCAGGTGGTTTATCTGTTTTGTTTCTGAGCTTAACCTATAAAAGCTCACCACTCACACCACTGGGAAGAATTATCTAACTTCTTCTGGTTCTGGGTGCTGTTCAATTCATGAATCATTCTTTTCTCAAATAAACTATGTTAAATTTCATTTCTCTGAAGCTTTTCTTTTAACAAACTATATACCAAAATCACACTTCTGTGAAATACTAAAGTGTGAAAAATAAAAATTTAGAAGTATTAGAAGAAAATATAATAGAATATTTATATTTATTATAAGGAAAGATAGCTTAATCAAGACACAAAGATTTTAATGAATAGATATATTTAAAAAATTTCTGTATAATAAAATAGAACATACTAGAAAAGAAAACATAAATCTCTGAAAAAGATACCTGCAATTTATGTAGATGAAATATTACTATGCAAGTTAAACTTACACAATTCATACAGCAAACAAGATATTAGTATCCTCATAAGAAAAAGTGAAAACCCTGATAGGCAAATGGTTAATGGATATGACCAGGTAACTCACAGAAGAGGAAAACCAAGTGCAAGCACTGAGGAGGATTTTTCAGTCTTGATACTGGACTGATAGAACAGGTAGGACCCTAGGACAAATAAGAAAGGAAAATGAGGGTGATGGAAGACAAATATTGAAGTAACTGACATTATGACATAGGTTAGTTAGGGAATGAAATGAAACCAGCAGAACTGATTAAAGGCTAATTGAAAAAAAATAAGGAGATAAATATTGTCAATGAGCAGGTGTAGAGGGAGTGCGGAAATGAGCAGCCGGCTCTGTTTGGCCCATAATGAGAGAATGAATTCTTACTACTTAAGATTTCAGAGGTTTGAGATCCCTTACGATGACCAAGCCCAGAGTTTGTCCATGAAGGCAGTAAGTGAAGATGAGTGAAGGTCATTGGGCAAGAGGAGATCAAGAGGTGGATGGGTCCATAGAACACTGGAATTGCTGGAATGAGAGACAGGTTTGGCATAAAGACAGTAGTGCTTAAAAATTCACCATTTTATTTAACCCCAGTTTAATTTTCACTATAAACTAGTAACGGAAAAATAAGAATGTAAAATCTTTGTCTTTGACAGATCAAAATTATCCTGTGTATTGACCACTAAGTTAATCTAATCAGAAAACTGAGTTATTCTACTTCCCTTAAGAATACAAAAAATAATGTAAAAATATCAGTCTCTTTATTTGGAGGAGATAGAATATTGGTAGTAATCCAGCAACTCTCACCCTAAGATTAGTGGATCTTCATACATTTTCTCTTTATTCTCTATAAAGTGCTTGATTACTAATTGATCATCTACCATTTCTTAGTTCTGCACTTCTGAAGAAAAATACCTCCAGGAAAAACATTACTTTTCTTCCTTCCTCATATATCCTGCTCATGATAAGATTAAGTGGTTACCCAAGTTTTGGTTTCCTTCTGTACACTTTGCATGCTGTTCTCAACTCCCGAGACTTAAAAATCAATTCTAAATCATTCTCTGTGGCCCTATGAGCTCATGCTGGCTGCATGCTGAGTATTTAGAGTCTGTAATAATTGATGGGGCTTCTAGTTTTCCTTTAAGATACACTACCTGTCTTCCTCCACAAGCTCTCATGTGTCATCTTACTTAGTTATGTATGTCCCAACAGCTGACAAGCAATGATATGCTTAGTGGAACTTTAAACAGAGCATGGATGCTTTTGAAACCACTGTATATCATTGACAGCAGCTGTGCTTAAAATTCCTCAGTACCTCTTACAGCAGTGGAGTTCAGAGTACCTGGCTGAAACTCGGGGTACCTGAATTCCCATCCCGGCTGGCCATTCACTAGCTCTGCATCCAGGGGCAACTCAGACTCCCAGACCTTTAGTTTCTCCATCTATTAAAGGTTCCTAAAACCTTCAAAAATAAGAGAATTATTTGAATTGTGTCAGTGTTGTATTTTTAAGAAGTTAAAGGAAATCAATACAAGTCAAATGCATGCAAAAATATTCACAAGCTGCCAAAAAGGGGAGTAAAAGTCACATTTTAAATCAATTGGTGCACTAAACGTTACATTGTTCATTCAGCATTCCCAGGGTGCTTGTTTTAATCACAGGTGGATGCTTTCAGAGTTGGAATAGTGCAGCCAGTCAGGCTGCAGCAGTTCACATTGCATCCTGGATTTTTAAAAAGGCACAGTGTTTTAAAACTTAAAATAATTAACTGCAGTGGCTGGGTGCAGTGACTCACGCCTGTAATCCCAGCACTTTGGGAGGCTGAGGCTGGCGGATCACCTGAGGTCAGGAGTTCGAGACCAGCCTGGTCAAAATGGTGAAACCCCATCAAAAATAAAAAAAAATTAGCGGGGCATGGTGGTGGGTGCCTGCTACTCGGGAGGCTAAGGCAGGAGAATTGCTTGAACCCGGGAGGTGGAGGTTGCAGTGAGCCGAGATCACTCCACTGCCCTCCAGCCTGGGCAACAGAGCGAGATTCCGTCTCAAAAATAAATAAATAAATATTAATTAACTGCAGGCTGACTACACTACTTTGTGATAGGTTAAACATATCAGGGACATTTAATGAGGAGCTACTATTTTAACTTCTTGTATTATTCCCGATTAATTCTGTATTGATCTTCAGTAATAAGCAGAATTTAATTCTCTCTCTAAAATAGTGAAGTAAAAACAACATATTAAGATAGAACTGCATTCAGGTCTATGATTTCCAATGTGTCTAATCCTTATTATTACTGTCATTTTATATATTTATTTATTTGAGACAGAGTTTCCCTCTTGTTGCCCAGGCTGGGGTGCAATGGCAAGATCTTGGCTCACTGCAACCTCCACCTCCAGGGTTCAGGCAATTCTCCTGCCTCAGCCTCCCAAGTAGCTGGGATTACAGGTGCCCGCCACCACACCTGGCTAATTTTTTTATTTTCAGTAGAGATGGAGTTTCACCATGTTGGTCAGGCTGGTCTCGAATTTCTGACCTCAGGTGATCTGCCCACCTCGGCCTCCAAAGTGCTGGGTATTAACAGGCGTGAGCCACTGTGCCTGGCCTATTGTCATTTAAGATAAAGCTTTGTCTTCCTTCGAGAAAATGATTAAAGTCTAGGCTTACTAGTAGGTTTTCACTTAGTATTATTTAGGCTTGTTACAATTAACTTCCGTTTCTCAAAGCAAGTGTTTGTGTGGGGGTGGGGGAATAGTAATTTCCAAAGAATTATATTGATTTCAAGGATCTTATAAGTTAGGAGGTTTGGGGTTACAGTCTTATCATTCTCAATAGACTTCCTTATCAGAAGGCATCAGTGTTCACTGAAGAAAGAGAAGTGAACATTCAAAGCGTTCACTTCTGAGTGACAAACCAGGAAGGGAGAAATATGGTGAAAATGGCTGCAATTTTCAAACTGCTTGTTATACTTTCCAGAATTTCAGACTGGAGTCTGCCTACACTTTAAATCATGAGATATAAAAGAATGAAGCCCCGTAGAAAATATTATTTCCATGTATTAGTTTCTGTTTCAATTTAAAAGTAGCTCAGCTTGTTCAGATTGGAGTCCAAATATAAACGGGTGTGTAATCTCAACACATGCTGCCACTCGAAAACATTTACTTTGCACAACATCAAGATGAGCACTCTGCCTCATCCTGACTGAATATTATAAAATATAAATCAAAATACTGTTTGAACCTACTTCAGCAGTATTTAGAAAGAAATTCTAATTTATTTATCATCAAAATCCAATAGTGATTGGAACACTATGAGCAAGAAACATACTTGGTATCGCCCATACGTCTTAATACTACTTGGCACTCAAGAAATTTTTGTATAAATGAATCTTCATTCACGGTTTTACGATGCATGTTAATACACACCCAAAGGCAAGGAATACAGGGATTACAGAATCTCATATTTCCTGAGAATTACCTTTCAATTTTCACCTATAAAAGCCAAATAAAACATTAGCTCGGAGGTTTTGTGGATGCGACATGTGAAATTCTCCCCTCCTCTGCTGTAACTCTGTATCTTCCATGGTATTCGTCTGCTTTAATTCTGGTCTGCACATTAGATATCAATGTAAGAAGGTGTTTACACAAAGGATTGATTCAACAGTAAAGAGAACTTTGAGACATGATTATATTAATGCACAGGCCCAGGAACGTAACACAGAAAAGCCTTTGGGTAGAGATCAGCAAGTGATGTTTCCACTGTCATCCAAGTGGTCTTTTCTAATTGTTCATTCATATCACAGGACATTAGTCAGTTTCTGTCTCTTGGGAGTGTGCTTTCTTGCCACTTAAACAATAAACCCTAAGCCTGTTTGTATACATTGGTCACCCTGGGTAGGGTGATATCCCACATGAATAAAATGTATCACTATTTATCCAGGCTGAAATATCGAGATGATCATGCTGCTCCATTTTCAGAATCTAGCTTTCTATTTCAGGTACTCCATGTGGCTCTTGACTTTAATAATATAGTCATGCTCCGAGGGTTCACAAACAGTAAGGTGGATCATAAACATTTTTTCAAAGAATGTGATTAATTTTGAAAAGTGTGCATTTATTTTTGCCAGCAATTTTTTTTCCGACTCATCTAGTTCTTGGCATTCACCTCTAGGATTTTGGCAGACAATGTCGTTTATTATCCAGAGAAAGAGACATTTCTTTTTTCTGACTGTGTGTATTTTGAACATCAGACTTAATTATTTACCGTCTAATGTAAAGAATCACTCTCCCGGTTAGGATTTCCATGAGATGGGGTAAGCGATAGTAGCCATTGACCATCATTCAACTTTATGGTAACCACATAAAATTTTTAGTAAGGCTGCATAAAATCTGCTTCTTACATGTTTTTTTATTTTCATATATTGTGTTTCTTTTGTATGGCTCCCTTCAAATGTGTCATGGTGCATGCATTTGTGATATAATACCATTCTATATTAAAAATGGAAGGCTTTGAAGTCATGCTTTTACTTTTTAATTTTCTTATTTTAAGTTGGTAAATGGAGCCGTATATCCAATGCAACTGTTCAGAATTGACCGTGGCTTATCCAGAAAGGAGAGTGATTGTTCTCTCACAAAGTATAGGCCTCAAGTAGGGTGGCCCAAGCCTCCCTGAAGCCATTGGATCCCCAACTTCTCTCTAGTTATTGGTTCTACCACCTTTAGGGTGAGAACCACAATCCTGCACTCTGAAGAAAGATGCTATTTCTCTGCCATCATCAGTTTCAAGCAGAAAGAAGGCAAAGAAAGGGAAAAGAGGAGAAAGTGTCTATGCCAGCTAGTCTGCTGTCATTCAGAAGCCTCCCCAGTAGCCCTGCTCCTCCAGTTGTTTGTGTTTATATCTCTTCAGCCAGGACTGCTCCCACAAAAATCCTCAACTTGCAAAGAAGGCCAGGGAATGTAAATATTTTCCTGCACATATTACCGCCCCAAGCAAACTCAGGTGATATAGGAAAATAAAAGTAAGTAGGCAACAAGCAGTCAACTGATATATCCAGAAACACTAAATAAAGTTAGGATGGACAATCAATAGAGTATATCAGTGGATGCATCTTCATAAATCTTTTATCTTTTGGAATAAAGAAGATCTAAGTAAATGGAAAGTGATGATAAATATACTGCAGCTGTGAAATTGTTTCGTGTTGATAAGAAGTGAAGTGTTGAGTGGGAAAAGAGCCAACTGCATGCAGTCATGTGCTCTTTTCCAGACCCTTGGCATTCCAATCAGCAATGCTGAGATGAACACTTTTGTTATCTGCGCGTGAGGTCAGAGTGACCATTTGAAATGTGACACTGAATACTGCAGGTTATTTAGACCAAAATTATGGATTGTTTTGTAACCAGACCCCTTGAGATTTTAGTGCCCTAGCATGTATAGTTACTAAAATCATAAAAATTCTTGATTAGGCCCTTGCTTGCTTATACATGTAAACCACTCACTTTTTGCACAGCATCCCTTGTTCCCACAATATAATTATAAACTACTGATACACTGTTTCTTTGTCAAGCAAAATAAATAAATAAATAAATAACTTCAGGGTCACAAAAAATTTTGCAGAAGAAATAAATGTCTTTAAGGACTTGTGACCAGCTGCTGATGCCCAGAAGTCTGGCTGCTCAAGATGTTATCTGAGACTAAAAAAACAGACTTTCCCCTCAGTTCCCAGAAACTGAAACTCCCCCTCCCTTACTCCCTAGCCACATGAAAACTCCCCACTTCATCGCTTTATTAAAATGTATCAGAGCAATCTTACTCTCACACCTTCTAGCTTTGGCCAAATCAAATAAACCTTTCTCTATCTCCAAGCACCGTGTCTCAATGTTTGGCTTCAAACACACATCGAATACACAAACGTGAATTTGGGGTTCTATGACAGTGTTACCAAAATCAACTGTCTGAGTTGGGGCAGAGTTTCTTTTTCATTTGTTTTTCTTCTTTTTGTAGCTTATTTAGCATGTTAATTATCATTAGAATGTTAAGGGTTTAATTTTTTTAAGAATTGTCATAATGTTTACAGGAAATAAACATGTTCTCCCTTATATATTTCAACCAGATAATTTGTTCCTGGTGAAACTGTCGTAAAGAAAGGCCAAACCTCTACCTTCTCTCACTGAAAGTCATATCAATCTTGTTATTTCAATCTTAATATTTATTTGACTTAACTAGGGAAAAAAATGGTAGTTTCTCTTATAAAACCAAATTTCCAACTACAGCGTAAATTTACCTAACTGTCTGGGACTACCAAAAGCTTTCAAAATACATAGATAAAGCCATAAAAATTTTATGTGTTTCTTTGCCACATTTGTGTGCTTATTATTTACATAAGTTGGTTTAAAACTATTGCATCAAATAGTTCATTATAAAAACTTCTATTATATATTACATCTTATAAAATGTTGATTATTTTCTACCTCCTAATGAAAATAAATTCATGATTATTTCATACAATGAAAATGAAAAACAAATTTCTATGTTGATTTGAAAGTGTATGAGAGAATCCTTTTTCAGAATTGTTTTAGGGAAATGGAGCAAAAGAGTGAAAGCAGCTGAACTGGATGATGCCAGAAAAACTACTCATTCTCTCTGCCTCAGTTTCCTTATCTGTCATGCTTTGCTCATGGAGTGGAGTGAGAAGAAACTGAACTCTAGGGTGCCTGGCAGAGAGACTGGCACTGGAAAGTACCTGGCGGCCATTAGCGTCTTCATTTGCCTGAGCCTGCCCTTCCCAGAGCTCCATAAATTGCCCTGTGTTCTTGGACCCACTCACACTTTCTTCCCTACACTAATCTCTACTCCAACCCCGACCAGCTTCCAGATGCTTTGCTGATGTGCTGTGTTCACTGTTAACGCGACTCCCCATCTTGTCAACCCCCATTCCTCTCCCCTCTGTTTATCCAGAATGCATTCCTCTCTCAGGGCGCCTGCAAGACCCACTCCTGCTCAAGAGTTCCTCCCGTGATCTCGTGCACATGCCCATTTTACCCTTTGCTGAACTCTCATAACACAACATGTCTTTACTACTCGTTTTGGCACTTAAATGCTGGCAGTGAGGTTTAAAGTGCCGCAGCAAATATACAATGCAATATGAAGGGGAAAAACTCTTTATGTAACAAAATTTCCTCTGCATTGACTCCTATGAACAATATTTACACATGTGAATTATTATTATTTCAAACTTTAGGACTAAACAGGCACCTGATATGATAAATGAGGAGAGTCCACGAATCCCTGTGTCATGCGGCAGTCCCTGTGGTGAGTGACGGACTCTGTTGGAATGAGATGAGAATCTACAGCGCAGAAAATTAAAAATTTGAAGAAGGACTCATATTTGATAGGTTTATTTTAAAAATATTAATTTTAATCACATGTTAGGTTATTGAGAAAATTTGAAAGAGTTCACTGAAACAGATAAGAAAACACAGTGTTAGATCGCTGCCCACGGTGGTGTGATTTGCCATTTTAACCCAGACAGATAAAAAGGTAACATAATCAAGAGATGTAGAAGGAAACCTGTGGTCGGAACATTTGGAATGACTTCTCAGACATTTGGGTTTGTAGCAAAACCAGAATTATCTAAGAAAACTTATTTTGCAACATTCTGCCAAATCCCAAATGCCAGAGAATCTTGGCAGACTCCTTGATAATTCAGTCTAGCTCTCAAAATCATTTTCCAGAGACCAAGTTTTGTGATGCTACATGCAAGAGTGTTGAAAGGAAGCAAAACTGCTCAGATACCATCCTTTTTTAGAAAAATGCCAGCAACCAAATATGCTTTGAATTCCACTGTGGGAAGATTCTTGTTCATAATGCCTTTCTATTCACTTTGGTTTTGTGTCATTTCACAGTTGCATGCTGAGGGTATGGTGCTATAATTAAAGTTTCTTTTCTATTACCTCACCTATGTTGAAGAGGGGAATTACGCTACGGAAAATACTGTTCAGTATTGCGTATTGATTTGTTACATTTAAATGAATACATGTAGCATATCATTAACAGATCAGAGCCTTTAAGGAATATCTTGCATTTCCTTCTTTTATGATATTTTAATTTTTATTGACAGTGAAATGAAATTAATTGCTCTAGTCAATGTAATAGAAAATCTTCATGTAGCTGAATTTCATTGTTTCATAGGTAAGGGGTTAAAAATCTAAGGAATACAGAAAATTTTAATTTTTAGATTAGGACCAAATCTAAAAATATGACTCAGTAACTTTAGAGTTAATTTGGAAATGTCATGTGAGCTTGGGGCTTGGAAAATAACTTATTTCTTAGCAATCTCGCTAAAATGGCCTATTTCTTTGACCAATAGCAGTGCTCATGTGAAACCATCCAATATACAACCTTCTTTGGGGTTATTTTCCAGATAAGGAACCCATTTCTTTCAGAGTAGCTAATTCCATTTTGAGGAACAGGAAAGAACCCAAAGGCTCTTGGAATATCTTACTATTGCAAGTAAGCAAAGACTTTTTAAAATGTCTCAGGTAATACGAAAAGCCAGCTGAAACCTGCTGTGCTTCTCCAAGATGTGCATATTGACCACCAGTTTTTTCTTAAGTGATTATCATCAATGGTAATAAGTTGAGTCTGTGTCTATGAAAAGCCAAAGACTCAAAATGATATTCAAATAAAAGTTTTAAGTCTGTAAGTGCTGGTTTTAATGCAATGGGAGGGAATATAACAGGACACTTATTTTAATGAACTTTAATTAGGCATTGGCACACTTTGAGTGTTTGATTGTTTCTATCAAGTATATGTTGGTTTATAAAGTACTTTATATATTTTTCTTTCCCTGCAAGTAGAAATGTCAAGACAGAAAACTTTGAGTAATCTGAGTGGTTCTGGAGAAAGAAAAACTACCTTAAGAGTAAAAAGAACAAATGATCTCCTGGTGGTCAACACTATAACAGGGTGGAAGGAGTCCCACAGTGAGTGGCAAACTGATAGATAAGCCACAGGTCATACAAGACACTGTACACATAAATCACTGCACAGACTCTCTCCCTCTGTCTCATCTCTTGAGAGAGAAAATTTCAGGATTTTAAAAAATAATCCCACTGATTATAGCAAAATACTAATAAGACATACATCAATTTGCAATATTGGTGACCCATCGGGTCAATATAAGATATTGACGGGGTGATGAATTGTGAAACTTAAAAGTACATCATTTTGGAGAAAGGTTGCATTTAAAGGAAATTGAAACCTGTGTGAAAGGCATGAGCTTTAAAAGTTCTACAGCGGTAACACTCAAAGCTTATCTATAAAATGGGGGCGTGTTTGAAGACCACAGGAGAGAGAACTCGCAAATGCCATTTCACTGGTAAGATTGCTAAAAACGGAGGAAGGTAGAGAATATTGTTCTAGCCCTCAGAAGGTGTAGGAATAAATATCAGGTATAAATACAGTGCCAGATCGGCCCAGGCAGGCACTGTTTCAGGTTCTTGCCAGGCAAGGCAGAGTCTGGAGCTGGTGCATCCTGGGTGCCAGTCTGCCACTCACTGCATCCCCAAGAGTCCCAACCCACTCTTGTATTATTTGCTCAGAGGCCTTTCTTCTTTTCTCTCACCCCTCTCTGCCTTGCTACCCTCCACGTTTCTTCTCACCATCCTCCTCCCCCACAACTGAACACTCTTCTTTATTTCATTATGTTCTTTTAAAATTTAGGGGATGCTTACGAGACAGTATCCACTTGATTTGAGCCTTTTTTTATGGTTAATGTGTATAAATTTAAGGCATGCTAGTACAGTTTTGTTACTTAGATATATTGTACAGTGGTGAAGTCTGGGCCTTCAGTGGAGCCATCACCTGAATAGTGTAAATTGTACCCAATAAGTAATTTCTCATCCCTCACCTTCCTCTCACTCGCCACCCTTCCTAGGCTCCAATGTTGATCATTCCATGCTCCATGTCTACATGTGCACACTATTTAGTCCTCACTTATAAATGAAATGCAGATTATCTGGGTTCTTCTGGAGACATAGATTTTCCAGCCACTGTTCCCTGGGTCAGCTTCTCATTGGATAGTTAGCCTAGACTATTTTGGAATTTAGAAAAATGGGCAAAGCAGGGCTCCTTCTGTCTGGAGGAATCATGCCCCGCATGCCACTTCCGACTGCCTTTTCATGTGGCTGGCTCATGCCTATTCCAGATTCATAAGGGCAATCTTAATATCCTAGGACCTGCAACTGTGGGTGACTCCCACCACTTCTGTGGCCAGTGACTTAACGTCTCTGAGACTTACATCCTTCTCGTTAGAAACTCAGGAACCTTATTATAATACTGTTACTGCAGCATAACCCCAATTCTTTCAGGAAGCTCAAAAACCTGTGAAACTAACCTGTGATCCCACCTGTGCTTGCTTAGAGAAACCAAGGCCAATGCCCATAACCACGAACCAGCCACGAGATGAGCTGAGCTCAGCAGTGGTGCCTTGACCTGAATTCTTGCTTCATTACCATGCTAAGATCTTTGCCCAGTGGGAAGAAACATACCTTTGACATAGGGTTTTTCTTGGCAACTTTGCCAGCCAGAGACCTCTGGCTGATGATGCCCCTGCCCAGGTCTCACTTGGCTCCAAGTTCACCACAGGAGGTGCCCTGCCCACTTGGCCCATCAGGCTGCACCTGACTTGTGCCCCAGCATGGATTCCATGGCCACTGTGACTGAATGCTCAGCCCCTGGCTGGAGGGGGTGTGTGGGTGAGTGAATGCAGGGTCCAGCTGGCTACTCCAAGCACTGGCATAGGAGTGGACTCCATGCAGAGCTTGTGGCTGGACCAGGTGTGTCGCAAGTGACTCCTGTGGCAGACTTTGGTGTCCAGATGAGGGGAACGTGGTGGCACCCAAACAGGGAAGCCCATGACCCTGAAGCCCCAGAGCAGCTCTTTCGGTGTGCTATTACCTTTTTTTTTTTTTATGGTCTCTTTAATGTAATTTATTTATTTATTTATTTATTTATTTATTTATTTATTTATTTATTTATTTTACTTTAAGTTTTAGGGTACACACAACGTGCAGGTTAGTTACATATGTATACATGTGCCATGTTGGTGTGCTGCACCCATTAACTTGTCATTTAACATTAGGTATATCTCCTAATGCTATCCCTCCCCCCTCCCCCCACCCCACAACAGTCCCTGGTGTGTGATGTTCCCCTTCCTCTGTCCAGGTGTTCTCATTGTTCAATTCCCACCTATGAGTGAGAACATGCGGTGTTTGGTTTTTTGTCCTTGCAATAGTTTGCTGAGAATGATGGTTTCCAGCTTTATCCATGTCCCTACAAAGGATATCTGCAGACCGATGGATGGAAGTATGTTAACAGCTCTATCAGTTCTGTTGCCCTGCTGCAGCCCACAGCTCCTGGGCTGGCTCAGTCCCGCTGCTGCTTCCCCTCTTGTGGGGTGGCTGCCCTCCACTGGCAGAAGGTGGAGGGCCACAGTGTTACAGCCTTCTTTGTATCTGCATCTGGTGGGTCCCGAGTTCTTGTCTTGCATCCAACAAGAATGAGGTTATGCTGAGAATCGAAGGGTGAGAAGGACAGAGAAGAATTTTATGGAGCGATGAAACAGCTCTCAGTGGAGAGGGGACGTGAGGGTAGTCCCCCACCTGAAGTCGGGTGGTCTTTCTCCCAGTGTGGCTGGGTCCAGGGCTTTTATGGGCTCAGTATGGGGTATTGTGGGCTGATTAGTTTGTGAATATGCAAAAAAGGCTAAAACAAAGACACCATTCAAAGATGGGCACAACAGTGTAAAAAACCAATGAGGGAAGGGCAGGTTTATGTAAAATTGGTGAAGGGTGGGGATCAATCAGAGGAAAATGTGCCAAACGAGAAGAGAGGTTATCAATTTGGTCTGTGGATTCATCTGAGACTTATACTTGGCTTTCGGGCTTTAAACTGTCTTTGGTTTGAAGGCGGGGATTCACCAGGGACCCACCCCTATCTGCCTAGGGATTTGTCTGCCTCCTGCCACTATCACCTTGCTGGGCACAAAAAGTGTTGAGTGCAAAAGAAATGATATAACTGCACAGACTTGGCTGGGCATAGTGGCTCACACCTGTAATCCCAGCACTTCGGGAGGCTCAGGTGGGTAGATCACTTGAGGTCAGGAGTTCAAGACCAGCCTGGCCAACATGACGAAACCCCATCTCCACCAAAAAAAAAAAAATTACAAAAATTAGCCAGGCATTGTGGCACATTCCTGTAATCCCAGCTACTCAGGAGACTGAGGCAGGAGAATTGCTTGAACCTGTGAACCTGGGAGGTGGAGGTTGCAGTGAGCTGAAATCATGACACTGTACTCCACCCTGGGGGACAGAGTGAGACTCTGTCTCAAAAAACAAAACAAAACAAAAACACCCAAACTCCACAAACTCCAGCCCCTCCTGGAAGAACCCCCCTTTTCCCAGGAATCCCTGCCCTAGTCTCCACCTATCTGCCCTAAGACCCTAAGAGCCCTTAAAATCCCCCTTTGCCCTTTCTCCCAGGGGAAGCAAGAGCTCCCCTTCTCCATTTCTTCATCAAGCAATTGAGTTTCTGCTCTGCTTTGCTGAACCTGGTCTTGTTCTATTGGTGTGAACTACACAGACCAGGGTCAAGCGACTCCCCTGAAGGGTGGGTAGCAATACTACCATTAGCAATGAGTACTATGTGTGAGTACACACTGTGTGCCTGGAGGTGTACTAGATGCTTTACATATGTTATTTCATTCCCTTCTCCTAACTTTCACTAGGTAAGTATAATTATTCTCATTTTACAGACATGGCAACTGAGGAGACTCTGAATGAGTTTTATAGAGTCAAAAGTCAAATGATGACCAAACACCAATCTGACTCCAAAATCCTTGCTTCTGCTGCTCCACCTCATAGCTGCCCCGCAATGACCACTGTGTGCAGAACACAGCAGCACAGTTTGTTCAAACTGTAGATCAAAGCCAGTTCATTTTAAAAATGACACTGTGATGGAATGAAATCACAAAAAATAGCCAAGTGTATCACACATAGTATTTTTTTACAAAATTTTATTCATTTATGAATGTGTGTGAATAGGATTACAACATAAAAGAGCTTCTCATTATTGTCACGGTAAAAAATGTTTGAAAGTTGTTGCTATTGTATTTGTCAACAGTACCAGTAGTCTCCAAAAAAAAAAAGCAAGCACACACACACAATCAGTGGTATTAACATGATCCAATGGGTTCCGGTAAGACATCATTAGCATTTGTATTTATTAAATTTGTTTTTACTGTTAAAAATATGAAAGAAATTAAGTTTGACAAATACATGAGGGTGGGCACTATCTGCATTTTGTATCTGTGTTTCATAAAATATGAAAAGTTAAGATAAATTGTGCATTTTATAATGTACTTTCAATTAAATTAACTCTCACAAAACGGACAGATGGCTAAAAAGGAATCTTGCAAAGAAACTATGGTGAAAGTTAATGTCAGGCACAGTAAGAAATAAAAGCATTACTACTCATTCCATACCTGATATTTGTGAGCCATACTACTAGGTAAAAGCAAATGGAAATTTGACACAAAGTCATGCCAAAAAAGCACCATAAATTGTGAAGAGTGTTCAGAAAATGGAATTACGTCCACTATCCTTAACAATACATTTTTTCTCAAAGTAGACATAATACCTTTTGATATTAACAAAAAATGGTATGGAGCCATCCCATCAACATATGCAAGGCATTTAACAACTGAGCCTGTAGATTACGAAAACAAATGTCAGCATATGTTTATGAAGTCTCAATTATGCAGTACACAATTTGTATTTTATGAAACTTCACCAAACTTTATAATAAAGGTTTAAGACTTCATCTTGATTTTTTTATTTTTATTTTTTTACTAATAGCAGAAGACATAAAGCCACATATGCTTGGAGAAACATTTACTCTTCCTGGTTATAGCAGTAACAGTAGCTAAAGTGACAAATGGATAACAATATGAAAACAAAGTATATTCTTTTGTAAGATACATATATTATTGGAGTATACATAGAAAATATTGCTTAAAATGGAAAAAGCATGTATTAAAATAAATTATCCAATTTCGGACAAATGCTTACTATAGGGTTAGATGGAAGTATATGCAAATGTTTCTAATATGTTATAGCTATGATAGTCAATAGCCTGTAAAGAAATTATGAAAGGTAATAAAAACCACTTTTTTTTGTGGACTGCTAAGGGAAAGAGGTAACAGAAAACATAAGAAATAAATGATACCTTTAATTAAAATAATATTTTGTGGAAAAGATGTGTCATTGCCAATGAAGAAATTGCTTTCACATGAATAAAAAAACAGAATATCATGACAAGGTTATAGAGCTAGAACCTCTTATAATATTTTACCACTAAATTTTTCATAGGCTCATTATTACAGCAAAGAAGCTGAACCCAGGAATGTGCAAAGTTCTACACCACAGTTAAACTTTAAAATACGACCCTTAAAACGTGGTAGACTATTTACAATATTTTGTAATGAAATGGGGAGTGATCATTAAAATATCTTTAACATAGGATTCCCTTATTTTTTCATGGAAAAGTACTTAAAGTAGTGACTGAACTTAAAGATGTTACTTTTTTATTTACAAAAAAATGGCATTTCAAAGTTGCAAACATTTTCTATGATAAGTTACAGATCAGTATTATGCTACCAAGCACAATTTAAACAATACATTTAATTATTATCTCAAGATTAAGGTGACTTAAAAAAGATACAAAATTTTACTACTTTTCAAAGAAGCTCATGCCATAAAGAGAGAATTTTGAAAATGGATATCAGGAAATATTTTCTCCTTTATATTATTTGTAAAAAACAATACATGTGCTACCTATTGTATAGGCTGGGCGAGGGGGCTTGCACCTGTAATCCCAGTGCTCTGGGAAGCTGAGGTGGGAGGATGGCTTCAAGCCAGCAGTTCAAGACCAGCCTGGACAACATAGTGAGACCCCGTCTCTACAAATTTTAAAAATCAGTTGGGTGTGGTGAGTGTGCCTGTAGTCCCAGATACTCAAGAAGCTAAGGTGAGAGAATTGCTTGAGCCCAGGAGTTTGACATAGTAGTGAGTGATGATTGTGCCCACTGCCACTCCAGCCTGGGAGATAGAGTGAGATTCTTTTCATGAAGCACCTTCCTCAACTGTGATGGTCTAAACCCAAGTATCTAAGTAAGTAGAAATTAAGGCCATGCGTGGTGACTCATGCCTGTAATCCCAGCACTTTGGGAAGCCGAGGCGGGAGGGTCACTTGAGGTCAGGAGTTTGAGACCAGCCTGGCCAAGATGGTGAAACCCCATCTCTACTAAAAATACAAAAATTAGCCAAGTGTGGCGGCACACACCTGTAATCCCAGCTACTTGGGAGGCTGAGGCAGGAGAATCGCTTGAACCTGGGAGGCAAAAGTTGCAGTAAGCTGAGATCGCGCCACTGCACTCCAGCCTGGGAGACAGAGCCACTCCATCTCAAAAAATAAATAAATAAAATAAATAGTAATAAATAAATAAATAAATAAATAAATAAATAGAAACTAAAACCAACACTTCAAACTGATGTAACAAAAACATGTTGAAAATATTGAGCTATTATTTATAATAATATGAGTTGTGGTTTCAAATAGACCAAAAATGTGAAGGTCTTACCAATGGAGAGATTTATTCCCAATGCATTGACTCAGCACAGATTTTCCGGATCAGCGGCTGACTGTCCTCCACACTGTGACTGCAGGAGCCTAGGCTTCCTCCATCCCAAGGCTCCACCACCCACTGTGGTTTTGCATCATCTGTATCCAGCCAGTGGAAACAGAAAGAAAGGAGGAAAACACTGGCTTCTTAAAAGCTTTGCCCTGGAGATAGTACATCCATTGGATGAAATGTTGTGGAATAGGATACGCATGCTTTTTCAAAGCATCATTCCACAATTTAATCATTAATAAATTGCAGTGCTTTACAATGGAGAGACCCAGTGGATTCTACCTTAACCAAGTGAACAAATTTGATGTTACCAGTTGTAGGACAAATGACACATGTGACTCTTGCCAAAAATGTTGACCTGAATCAGGAATAAAATCAGACAAATCCAGTTTGTGGGACATTCTTCAAAACAACTGGTCTTGATTCTGAAAATATCAATTTCCATGAGAGGCAGAAAATGGTGCAGGGGACCATTTTAGATTAAACAGATGAAACTGACATGGCAATAAAAGCAGCATATGGTCCTTGTTTGGATACTGAATTTTCAAAAACTGAGTTATAAAGGCTATTTAGGGATAATTGGGAAAATTTAAGTATATGCTATATACTAGATAATGTTATTGTATCAGTGTCAAATGTGTTGGGTATGAAAATGGTATTGTGTTTATATAGGAACGTGTTATTAGATATATACTGAAATATTTTGAGGTAAAACGTCATGATGTCTATAATTTATTTTTAAATGATTACCAAAAAGTATGTAAGCATGTATACATGTATTATATTTGTATATGTCTAGCTAGCTAACTATATGGAAAGATAAAGCAAATATTGAAAAATGTTACAATTGGTGAATCTACATATAAGGTGTATGGAGGTTCACTCTGGTAGTCTGAATTATCTGTAGATTTGAAATTTTTCAAAGTAAATAGTAAAGAAAAAAGCATATTCTTTTAGAACAATATTACTATTATTGTAGATGCTCACTTGCTTGACACATGTACATAATGGTTAATTTCATTATTATCATTGACCTTTACAGAATGCAAGGTCATATTTGCACTTACTACTAAGTATTCTGTTTACATGTATAAATTAAAAACCTTAGGGAAGGAAGCTGTCAGAATAGAGAAAGAGAGATAAATTTTAGTTAAATGAGTATCTTCCAGATAGACACACAAATATGTAAAAGGGAACATATAACTAACATAACATATCATTTCTAAGATATTTCAAATCTCAACACACAGCACATTGGCTGTGATTTCAAAATGACCCTGTGTTTTTTTGGCTAATGACTAATGAAAACTGCCCCAAAGCAAGTAGTATATGGCATAGGAAGGCAGATGGCCGCATAAAATTTAGGCACAGGTAATAAATGTAGTGTTGATAGGAAAAATTACTTGTAATCACCAAAAATAATAGTAAAGAGTTACCTAAGACTAGTTGAATTCGTGGGTACATCTGGGATGATTTTCTTTTTCTTACGGCTTTGGCTTAAAGACATGGCCATGGAGGAAGAGCTAGCCTTTCCAGCTGCAGACATGAGGGAGTGGGTGGCCAGAGGATGCACCCCCCTGGGGAGGGGTTGGCCTTTGAGGCTGCAGTAAGCTCCTAAGTCTCTCCCCAGTTGTTGTTTGTCATGCATCTCATCTCAGGTGAAGACAGTCAATTGCAGAAGCCTCTCTAGGACACCTTGATTTCAAAATACTTCATCATATCACTATTTTAGAGATTAGTGGTTTCAATTTTATTTCCCTGCTTACTATTGTAGAAAAGCAGCATTTTGCGTTAAACACACTTTAAAAACCTATAATTTTTTCACCACAAATGCCTACTATCTAATGATTATTTGTTTTGGAAACTTAATGCTAAATAAAGAAGAGGTATTTAGAACAAATGGAGAGAATTCTGACAACATAATTTGCAACACTTTAGATGAAACAATGTATGTACATACCATTTTGTGCACTGTAGACAAAAGGAAGGAGTCTTTGTGGCCCATGGAAAATATACGTTTGTATGTCTGCTTGGGAGAATGTTGATTGAGAATACCACACAGGGCTGGCTGGCCAATGGACTTCAGAGCCAGACCATCGGTGACAGTGCATAGTGAGGGGTTTTGTGGCATTTAATGCCACAAAGAGTTGATGCAACCGTGATAAAATATTTCTGACATGCTGACTAAGGAGCATACACTGTCTAACTGTGTGTTGTCATCTAGAAGACATGATAAATGATCATTATTGTCCCGTGTGAAAAGTGTTAATGCATTGTGATTGGAAGGGTGGAGCCTCTTTCTCAGACCACATTAATTGGAGGTGACAGCAATTACCTCCCTGACCATCTATTCCACATGCCTCTAATTTAGAACAAAAAGTACAAATATAAAAAGTACAAATTTTCTTTTTATTCATAAAGTTCTAGAGCTAGCGAAGAAACTGTAACTACCCAAATAGAAGCAATGTTTTAGTTTTAAACAGAAAGCTGAATTAGAATATAGATTTGGGCTTTGGGGAAGCATCTAAAATAATGACAATGTATAAAGCCATAAAAGAACACTGAATAGGGTAACTCAATCTAGAAATTTTCTTTATAAAGTTTTGAACATCTGTGTGGAAGTTTGGAAGTTTTCGGGGAAACAAATATAATTGCACTCATTATCATATTTCAAGGAAACATACCCTTGACAAAATACTTTCCAATATTAATTCTAGATCCAGGAAATAACAATTATCTGTGAATAAGGCTTTTTTTTAGTATTTGCATTAGCAGTGACCTTTAGGTTGCCTTGCATTAAGTTTTTTCCCATTAAGTTCTTTCTTCACAGATGTGCTTTGCTTGGCGAGCGTCCATACAGAGGTATAATCTCTTTTCCAGGATAAAGGCATCTTCATTCCCTATTTGAGGAACATGATCATTCCTGTAAAATAAAACTCAAGTGTTCTAGCATAAAGGAACATTTCAGAAAAGGAGAGATTAGTAGAAATAACAGAAGACAGTTGTGAATGTAAATTCTTATATCCCAGCTTACTTAGCATTCAATTTCTTTAACAAAGGCAATTAAAAATAATTTATTTAAAACCATATTTTAATATACATAGAAGATTAATTTTTAAAATGAGTTTATTTTAAAATATTTTGCTAATTATATTTTAAGTGAAGATTTTTTAAATGGGTGTTTTTTTTCTTGATGGTTCCTATATGTTGGCGTTTGAGCTAACATTATTGTAAACGAGTTAATTGTAGATTGTTTTACTGAAATGGCAAATCTTGGAAATTACAATCTACATAAAGTACCTGTGAAGACACTATAAATTCTCTTTGAACAATTAAATTGACAACTTAAAATACATAAACATTATATTCACAAGGGAATACACAATTCACAATGAGAAAAAGAGTCAAAACCAAGTCTGCTGATGCAAAAGTAAAACCAGAAAATACTTTAAGAAGCATAAATAAAAATAAATAAGAAAAAAATTAGTTCAATAACTAATATGAAAAAAATTGATAGTATTAGGAAGAAAATCTAAGAAAGAACTTTCAGCTAACACTAAAATAATACTCTAACATTTATCCTCCCAACTTCTTAGATTAATTTGCTCCCAGTGTAATAGAAGAGCTCTCAACTTTCTTTTTTTTTTTAAATTTTAGACTGTGGTCAATTTAATTGGAAACATCTACTTCACAGTTCTTACTTTTCAGGAGAAAAGAAGTTAGAGATAACAATTAGTATCAGAGTACAGCAATTATTTCAGAAATTATTTATAAATCCGCTTCAGCAGTAGAAATAAGGTTTTTGAACTGCAGACTATATATATCTTAAGGCTAATTATTGGAAAATCTTAGGCTAAAATATTGTTGAAGAAAGTTGACATTGCTTCCAGTGGTGAATTTTAAACAAATAATC
This sequence comes from Gorilla gorilla gorilla, assembly GCF_029281585.2. NCBI lineage: Eukaryota > Metazoa > Chordata > Mammalia > Primates > Hominidae > Gorilla > Gorilla gorilla. The sequence goes on along the minus strand of NC_073231.2, from coordinate 65,814,358 downwards.
CATAGTCATCTAGATTATTAAATTAAAACAATTGAAAACTGTAATTAAAAAGTAACAGCAAATCCTGACCAACATAAGACGATATTGATAACACCCTCACTGACCGTCCCCCGGAACCTGTTGAAAATTTACTAACGTTACGTGCTCTAACCAACCCAATGAACTTCGACAGATCAATAAATCTAAATTTTTCCATCTAAACTACCCATTTTGCTTATGAGTAATTACACCTGAGATGTACTTTTCTTTGGTCATTGAGTTTTTACAGTATAACATTAGCATGTGGAAGGAATGAAGTGGGAGAGAGAAAATGAGAAGAGGTAACATTTTAATTATCTTGCTTTACTTAGGGTCCCCTAGGAAGCAGATCCCAAGATGGGATCAGAAGTGCAAGAGACCTTTTCAAGAAGCAAGCAGGAAGAGGTAAGGAAGACTTTCATACTATAACATAGGAAGGAGGGAGGGAAGGATTCAGTGGAGAGAGATTTGAACTGCAGCAGAGTTCTGACAAAGATTTTTCCAGGCCAACAGGGAACCCTCAAGCCAAAGTTATGGCTTCATGTAGTCTCATGTCTCAGCAGAACAGGACTGCCTCAGTACCCTACCATGCCCAGTCCGAGATGAGAGTAGCCAGCAGGAAGTGTGGCCAGAGTGGCGGATCCACAAGGCAGAAGCAGAGGCCAACACGCAACTGTGTCCCCTGTAGCAGGAAACCTAAGTGTTGCATTTTCATTCTCACTGCAGTTCCCTCTCTTAAACTGCACAGATTCTCTTCTCCATGCAGGTTTGGGAGTAGCTCCTCTGTAATTCCTATGGGCTTCTTTTCCTGAGAGGAAACTTGGAAAAGGAAGCTTAGTGGGAGGACCTACAGCTGGACCTATGGTTGATCTGGGCGCTACAACTAGTTGTAATCCTCACTATCCTGCACTAATCATCTAAATTTTTCTTACCCTAGCTATCACTTTGTGGCTTACCTGGTGATGTGACTCAAACCTTTATTTCTCAAGACCCCTTGGCCATCATACACTTCTCAGGCTGAAGTTACTGCTCATGTACATTCATAGTTATTGTGGGGCAAGGGAGTATCTAGAGACACTCAAGTAGATCATCTAGGCTCCACATGTATTATCCCCATGTGTAAAGTGCTATCTGTGTTAGGAGTGCCACCTCCTCCTGCAGATCAGAATGGTAATGCCTACCACAGTGATGACTGTCTTTCTTGTCTACAAAACCCTGGGCATAAAGAGTCAAAGTTCCCTGTCAACGGCCATAACTTGCAATTCAATAAGACCGTTAAGTGTCCTCTGGAAAGAATGTGCCCCCCAGGGGGCCAAGAACTCCAGCCCAGAGCTGTGGGAATTATAAGTATGAAGCCCCCCAAGTGGATCACTGAGAACAATGGCAAGTAGACCCATAAAGTCTCCCTATTGGGAAACATAAAGGTTTCTAATTTGATGCATCTACCGTATTGTGAAGGATAAGAGTTGCCATTAAGCTGGCAACTCAGCTTTCTTTAGAAGGCCATTTCAGTGCTCTGTGAAGCTGGCTGCTTCCAGATGGTGTAGCATGTGATACGACCAGTGGATCCTCTGGTCATGGGACCATGCCTACCTCTTTTGCTGCAAAATGATAGATTAATTCCCTGGATGAATGCTATGATGGGTGGGATGTGTGCTCATGGATCAGGCCTCGTGTAAGCCCCAGACAGTGATATTGGCTGAAAATATGCAGGCAAGAAAGCCAAACCCAAACCCTGAATGGGTCTTTATCTGTGTGAAGATGAATTTCCGCCCTTCGAAGACAGAAAGGGCCCAATGTAGGTGACTTGCTCAAGTGGCTGGCTTTCTCCTTGAATAATATTATTTGGTATCAGGGACAGGGCATTGATCTGTCTTGCTGACAATCAGACCTTCAAAGGCAGCAGTAGCTAGATCAGCCTTGGTAAGTGAGAGTCCAGGCTACTGGGCCCATATACAACTTCCATCTCTGCCCCCATGGTGACCCTTTTCATGTACTCATTGTGCTAGTTCTATGAGTTCCAGGTGCCAATAACAAATGGCTTCAGCCAAATGGCTGCATCGTTTTGACTGCTTAACTGTTCAATGACTCCTCTGGCAGATGCTTTCTGCAGTATGTTAATATGTGATACTATAATCTTCACTCTTGGTGGCCATTCTCAGACATCTGTCTACATGCCTCTACCCAGACCCCCTTATCACAGTTCCCTCTCTTTCCTCCCCAGATCAGGCCACTGACCACTATCCAGTCATCTGGATATGATTTTTTTTCTTGGATCATTTCTCTTTCCACCTAAAGTGGTCTGTCGGTTCAGAAGATTTTTTTCCTCTCTATTGTCTTTTAAGTCCCCTTCTCTATGTGGTGGTGGTGAAGTCTCCATCATTTTAGGCGAGTACTCATTCTCGGTGGACCTATTCATGAACTGAGATTGGCCCTCTCCTCCTTCACATTTGGTCATGTGAGGATACCCACACCCCATCTGACTACAGGTGTGAGTTGGGGAACACAGTGGGTAACTGGGTAATGTGGGCATCTAGGCTACCTGCTCTGGATGCTTACTCACGCCCTTCTGTCCTACTCAGGCTCAATCTCAGATGCACCATATCCATTGTACCATCAAATCCTACTGGGCACATATGGCTTTATGACATGCTGGGTCTCACAGAACCCTGCTCACATTGAGCAGTTCTGCACAATGGTTTGTTGATACCCCATGGGCAAGTCTTCTGCCTCTGGCAGGATCCAGGAACACTCTAGCTTCTCAAAAACTATATAATTTTCTGCTGCTAATGGCATTGCCTTGCTCCAGCATCCCAGAGGCTACATTCTTATTCTCACCCTGGGACTTGCGTTGGCTGTGTAGTGCATCTCTCCCCACAACTGACATGGACCAAGTCATAAGACTGCTTTGAGCACAGGCCAGACTTACTACAGAGCCCTTTTCTGCTCTGAGTCCTTTCAAATTTGGCAGCATTTTGTGTCTCCTGTATATGGGCTGGAGTAGTATTCTCAGATGTGGAATGTATCGTGTTCAGAGCCCTCAGAGGACAACTGGGCCTTGGGTTTCCTTCTTTGTGGTAGGAGATGCAGGATACAGCAATTTTTCTTTAGCTTTGGATAGGATATCACTCCTTGTCCCAACCCCCAAATGCTGAAAGCTTCAATCAATTGGTAAGTCTCTCAATAGATAATAATCTATAAAGATTATTGTCCTCTGTACACATGTCTTACTAAGGCTTCTAGCACATTAAAGCATAACAGGCCAGGCGTGGTGGCTTATGCCTGTAATCCCAGCACTTTGGGAGGCCGAGGTAGGCAGATCACGAGGTCGGGAGATTGGGACCATCCTGGCCAACATAACACAAAAAATTAGCTGGGCATAGTGGCACATGCCTGCAGTCCCAGCTACTCAGGAGGCTGAGGCAGGGGAATTGCTTGAACCTGAGAGCTGGAAATTGCAGTGAGCTGAAATCGCACCACTGTACTCCAGCCTGGTGACAGGGCAAGACTCTGTCTCAAAAAAAAAAAAAAAAAAACAACGTATAATAGAGGACAGGAAGGCAAGCAAATAAAACCCCAAAGCAAACTTTACATGAATATTTTTGCTCAATCTATGTGAGTATAAGAAATTTTTAATTTTCTTTCCTATTCAAAATGAAAAAGAATGCACCTGTAAAATCAATGGTGGCATACTGTGTACCTGAGGCCTTATTCATCTGATCCAGCAATGACATCATGTCCAGCACAGCAACTGGATCAGGGTTGCTACTTGGGAGAAGTTATGGTAGTTAAGATTTATTCTCTGAGAGCCATCAGATTTCTGCAGAGGCCAGACTGGCAAATTAAATGAAGATATGATAGAAGCCACCTGTATTAGTTTCCCGAAGCTGCCATAACAAACTGCCACAAATTTGTAGGCTCAATACAATACAAATTTATTCTCTCACATATCAGGAAGCCAGAAGTCCAAAATTAGTTTGTCGTCAGGGCCATACTTTCTCTGGAGGTCCAACTGGAAGATTCTGCCTTTGCTGCTTCTGCTTCTGGCGGTTGCTGGCTTCCCTGCAAGGTGTGTGCTCACATTTTTCTGCTCCATCTTCATTCACATCACCTTCCCCTTACTCTGACTCTTCTCCTCTCCTATCTGCTATAAGGACATTGTCATCAGGTTAGGACCCGTCTGGATATTTCTGGATGAACCACATCTAAAGATCCTTAACTTAAATATATCTGCAAAGACCCTTTTTCCAAACAAGGTCAAATTCACAGAGTCCAGGGATTTAGATGTAGACCTATCTTTCTGGAGGCCATCATTTAATCCACAACGCCACCACTCTTGCATCTTTGAGATCCTGAAGGAAGGCACTAATCTGTCATTCCCCCTAGAGCACCATATTACTTTCTATTTGCTATCCTGGCTAGAGTCTGGAAAAGGGCAGCTTCAGAGGATTCTCCTTCTCCTTTCTCACTATAGTAGCCAAGGACCCAGTGTGAGAATTATTCCAGTTGTTCATTATATAAATTCTAGTTACACATTTGGGAACTTGGGAAATGACCATTGGGCCTATGTGGGCTGGACTTTATCTCATCAGTTAATCCCTCACCCCCGCCAAAAGTTCCCATTAGAAAAGGGACCATGATGACACATTGGATCTTCAGTTATAACATTAGTTGAGACCCATTTTCAGGTAGTGTTCCAAATGTCTGACTGTCCATTCACCTTCCCTCAGTGTACATCACCCAAGCCAGTGCACATAAGTCTCTTTGGGACAGACTGAGAGCATCATTAGAATATATACGTATTGTAGTGTTTTAAGATCCTTCTTCCTAGGGGCCTGGACACTTCTTCAGTCAATAGATTCTAGATCTGAATGTTCACTGAGACCTGGGAACTGAGAAAGAGGTTGTGATTTTTTGGGGGGCAACTGCCCTCAGCCTTCTCCCCATTCTTGTCTGTTTGGGTTGCAGATGCCAAGTAACATCATAATTGATGGCCCTTCCCCTTCTATTTTATCTCTGTGGAATCATCCTCTATTAACAAGATCTACAACCCCCAGAGGCCAATCCCAATGGGGTACTGTCTGTTGTTGCTAGTCATGGCAATTGTGAACCCCTGGCTTCAGGTGGTTAAGTTCTTCCACCAGGTCTGTATAATTTGGAAGTGCCATCATTCCCATGCATGTGAAGAGCTGGCCTAGGACAGCCTCTCCTACTGTCTTGCCTGGTGCAGAAGAGCCACCACTGAGCTTCTCAGTGATGCTGTTGCCATTCACACCAGTACATTCCCTATGGCCTTGGTGAAAAATGTCCTCTGAGTCCTTTTGTGGAGTGTAATCCCCTGGTAAGTCTTATAGCTTCACATGAAATATCCAACCAACCCCCATCTCCACCTAAGCTTTTTAGTCCTTACCCTACCACCTGACAGGGTACCTTGGGCATTTCCCTTTGCTCAGCATTGGCCACCGCCTTTTATAAGCTTCTAAGAGCCTCTATCACAGTGAGTCTTCCCATTCCCCTCATCCTCGCCAGGATGTCAAATTTCATGCCCCAAGAAAGTTTCTTTATATTAATAGATTCTTGCTTATGCAAGTCCATCCTCCTTTATCAAGAGCTTTCCTAGTACCCAGCCAGATAAAATGTCTTTGTGGCGTTGCGCTTCATGTTTTCCCAAAGCCTGAATCATCTCACCTACAAAGACAGTCCCTTGCACATGACTTTTTCCTTGATCACCACCAGTGAAATGTTTAATAATTAAGCCACTAACTTATGCCAGGAACTAGTGGGACCACACCAACTGGTCAGGCTGGCATCCTCTGCACCCAGTGGGCTGGGAGTGAGCTTGTCCCACATCCTGAGCTCATAGACTATCTCCCTGGACCACTCCTAGTACACTTTCTGTTAGTCTATGTCTCTCAGAAGGCAGGCACAGACAGGATTATTCATACAAGAGATTTATTAAAAGAAGGAGTGGAAAGAGGTGGAGTTGTTTCCGGACTATGCAGCAGGTCTGGCACCTATGGAAGGAGAGAGAAAGGAAAGGAGATTGCAGTGCAGTTCCAAGAAAGTTTTGGCCAAGCCCTGAGAGAACACCCATGAGCCCCAGAATTGCCCCTTAGAGGATAACCCCGTCAACATGAGACAGATTCCAGAGGCTGGCAGAGGGACCAGAAGGTCAGTAAGCTATGTCCTGCAGAGTTGTGTGCCGCATATTTTCATGACTGCCTTATGCATTACTAAAATAAGAATGAGTGAGAAGCATAATTTTGTAGTGGAACAAAACTGAATTTGAATCCTTTGCTTTTTAACTTTGAACAGGTTCTTTTAACTTTTTCTGAGTCTTGATTTTTTTTTCAGCTGTAAAAATGGAGATATTACTACCTCTTTCTTAGTGTTGTGGCACGTATAAAACATGATGATTTATATAAAGCCCTTAGCACATGATATGGTTTGGCTGTGTTCCCACCCAAATCTCATGTTGAATTTTAGTTCTCATAATTCCCACATGCCGTGGGAGGGAGCCAATGGGAGGTAATTTAATCATGGGAGCGGTTACCCTCATACTGTTCTCGTGATAGTGAGTGAGTTCTCACAAGATCTGATGGTTTTATAAGGGGTTTTTCCCTTCCTTTGCTCTGTCCTTCTCCTTGCTGCTGCCATGTGAAGAAGGATGTGTTTGTGTGTTTGCTTTCCCTTTCACCATAATTGTAAGTTTCCTGAGGTCTCACCAGCCATGCTGAACTGTGAGTCAATTAAACCTCTTTCCTTTAGAAGTTATCCAGTCTCAGGTATGTCTTTATTAGCAGCATGAGAACACACTAATACAGCATGGTTTCTGGTACATAAATGTTAGTTCCTCTAAGTTTTGGGATACAAGAGCCTTTACACTGTCTGAACAGCTGGCTGTTTCCTACTTCTGCTGTAGAATGTGCAAAATGCAGTCAAGCATGACAAAAGGAAACTCCTTATAATTTGTATGAGGAACACAGATAGACTTACTAAGTAAGTCCATCTATATTAGTCAAAATAGTACATAAAATATTAATAATGCCATAGAATGCAGACAAACAACGTCAGTTAAACATTACTTTAGAATCTATAATTACTAATACAATAACTTTAATAACATTTATGACAAAGAAGAAATGGTGTACGCTATATGTTTTGGAGTTTCTTAGTAGCTAGCTCTTTTGAAAGTCACAACCCATTTCTCATAACTCTCAAAATAATGTTCAAAGGAAACAATGACTTTGTCATAGATGAGTAATTCGTTCTCATTTAGTGGTTAATTTAAGAAATTGCAGTTTCATGTTACTTATTGTGAATTTAATGTTAAATTGTAGATTAACTTTTTTATCTTTGGCCCAGTTGCTTCTATTATCATGAATGTGAATTCTAAATATTTATTTGAAAATGTCTCCTTTAAATTAGGTTGATCATTTTATGACTATTCAATTTTGAAAATTTTATATTATCAACCATTATGCTATAGAAATCAATACTTCCATAAGAGAAAAATTAATCCTTTCATACGGAGAAAAAAACCAAGAAGGTAAACATGATGCATAAATACTGCTTTTTAAATAATAAGGAAGTGTAATGGAAAATATAATGAGAATTCATTTAAAACAATGACTAATTGTGTTTACTGGTATCTAATGACTAGGAATTGTTATACCAAAGTCTGTGTCTCTCAGTTGAATTATGTTGTAGGGAAAAAAAATGTGAACAGAATCCACATAGTCTAGATTTTTCTAAGTGAAGAGTCACCTAGATTGACAAAAAAATCTGTTCTTTTTTTATTGGTTAAAAAAAGAAAAAATAGGTTTGAGGGCAAAAATGAAGGTAGTATTTATACTATTCTACCTGCTGTGTCTCTGGTGCTTTCCTTAGAGAAGCTGTAGTGATGCAGACAGGAGTCAATCATGGTTAAGGATTCCTCTTCCCATTCCACAGTCACCCTTCTAGGTGCTCTCTGACTGGTAAACTTTATACCAGACAGCAGGTTTCTGGGATGGGCAAGGAGAAGTTAGACTGGATGCCAAATTGGTCATGTCTCTCTGGCCTCAGTTACCCCTGGATCATGCAGTGGTTGGCAATGACCAGTCTGACTCCTCTCCTCGCTCTTACCTGGTCCCCTTATGCCTCCCACACACTCACCCACGTGCCTGCCTACATGTGTACCAGCCAACAGAGTGTGGGGGTGATTATCTGAATACATCAGCCTAAAACACAGCAACTAAAAGGTTCATTTTTAGTTAGAAAGTTGGAAAAATACCAATCTAATTAATTACTTAAATTTTCTTTGAGAATTTAAAATTGTGTTGTTATAGCAGTAGCAGAATGAACCCAGGATTAAGAGATTGAGTCTCCATGTCATCTTACAATTATTGTGTAGGAATTATGATCAGCTTTTTCACAACATTTTGGGGACCTAATGAATCAGATGCAACTAACCTTATAATTGGGGATAAACATCTCACATCTCCTCTCTACCTTAAAATCCATCTGCTTTATTACCTGTGTCATTCTGCTTATGTCCCAAACGTCTATAGCACACTTCTCCCCCAGTCTAACCTTCTGATCCCTTCAGTGTGCCCTCATTGGAGGCAAGTTGGTGTATGAAAATGATTATAATGGTGATGAGATACAGATCCCCTCGGCTTTCAAACAGCATGGGGCCAAAATCTTTAGGCTGGTCCTATCCGGTGTGAGCATTGTACATTTTTTTCAATATGCTGACAAATTCTGACATATTATTAATGTATGTGTGAAGGAGTGGAGAAGCATTGTCCTACATTTGCCCATGACCTTTTTCCTCTCTGCCTCCTCCAGAGCTCCACCCCTTCTGATCCTGACCCCCTCTAGCTTGCATCTTCAGTCTGTACTCTGTGCCCTTTCCCTAGGGACACAGCCTGATCAGGATTGCCCAGTCTAGCATCCCCAAAGCAAAATGAGCACATACAGATGCTGCTGCCCCTTTCAAACTTCCTAAATTACCTATAACAACACATAGAATGAAAAACAGCAAGAAAACCCTATCTTTAGTTAAACTTGGGGGTGCCTGTAAACTTAAATCACAATAATTGAGGAAGGGTGACCAAAAGTTGAAAGGAAGATGAGTAAGAGTTGAGAGGATGCCTATGGCTAGAGATCTCAGACAAACTTTCCCAACAACAGTTTTCTACTCAGTTTTCTAAAGCAAGTGTTGTATCCTAAAAGAAAAAAAAAACCCTAGATATATAGATAAAGATATAGATATATTCCTTCTTCAAGGCAATGACAAATTGGTTCACAAATTGGTTGTAGCATTTTCCTCAGGCCCATTTTGGCAAGGAGGGTGGAAAAAGAATTAGGGTAGGCACGCCGTATTTTTAGGAAGCAGTCTGTTGGTGAGGGGAGAGGAGAAGGGCTCTCCGTGGAGAGTAGCTCTGTCATCACTGGTCTTGTAGCCTGGGGAGAAGTGAAGGGCTGGATACTTCATTCACTTACAAAAAAATCAGTCATGAGGAATTTCACTGTGTGCCAAGGAGGATTCCGGACAGCCTTAAAAACAGCCCTGGCCCACTCATCATCTGAACTTCCCACCTGTACTGGTCCAGGAAGAACTACTTTCCCATTCAAAATTCTTCTACTCTGAATAGAACACACCAAATAATATTTTTTAAAAAGGAAACAAGACAAGAAATAGGAAAAATAAATTGAAGGTGAAGATCGCTTAGAAAAATATTGGACGGAAACAGTGAAAATCTTGCCCAAACATGTTTTTATATATAAATTCAAAAATTTGATAGAGTAAATTTACTATGAGATATAAATCAAAGCAGAAATTTATTACAGCATATTAAATGGCTTCTAGAAGAAGAGAACTACTACTTCTTCTGGGTCCTGAAACATTGTACCACTCCTGGGTAAGAACTCACCTCAGAGAGGAAGCCCCAAGCAGTGCTATGGCCCCTGCCTGTGCTCTGGTCCCCACCAGCAGATGAATACCCATGTCCTTCCTGATACTCAAGGTGCTGGTCACTAGACATTGAGCTGCTACAGGAAATCTCTACAGCACTCTCACACTTGCCAGCAGAAATAGCAGAAGCAAGGCCCCCATCTCACCTCTGCCACCCAGGAGAGTGCATCTCATTCATCAGACCTGAGTCTTCTGGAACCCTGGCTGTAAAGGAGTCTGCAAATTAGAGCCTTTAGCTTTTCAGCCACTGCAATACAGGGCAACAGTTAAAAGGAAAGCAGATAGGGTCAACCTGCCATATCTATCAGAAAATACTTAAGGATAATACTAAGGTAAATAATAGAACCAGTGAAATATGAGTGGTGTAAGAGAGTAAAGAGAGTGGATAATGTATAAATACATGAATCCTATCTTTGCTTATGTCAGGTAATAGATATCTAACACAATGCTTTTCAGGGCCACAAAGAAAAGAATGTGCACAATGCAGCATGTAGATGGGCCCTGCCTACTGCCCTGTTACCCATGACATGTCTCATAAGCCATTGTGTAATATGCTGCGAAATACATTGAGGAGGTCTCTTCTAAAGAATAAGAGAATTGGCTGGGCGCGGTGGCTCACGTCTCTAATCCCAGCACTTTGGAAGGCCGAGGTGGGTGGATCACGAGGTCAGGAGATCGAGACAATCCTGGCTAACATGGTGAAACCCTCTCTACTAAAAATACAAAAAAATAGCTGGGCGTGGCAGCAGGCACCTGTAGCCCCAGCTACTTGGGAGGCTGAGGCAGGAGAATTGCTTGAACTTGGGAGGCAGAGGTTGCAGTAAGCCAAGATTGCATCATTGCACTCCAGCCTAGGCAACAAGAGCAAAACTCCATCTCAAAACAAGACAAAAAAAAAAAAAAAAAAAAAGGGCATGAAACAGCTTTATGTGTACCAATACCAAATGGTATCTGACATATACATTAAGTAAATGCAGCCAAGTAAGAATAATTTGTGTTAAAATGAAGACACATCATGGCATACATACGTTTTGAATGTTGGGGAGCCTGTGCTGGTGACCTCCATCTCCTCCAGGTTCATGCTTCTTACTTCTCTGCCCCTGTGGCTCTTCTGGGAGGTTGACAGATGGGTTACATCACTGAGCTCTCCTGCTTTCTGGTTTCCTGTTAACCTCCACAAATACGGACCACCGAGAAAAGATTGGAGGGGATGAGAAGGAATCCAGGGACTTACTACCACACCCAGCTTTGCTCCTTCCCTATGGATCATGATGAATTGCTTATGGAGAATGTATGGCCTCTTATCTAGTTACCAGATCTAAGCCAGGTTCTGGATATAAAGCCTTTTGCTTGGAGGATCAACTGAGATATGACTCTGTATATGGTTTCTTCTCTCAAGACTTCTCCCAGAGGCACCTTGACCATTTATCAGGGTGACTGCCATATGAAAAGGGAGATAACTAGATTATTGAGGGATTATTGTTATTGGATTTAAATGATTGCTAATAACCAGAGACCAGAAATACCCATGTAGTAGACTAGTCAAAATGGGAGCTTATGGAAGTCAAGTAATAGATGACATACTGGCTTGAGTCTGTCTCAGAGAGGGTCTGTGGGCTTATTCTGTGGTTATTTCCCCAGTGTCTGAATACATAGTGGGAACAGGTATACTTAGGAACTGGCAACATGTTCAAGCTGATTCTCTGGCCACAGGAGTGAAGCTGATGTGAAGGGCCAATCTGAAGCTGCCTTTAGTTCCAATATGATAATCTGTTAGAATTTGAATGTGTTCCCCAAAAGTTCATATGCTAGAAACTTGGCCCCCAATGCAGCAGAGTTGAGAGGTAGGATCTTTAAGAGGTGATTGGGTCATGAGGGCTCTCCCTCCTGCTTGCATTAATTTGTAGATTAATGGTTAATGGGATACCATGGGAATAAGTTAGTTATTACAGAAGTTAGCCTGTTATAAAAGCCAGGTTGGTTCTCTCCTGTGTGCCCCACACCATGGCATGCTTGCACCACCTGAGGACTCTGCAGAGTCACCACCAGCAAAAAGGCCCTCACCAGATGCGGCCATTGACCTTGGACTTCCCAGCCCCCAGAACTGTAAGAAATAGATTTCTCTTTTTCTTTTTTTTTTGGCCTAATTTATGTTTCTTTATTTATTTACATAGCAGTTGTACAAATTTTGGGGGTACATGTGATATTTTGATATGTATAAACAATGTGCAATAATCAAATTAGGGTAACGGGATATTCATCACCTCAAACATTTATAATTTCTCTGTGTTGGGAATATTACAATTCTTCTAGCTATTTTGAAATATAGGATGAATTCTGGTTAAATACAATTTCTTTACTGTACTGCTGAATTAGAACTTATTCCTTCTATGTAACTGTGTTTTGTACACCTTAGTGAACCTTTCCCTAATGTATGTTTCTAGTGCCTTTGTCAAAAATAAACTGGCTGTAAGTGAATTGAATTATTTCTGTGTTTTCTATTCTATTCCATTGGTCTATGTGTACCATGCTGTTTGATTACTGTAGCCTTGTAGTATAGTTTGAGGCTGGGTAGTGTGATGCCTCTAGTTTTGTTCTTTTTGCTCAGGATTGACTCCTGTGTCTCTGTTATAGCAGCGCTGCTGGCAGCCCTAAATCAACCCTAACTCGGGTGTGACTGGAGGAGTTTTTTATGCATCTTACAACTTGTAATCAGTTTTACCCTACACTGAACTGTATCACATGATACCCTCAGCTTCCATCACTACCTAACGAGAATTACCATGTGTCCTCATTTTTAGCAAAAGTAAATTGCATGCATTGAGAAGAATTTGAAAGCTTATTAGTGAAGGTTCAGGGATCATCTGTATGCTACAGCATATGAACTGTAAACACTGGTGTTGGCACGGTGAGACAAAATTGATAAGCTTTGGAATGGGTTGTGGTTGAAATCCTCTCTTTAAAAGATTATTACAGATAGAAATTAAAAGCTGCTATTAACCACCTTGGTATTTCTATATTGATCTTTCTGTTAATTCTGAAAAAAACAAAAATCAAAAAACCCACAAACCATATTTGCTTAACAGAATTTTACTCTCACATTCAAAGACATGTGACTATACCTGTGTTATTTATAATGTGTTCTTGATCAGTTACACACATTCACTCTGCGTGCAGTGGACAGGATGGGTGAGACAGGTGCCAGTTGAACATCTGCAAGAGCGTGCTGGGTGTTATCTGGACCAGATGGCCATCCAGCGTGGGCAGAAGCAGGCAAGCCTTCACCTCTCCCAAGCAGCAGTGCTTTGATGTGAAGTTAAGGGTACACAAAGGTGAAGGGAGTTGAAGATCCTTGGCTGTATCAACAAAGAGATACTGCTTGATTGTAGTCAAGGTGAGCTGTCATTGCCAAACAACTGCTGGCCACAAATGGCTTTTATTCCCAGTTTTATAGTGAGTGTGGAGAGGGCAAGAGAAGGGGAAGGATGCTTTTTTTACACAAACACTTTTGGTGATACTGCTTTATATATTTTAAAAACTTATCCTTTAAAAAAATTAAACTCTATGATAAAATGTAATTAAAGAGCTTAAATAACTAGCTTCTTACAGATGTCCCCAAATTGTGTATTATTATTATTTCAGATGATATATTATTTAAAGAAAAGGATCCACACACAAAGCAGAAGCTTCCTTATTTACTCAAATTAAACAACCTAACATTAATCCTTTAAAATTTAATGAGATATGTGATCACCCACACTATGACATGTCTTGGGGAATGCTCCATGTGCACTTGAAAAGGCTGCTCTTGTTGGGTGTGGTGTCTCTTGCAAGCAACTAGATTAAGTTTATAGGGTTGTTCAAATCTTCTATTTTTTTGGTCTAATTGTTTTATCAATTACTGACAGACAAGTGTTCAAATATTCCACCATAATTGAATTTTACTATATTTCTGCCTTTAGTTATCTCAATTTTAATGCATTTATTTTGAACCTCTATTATTTGTTAATAACACATCTAGGATTATGTCTTCCTAGTGAATTGGCATCTTACCTCTGATAATATTTCTTCTCTTGAAGTCTACTTTGATGTTAAATTGGCCACATCAATTTCTTGTGCTCAGTGCTTTACAGACTCGAGTCTTACTTTGGGCTTTTTTGTGCACATCGTACCCAGAAAGTTGACTATGCATTTGTGGTCTGTATTCAAGGACTTTTGAGATTTTGAAATTAACCAACTGGATACACACTACATTTGGCTAATACTCTAAAATGTTTGGCAGACTATGTGTTCTTGATGCTTTATACATTTCAACAAATGTCCACATTATTTCAAATAATAGTAGCAACAATAAAATATAATGAGGTAGCCCTAGTAAAATAGGATTTTGATTTTTCAGATTTTGATTTATCAGTGTCATTCTCTTATCTGTGGCAACAAGTTGCATAAGGTGAGTTTTGGGGAAGAATCAGGGAGAAGCACGAGGCAAACAGATTGGGCCTCATAAAGTCTCAGTCATTTCCAAAGTGCAGGAGTGATGTGTGTCGCTTCACTGTCTTCCTCTTAAATATATTTGTGAACCAACAGACTCACTCTTTTAATGCCAGCAATTTCCTAAACAAAAACAGCTTTTTATTCACCCACGTAAGATACTAGATTTTTTGGAAACAAAAGGAGAGAAACCTAAGGCCGCAGCAGTAGTTTCAAAGGCATCAATTGTAATGTTCCCTCAGATTACCTTGTCAAGCTCTTAGACTGATTTGTCTTAGAAGTTAAATACTTAGAATGCTTTGAAATGGAAACAAAACCATAATTCCTTGCCTCTTTGTATTTGTTGAATGTGTGTAATATCCTATTGCAAAACTCGATTCAAAATGCTTGCAATAAAATATTTTGTTTGTCATATTCAGAGCAGCAAGCTAAAGGTAACAGTCACAGAGCTTGGTCTGGTGACTTAAGCTATCATTTAAGGTGCTAAGGACACCCTTTCCAGAAAGTCCGGGAAGCCTAAGCCTACCTGCTTCGTGTGGAGTAGGGAGTGCTCTGTGCAGGTGTCTGAAGACTTGTTTCCGAGATTTACCACTTAGCACATATTTGTGAGCTTATGCAAGTCATTTAGCCCTATTGAATGATGTCTTTACCTGTGACATAGTGGTAAACATACCTGCCTTATAGGCTTGTGTAGGATCATGTTAGGGGAACTGTAAATAATTCAGTATGACTAGATCATGGGGTTGGTTTAGGGGAGAGGGGAGCAAAGAGGCTAGGACAGAAAACAGAGACCAGATGACAAAAGACACAGAAAACCATGGGAGGGACCTAGGACTTTATTCAGCAGGTTTTGCATGAGTCAGATGTTTATAACTGAACTGTGCATCTTTTAATATTATGTTTTATTCTCAATTAACCTGTTCACTTCTTTGTGAAGTCTCTAAGTAAACAGCATCTTCAGGTATCCTTAGGGAAAATCACACTTTATTTCAAATAAACTTCACCTCTAGCAAAGACACTACTTGATAACATTTCAACCAAGGACAAAAACTAAATAGTCACACTGAATGAACATTGCCCAAAATACATGTGGTCAAATTCATCACAGGCATTAATAGAAGACCAAAATTTACATGGGGCAATCTAGACCTGTACTGTACAATATGATGGCCACTGATCACATGTGGGTGTTGAGCACTTGAACTGTGGCTAGTCCAGATTGAGATGTACTCTGAGTGTAAAATACACCACAGATTCCAACTGCTTAGTATGAAAAAACATAAACGTGAAATCTGTCATTAATAACTTTATACTGATTATAAGTTGAATGAGAATATTTTTGAATACCGCATTAAATAAAATGTATTATTATAATTAATTTCACCTGTTTCTTTTACTTACTAGGAAATGTAAAGTGGCATATGTGGCTCCCATTCCATTTCTATGAGAACACATTGTTCTGGATCATTCTGGAGCGGTGCTGGAAACAGGCAATATCTCAGTACCATTCTTTTCACTTCAGATACTTTCTGAAGAATAAAGGTACTTGAAAACAAAAGTTATGTATATTTTCATAATTCATGGAGCAAGTGCAGTCTATATTGAAGGCCATGTGCGTAAGTATCTTTTTGTGTTTGTGTTTGAAAGAAATAGATACTGGAGGTCAGGCGCTGTGGCTCATGTCTGTAATCCCAGCAATTTGGAAGGCCAATGAGGGTGGATCACCTGAAGCGAGGAGTTTAAGACCAGCCTGGCCAACCTGGTGAAACCCTGTCTCTATTAAAAATACAAACATAGCCAGGTGTGGTGGTAGGCGTTTGTAATCCCAGCTACTCGGGAGGCTGAGGCAGGAGAATCACTTGAGCCCGGGAGGTGGAGGTTGCAGTGAGCCGAGACCATGCCAATGCACTGCAGTCTGTGGGACACAGTGAGACTCTCTCTCAAAAAAAAAAAAAAAGAGAGAGAGAAAAGAGAAAAGAAGAGAAGAGAAGAGAAAAGAAGAAAAGAGGAAAAGCAAAGAGACACTGGGAAATCACCATGGAGTCTAATGAACTTCCCCACTAAAGCTTGAGCCCTGAGATGACCTTTGTAGTTTGCTGGGAGCAGGATTTCTGTGCTGCAGTGCAGGTCCCAGAAGACTTTCTTTGGATAATACAGGTACATAAGATGACAGTACGAACAGATGGGAAAAGAAGGCCACAAAAATAGTTGGCCTGCAAGACACAGATGCCAAAAATGGAGACATCTGCCACTGCCATCAAGGAAAATGTTAAAAAACATTTGCATTCTCTTACTTCTTGTGTTTGTATGTCTCCTTTATTTGCAAATTCCTGGAGGACAGAAACCATACATGGGTCCAGCATGTTGTTCCATACAGACAGGAATTTGATCATTCCTTTTCAAAGATAAACTCTTAGCATAATCTGGGTTTGCTCTGTTACAGCAGTGTTAATGATGTGTGCTACTGCAGAAGAATCCTGATTTTTAAACAAATTTTAGCTGCTAAGTCTCAGCATTGAAGATTTTACATATAATGAAAAATTTACCTCTTGTGAAGTTTTATGAAATGATGTATGAACTGTAAGATTATTATTAACTCTATGTTAGTTATATAAATTAGTTACATAATGACAGTAAGTTATTACTAAGTGTAAGAGAGCAGGAGACTGCTAGCAGAGTCAAACTTCAAAGTTATCCCAGTTCAATCCATTTTCACTTATGTAAACATGCAAAAGATTATTATCATAGTTCCAAATTGGCTGTTATATGTTCCAGACATATAATCCCAAAGAGGTACTGAAGTTGGATTTTGCCTTTTGACAAAAATATCTGCCACCTTGGTTGACGTGCTAAAAATGAATGCATAGTTCAAGTGTTTGAGATGCTGAAGATAATCCTCTGATTACATCAAAATTGCTCTGCAAGTACAGAAAGAGTAAGCAGATTAGATCCTGATCCATTTGCCCTGGCGATAAAGAAAAAGAGCAAGGAAAAAAAAATGCTAAGTCTCTCCTTTGAAGGTTTACAAGCCTATATCTAAGTACATCTTGTTGTTGTTTTTCTTTATAAGAATAGAAAGAAAACCTCTTTATCAGTTGTTAAGTGCCAAAGTGGGTAGGATGATGAAACAAACAGAAAACATTAATCTGCAGGCCCACCTGCCAATTTCACCTTCATCTTCCTGCAAAAGATGAACACATTTTAGTCAGTTTTAAAATGAGCAAATCTAAAAAGCTTCTGCACAGCAAAGGAAACAATTAATGGAGTAAAGAGACAGCCCAGAGATTGGGAGAAAATATTTGCAAATCATATTTCGGGAAAGTGGCTGATATGCAAAATATACAGGGCACTCAAACTACTCAATAACAACAAAACAAGATCCTATCAAAAATGGGCAAAAGATTTAAAAAGACATTTCCCAAAAGAAGACATACAAATGACCAATGGATATATAAAAAATACTCAACATCTCTAATCATCAAAGAAATGCAAATTAAAACCACAGTGAGATATCACCTCACTCCTGTTAGATTTGCTATTGTCAAAAAGATGAAAGATAACAAGTGTTGGTGAGAATGTGAACAATAGGGAACCCTTGAACACTGTTGGTGGGAATGTAAGTTGGTACAGCCATTTTGGAAAACAGTATGTAGGTTCTTCAAAAAAAATAAAATTAGAACTACCCTATGACCCCGCAATCCTACTGCTGGGTATATATCCAAAGGAATTAAAGTCAGCATGTCCAAGAGATATCTACACTCCCATGTTTATTGCAGCACTGTTTACAATAGCCAAGAGAGGAAAACAACCTATTTCCATCAACCAATGAATAGATAAAGAAAATATGATACACACAATAGAAAACTACAAGAAATTCCGTCATTTGCAACAACGTGGGTAAACCTAGAGGACATTGTCTTAAGTGAAATAAGCCAGGCACAGAGCGAACAAATACCATATGATCTCACTTATATATGAAATCCAAAAAGTTAAACTCACAGAAGTAGAGAGAGAATGGTGGTTACCAGTGACGGGAAGGGTGAGTGGTGGTGGGGTTGGGGGTGGACAGGGAAAGGGGTGATTTAGGTTAACAGGTACAAAGTTTCAGTCAGATAGGGGCAATATGTTCTGCTGATCTGTTGCACAGCGTGGCGACTATAGTTAACAATAATGTATATTTCAAAACAGCTAAAAGAGGGGATTTGAAATGTTCTCACTCCAAAGAAATGATACATATTTGAGGTAATAGATATGTTAATTAGCCTGATATGATTATTTCACAATATAGACATGTATCAAAACATTACATCATACCCCGTGAATATATCAATGTATAACAAAATATGACAATAATTACTTGTCAATTAAAAATAAAATAAAACTTAATAAAAAGCTTGCTTATGGGGGTCTCAGTGGCAGGCCCACAGGAACGGCTGGAACTTGGTAATTAACTGCTGCTTCTGGATCCTCAGCAAAAGACAGTAGTGATTCAAAACCATGTTCAAAGAGGAGAGTTCCTGGAATAATAATAATAATTCAACCCTGAAGGTTTTCACAGCTGTTGTGTCAATTTGGCATTGCTGCTCTCTTGAGCTGTTAAGTATGTCAGATTTTCTCATGAAAAACACAGAGGGTCCCACTGCATGGAATGTTCAGTTCTGAAGAGCTTAATAATAATCACACTCATTGGTTCTATGCCCACCCCACAGGGGCAATTAGCTAATTGTCTATGAAGCCCTTTGAAATGAATACGCTCAGAGTCAGAAGTTGAGATACATGCTTGAACTTGAAGGGATGTCAGGAATATTAGATTTTTATGTTAGTCCAATAGCACCAGACATAAAATAACATACATTAATGCATTATCTATTTAGGTACATGATCATCCTTCCCACCCATAAAAGCTGTTTTTTTTTCTTCTTGCCTAATTTATAGAAGGGACTATTGTTTTCAAACTGCCATTATTAATATTAAATTTCCTACAAAATATATTGTTTAACAGTCTTTAATTTTTTAAACATGTTTTATTTTTATCCCTTTCTTTTTTTTTTTTTTTTTTTTTTGAGACAGGATCTTGTTGTGTCACCCAGGCTGGAGTGCAATGACAAAATCATAGCTTACTGCGGCCATGAACTCCCAGGCTCAAGCAATCCTCCCAATTCAGCCTCCTGAGTAGCTAAGACAACAGGTGAACCACCAAAACAGGCTAATTTTTTGTTTGTTTGTTTTTTGTAGAGACAGAGCCTTGTTGTGTTGCTCAGGCTGGTCTCCTGGGCTCAAAAGATCCTCCCATCTTTGCCTACCAAAGTGTTGGGAATACAGGTGTGAGCCACCATGCCTGGGCTTTAACTTTTGAATATATGCTTGTTGACTTGATCTTCTTCTGACATTAAAAAACAGCAAGGTAATTTTGATAGTTTTGTTTAAAACATACAATAAACGAGACAAATATGAATGATTAAAAATGGTGCCATAGAAAATCTTTAGCTATTTTTTTTTTTTTTTGAGATGGAGTTTCACTCTTGTTGCCCAGGCTGGAGTTCAATGGCGCCATCTCAGCTCACTGCAACCTCTGCCTCCCAGGTTCAAGTGATTTTTCTGCCTCAGCCTCCTGAGTAGCTGGAATTACAGGCACGTGCCACCATGCCCAGCAAATTTTGTCTTTTTTTTTTTTTTTTTTTTTTTTTTTTTTAGTAGAGATGGGGTTTCTCCATGTTGGTCAGGCTGGTCTTGAACTCCTGACCTCAGGTGATCTGCCCGCCTCGGCCTCCCAAAGTGCTGGGATTACAAGTGTGAGCCACTGCGCCTGGCCTCTTTAGCTATTTTTAACTTAATTTTTCTTTGGGCAGATGCATAGATCCACTGAATATTTTAACTGAAAGATGCTTGATGATCAGTCAATGAAATCTTTCATTTTCCATAAGTTAACTGTTTGCCTCTTGGTTGCTTCCGAGTTTCTTGAGCTTCCAAGGTCTACTCTGGTCATAAGCCCTGAGTCACAAGGGCGAGTCTCCAGCTCCCTCACACACCATTCCATGGGCCTGACTCAGCCATTTTCTGGCCTCTAGCCTCGGAACCCAGCTCTTACAGCTGTAGCCCTCTGTGTGCACAGCTTTGCCCCACAAGGACACACCCCACTTCCTTCATCCTAAACCCCCTGATTAAAAGCCTGACTGTGATGATTTGGGATGACAGAAGAAAAACAGATCATGACAATCTATTTCAAACTAAGTTTTTGAGACTCATCCTCAAATTCCTGGACCATTTCCACCAAGCCTCACTTCTCTATCTCAGTACTAAGCTTAACTAAACACAACCATTAAAGTGCCTTTCCTGAGCGCAGGAAAGAGCAGAGAAATCCTCTCCCAAAGAGCAATGATATCCTCCTCCTAGGCCACTGTGCCCTATATCTAGCCAGGCTTAAAAATACAGTATCGATGTGACATATTCCTTCCCATGACCTTCAGATGAGAAGTCTGGAGATGCACAGACTTTTGCCCAACACCACTCAGCCAGGGAGCTGTGCAGCTGGCTTGCAACTGGATTTCCGGGTTCCCAACCAAGTGCGTATCTTACATTGCAGCAGACCAACTGTGAAATGAAACAAGAACACCTTAACTGAGGGTAAATATCAGAGTGTCCACAAAGGGGGCACTATTAAACCATAGGTATCAGGAAGCCCAGTTGTGCCCTGGCCCGATATTGACTTGCAGCCTGTCTGGGGACCATATCTTGGTGGTTTGTGTTGCTCCAATGGCATTCTAAAGTAGAGGATATGTTCAGTGTTACTTCGGCTACAGCATTTTATTGCCTCCAAAATAGAAGATGCCCATCTGGGAGCACCTGATGTTATGAAGAGCAAGGGAACAAGCGCAGAATAATATTAAAGCCACAGGGTTCTAGCCAGAGGCAGACCAATGCTTCTGGGCTTACCATTTGGACAGTCATAGAGGCAATTTATATCACAGCCATTCAGCAACTACTGCATTATCTTTCCCAGCTCTGTTCTTTCTCAGAACAAAAATTGTATAATTGAAACAGTAGGTATTTTACCACAACCCCTGGGTCATAATTTGAATAATAGATGTTTATCGTAAGGAATTTTTCACCCTCTCATCTGCTGAGATTTGTTCTCATAAAGTACAGATGGTGACAATGGAAGCAGGACAGGGTGAGGTTAAAGTGAACCGAGAGGGACTCTGGTTATAGGCTCCACAATTCCAGATCAAGTGATGGCTGTGGAGTAAGCACAGCCTTATGCATTGAGGACCCAGATTTGAGGTCTGCACTCATTAGTTTTGGGCAAGATTCTTAACCGCAAAGAGCATCAATTTTCAAATCTGTAAATTAGGATTAGTTTAACTAATGCCTACTTATAAAATTGTTGTAAGGATTACATGAGCCAAGAGGTATAAAGACACCAAGTAAACTGGCAAACATTCCTCAAATGTTAGCTACCACCAGCCTCTTTTATCTCAAGTCTGAGAATTATAGGCCAAATAGGAGGAGACTACAATCTGATAAAGTCTAAACTTATAATGAGAACATGTATGTGGAGGGCTCATTATCTATTGATGCAGATTTGCAAAGATGATTGTTAAAGAAATATTCAGTTACTTGACATAGAATACCGAAGAAAATTTTTTTCAAAAATTTCATTTTTAAATAAAAGTTCTATGATGCACTTAAACTTCTTAAAGGAACAAATGGCTTAGTCACCTGAAATCAAGGCAGATAGTTTTTGCCCAAATTCAGTAGGTGTTTTGATATAAGCAAAGTTAAAATCTAACTTCAGTCTGTGATATGAGAATGTATAGCTCTATTTTTGATGTTTCTTTTCATTCTACAAATCATTCAAATACATGATTGGTGTCCTTTGGAATTTTTGTAATCAAATACTTGGTTAATGTCTCAGACTTATTTAATTGCATGTTAAGTGGTTTATTAGTCTGTCTTTGTTTGAGTATTTACAACTCAGGAACTGGGAAACTGAAGTTGCTTAGAAAAGTTACTGACTCATGTCACAGTGACGGCTACCTGGTGAGCTATGACCTTTCTGTCTGGCTTCTTTTACTTAGCATATTTTCAAAGTTCATCCATGTTGTAGCATGTATGAGTTCTTCGTTTCCATTGTATGGATATGCCACATTTTATTTATCTGTTCATCAATTGATTGATTGACATTTGCATTGTTTCCACCTTTTGACTGTTATAAAGAATGCTGCTATAAATATTCGTGTAAAGGATTTTGCATAAACACATGTTTTCAATTATCTTGGGCATATACATAGAAAGGGAATTGTCAGGTCAATGGTAAATGCTACATTAAACTTTTTGGAGGACTACTAGACTGTTTTCCACAGTGGCTACAACATTTTACATTCTCAGCAACAGTGTACAACGGCTTCAGTTTCTCCACATTCACATCTAGAGTTGTTATTATTTGACTTTTTAATTTTACCCATCGTAGTGAGCATGAACTAGTATCTCATTGTAGTTTTGAGTTACACTGTCCTGATGGCTAAGGATGTTGAACATCTTTTCATGTGCTTTTTGGCCATCTGAATATCTCCTTTAGAGGAATTTCTACTCAACTCCTTTGCCATGTTTTAATTGGGTTATTTGTTTTTTCACTGACTAGTAAGAGTTCTTTATGTATTCCAGATACAAGTCCCTTCTCAGGTACATAATTTGCAAATATTTTCTCCCATTCTTTGGGTTGCCTTTTCACATTCTGAATGGTTTCATTTAAAGTACAAAAGTTTCTAATTTTGATGGTATCCATTTTTTTTCTTTCTTTTCATGTATTTAGTGTCATTTAACAAACAATTGACTAATTCAAAGTCATGGAGATCTATGTCTATGTTTTTTTCTTAGAGCTTTATAGTTTTAGCCCCTACATTTAGGTCTTTGATCCATGGACATAACTTCATTATTATGTAATGGATATCCTATTGTCCCAGTAATATTTGTTGAAGATAATTTTCTTTTCTCATTGAATTGTCTTGGCAACATTATCAATAATTAGTTGACTATACATATGAGAGTTTTTTTCTGTATTCTTAATTCTACCCCACTGCTCTATATATCTATCCTCATTCCAGTACCACATTGTTTTAGTTTCTATAACTTTATAGTAAGTTTTAAATTTTGGAAGTGTGAGTCCTCAAACTTTGTTCTTCTTCTTCAAGCTTGTTTTGGCTATTCTGGTCCCTTGAATTTCTATGTATATTTTAAGACCAGCTTGTCAATTTTTGCAAGGAAACCAGGTGGGATTTTGATAGGGATTACACTGAATCTGTGGATTAGTTTGGGTAGTATTGTCATCTTATCAAATTTAAGTATTCTGATCCATGAATGTAGGTATCTTCCCATTTACTTGGATTTTCACTATTATTTTCAACATGTTTTGTACTTTTCAAAGTATAAATTTTGTACTTTTTTTGTTAAATACATTCCAAAGTACTTTATGATCTTTGATGTTATTGTAGTTCGATTTTTTAATATCATTTTTGTATTGTTCATTACAAGAATATAAAAATATAATTGATAATACATGGATTCCCGGGCAAGATGGCTGAATAGGAACAGCTCTGGTCTGCAGCTCCCAGTGAGACCAACACAGAAGGCTGGTGATTTCTGCATTTCCAACTGAGGTACCCAGTTCATATCACTGGGACTACTGGTTAGACAGTGGGTGCAGCTCACAGAGGACAAGCAGAAGCAGGGTGGGGTGCTGCTTCATCTGGGAAGTGCAAGGGGTTGGTTAACTCCCTCTCCTAGCCCAGGGAAGCCATGAGGGGCTGTGCCATGAGGGACAGTGCTATCTGGGCCAGATACTACGCTTTTCCCACAGTCTTCACAACCTGCAGACCAGGAGATTCCCTTGGGTGCCTACACCACCAGGGCCCTGGGTTTCCAGCACAAAACTTGGGGATTAATTGGGCAGACACCGAGCTAGCTGCAGGAGATTTTTTAATACCCCAGTGGCACTTGGAATGCCAGCAAGACAGAACTGTTCACTCCCATGGAAAGGGGGCTGAAGCCAGGGAGCCAAGTGGTCTTGCTCAGCAGATCCCACCCCCATGGAGCCCAACAAGCTAAGATCCACTAGCTTGAAATTCTTGCTGCCAGCACAGCAGTCTGAAGTCGACCTGGGATGCTCGAGCTTTGTGAGGTAAGGGGCGTCTGCCATGACTGAGGCTTGAGTAGGCAGTTTTCCCCTCACAGTGTAAACAAAACTGAGAAGTTTGAACTGGGTGCAGAACCCACCACGGCACAGCAAAACCACTGTAGCCAGACTGCCTCTATAGATTCCTCCTCTCTGGGCAGGGCATCTCTGAAAGAAATGCATCAGACTCAGTCAGGGGCTTATAGATAAAACTCCCATCTCCTTGGGACAGAGCACCTGGGGGAAGGGGTGGCTGTGGGCACAGCTTCAGCAGACTTAAATAATCCTGCCTGCCAGCTCTGAAGAGAGCAGCAGATCTCCCAGTATAGCGCTTGAGCTCTGCTAAGGGACAGGCTGCCTCCTCAAGTGGGTCCCTGACCCCCATGCCACCTGATTGGGAGACATCTCCAAGCAGGGGTCGACAGACACCTCATACAGGACAGCTCTGGCTGGCATCTGGTGGGTGCCCCTCTGGGACAAAGCTTCCAGAGGAAGGAGCAGGCAGCAATCTTTGCCATTCTGCAGCCTCCGCTGGTGATACCAAGGCAAACAGGGTCTGGAGTGGACCTACAGCGAACTTCAGCAGAACTGAAGCAAAGGAGCCTGTTAGAAGGAAAACTAACAAACAGAAAGCAATAGCATCAACATCAACAAAAAGGATGCCCATGCAAAAACCCCATCTGAAGTTCACCAATTGCAAAGACCAAAGGTAGATAAATCCATGAATATGAGGAAAAAACAGCGCAAAAAGGCTGAAAATTCCCAAAAGAAGAATGTCTTGTCTCCTCCAAAGGATCACAACTCCTCACCAGCAAGGGAATAAAACTGAATGGAGAATGAGTTTGACAAATTGACAGAAGTAGGCTTCAGAAGGTGGGTAATAACAAACTCCTCTGAGCTAAAGGAGCATGTTGTAACACGATGTAAGGAAGCTAAGGACCTTGATAAAAGGTTCCAGGAACTGCTAACTAGAATAACCAGTTTAGAAAAGAACATAAATGACCTAATGGAGCTGAAAAACACAGCATAAGAACTTTGTGAAACATACACAAGTATCAACAGCTGAATTGATCAAGTGGAAGAAAACATGTCAGAGATTGAAGATCAACTTAATGAAATAAAGCATGAAGACAAGATTAGAGAAAAAAGAATGAAAAGGAACGAACAAAGCCTCCAAGAAATATGGGACTATGTGAAAAGACCAAATCTATGTTTGATTGGTGTACCCGAAAGTGACAGGGAGAATGGAACCACATTGGAAAACACACTTTAGGACACTATCCAGGAGAACTTCCCCAACCTAGCAAGACAGGCCAACATTCAAATTCAGGAAATACAGAGAACAGCACAAAGATACTCCTTGAGAAGAGCAACCCCAAGACACATAGTCGTCAGATTCACCAAGGTTGAAATGAAGGAAAAAATGTTAAGGGCAGCCAGAGAGAAAGGTCAGGTTACCCACAAAGGGAAGCCCATCAGATTAACAGTGGGTCTCTCTGCAGAAACCCTACAAGCCAGAAGAGAGTGGGGGCCAATATTCAAAATTCTTAAAGAAAAGACTTTTCAGGCCAGAATTTCATATCCAGCCAAACTAAGCTTCAAAAGTGAAGGAGAAATAAAATACTTTACAGACAAGCAAATGCTGAGGGATTTTGTCATGACCAGGCCTGCCTTACAAGAGCTCCTGAAGGAAGCACTAAATGTGGAAAGGAAAAACTGGTACCAACCACTGCAAAAACATACCAAAATGCAAAACCATTGACAGTATGAAAAAACTGCATCAAGAAATGGGCAAAATAACCAGCTAGCATCATAATGACAGGACCAAATTCACACATAAC
This sequence comes from Gorilla gorilla gorilla, assembly GCF_029281585.2. Lineage (NCBI taxonomy): Eukaryota > Metazoa > Chordata > Mammalia > Primates > Hominidae > Gorilla > Gorilla gorilla. The sequence goes on along the minus strand of NC_073231.2, from coordinate 65,787,876 downwards.
AATATTAACCTTAAGTATAAATGGGCTAAATGCCCCAATTAAAAGACACACACTGGCAAATGGGATAAAGAGTCAAGACCCATTGGTGTGCTGTATTCAGGGACCCATCTCATGTGCAAAGACACATAAGCTCAAAATAAAGTGAGGGAGGAATATTTACCAAGCAAATGGAAAGGAAAAAAAAAGCAGGAGTTGCATCCTAGTCTCTGATAAAGCAGACTTTAAACCAACAAAGATCGGCATTTAAAAAAGACAAAGAAGGGCATTACATAATGCTAAAGGGATCAATGCAACAAGAAGAGCTAACTATCCTAAATATATATGCACCCAATGCAGAAGCATCCAGATTCATAAAGCAAGTTCTTAAAGACCTACAAAGAGACTTAGACTGCCACACAATAATAGTGGGAGATTTTAACACCCCACTGTCAGATCAACGAGACAAAAAATTAACAAGGATATTCAGGACTTGAAATCACCTTTGGACCAAGAGGACCTAATAGACATCTACAGAATTCTCCACCCCAAATCAACAAAATGTACATTCTTCTCAGCACCACATAGCACTTATTCTAAAATTGACCACATAATTGGAAGTAAAACACTCCCAGCAAATGCAAAAGGACAAAAATCATAACAAACAGTCTCTCAGACCACAGTGCAACTAAATTAGAACTCAAAATTAAGAAAGTCGCTAAAAACCACACAACTACAACCTGCTCCTGAATAACTACTGGGTAAATATGAAATTAAGGCAGAAATAAATAAGTTCTTTGAAACCAATGAAAACAAAGAGACAATGCACCAAAAATCTCTGGGACACGGTGAAAGCAGTGTTTAGAGGGAAATTTATAGCACTCAATGCTCATTTCAGAAAGTGGGAAAGACCTAAAATCAATGCCCTAACATCACAATTAAAAGAACTAGTGAAGCAAGAGCAAACAAATTCAAAAGCTAGCAGAAGAGAAGAAATAACTAAGATCAGAGCAGAACTGAAGGAGATAGAGATATGAGAAAACCCTCCAAAAAAAACAATGAATCTAGAAGCCAGTGTTTTGAAAGGATTAACAAAATAGATAGACTGCAAGCCAGACTAATAAAGAAGAAAAGAGAGAAGAATCAAATAGACACAATAAAAAATGATAAAGGAGATATCACCACAGATCCTACAGAAATACAAACTGCCATCAGAGAATACTATAACCACCTCTATGCAAATAAACTAGAAAATCTAGAAGAAATGGATACATTCCTGGACGCATACATTTTCCCAAGACTAAACCAGGAAGAAGTTGAATCCCTGAATAGACCAATAATAAGTTCTGAAATTGAGGCAATAATTAATAGCCTACCAACCAAAAGGAGTCCAGGACCAGACAGATACACAGCCAAATTTTACCAGAGGTACAAAGAGGAGCTGATACCATTTCTTCTGAAACTATTCCAAGCAATAGAAAAAGAAGGACTCCTCCCTAACTTATTTTATAAGGCCAGGATCATCCTGATACCAAAACCTGGCAGAGACACAACAACAACAAAAAAAGAAAATTTCAGGCAATATCACTGATGAACATTGACGTGAAAATCTTCAGTAAAATACTGGCAAACCGAATCCAGCAGCACATTAAAAGCTTATCTGGCTGGGTGCAGTGGCTCATGCCTGTAATTCCAGCACTTTGGGAGGCTGAGGTGGGCTGATCATGAGGTCAGGAGTTTGAGACCAGCCTGACCAACATGATGAAATCCCATCTCTACTAAAAATACAAAAATTAGCTGGGCATGCATGTCTGTAATCCCAGCAACTCAGGAGGCTGAGGCAGGAGAACTGCTTGAACCCAGGAGGTGGAGGTTGCAGTGAGCCAAAATTGTTCCACTGCAGTCCAGCCTGGGTGACAGAGTGAGACTCCATCTCCAAAAAAAAAAAAAAAAAAAAAAAAAAAGGCTTAAGCACCACGCTCAAGTCAGCTTCATCCCTGTTTCAACATATGCAAAACAATAGACATAATCCATCACATAAACAGAACCAATGACAAAAACCACATGTGTATCTCATTAAATGCGGAAAAGGCTTTCAATAAAATTCAACATCACTTCATGCTAAAAACACTCAATAAACTAGGCATTAATAGAACGTATCTCAAAATAATAAAAGCTATTTATGACAAACCCATAGCCAATATCATGTTGAATGGGCAAAAGCTGGAACCATTACCTTTGACAACTGCCACAAGACAAGGATGCCTTCTCTCACCACTTGTATTCAACATAGTATTGGAAGTTCTGGCCAGAGCAATCAAGCAAGAGAAAGAAATAAAAGGTATTCAAATAGGAAGAGAGGTTCTACTATAAAGACACATGCACACGTATGTTTATTGCAACACTAGTCACAATAGCAAAGACTTGGAACCAACCCAAATGCCCATCAATAATAGATTGAAGAAAGAAAATGTGGCACATAAACACCATGGAATACTATGCAGCTGTAAAAAAGAATGAGTCCTTGTCCTTTTCAGGGACATGGATGAAGCTGGAAACCTTTATTCTCAGCATACTAACATAGGAACAATAAACCAAACACCACATGTTCTCACTCATAACTGGGAGCTGAACAATGAGAACACATGGGCACAGGGAGGGGAACATCACACACTGGGGCCTGTCAGGGGGTGGGGGGCAAAGGGAAGGATAGCATTAGGAGAAATACCTAATGTAGATGATGGGTTGACGGGTGCAACAAACCACTATGGCACATGTATACCTATGCAACAAACGTGCACGTTCTGCACATGTATCCCAGAACTTAAAGTATAATTTAAAAAGAAAGAAATGATAAATGTTTGAAATGATGGATGTGCTAATTTCCATGATTTGATCACTATACTTTGTATGTATCAAAATATCACTGTGGGGTGAGGTGGGTGGATTGCTTGAGACCATGAGTTTGAGACCAGCCTGGGCCACATGGTGAAACCCTGCCTCTATTAAAACTACAAAAATTAGCCTGGTGTGGTGGCATGTGTCTGTAGTCCCAGCTACTTCGGAGGCTGAGGTAGGAGGATGGCTTGAGCCTGGGAGGCAGAGGTTGCAGTGAGCTGAGATCATGCCACTGCACTTCAGCCTGGGCGATAGAGCCAGACCTTGTTTCAAAAACAAACAAATAAACAAACAATCACTATGTACCCCATAAATATGTACAATTATTATGTATTAATTAACACACATAAAATATAGAGCTTATGATGGGATACAGAGGGGAAATTGAATTGAGAACTGGGGATTTGAGATAAAGGAAAAAGGCAATAATTATATTTAAAAATTTAAAAAGTGGGGTTTAACATGGATAAATGATGATAGCTTGCTAAGAAATTAATATTATAAACTCAATTCTGTACATCTGAGGTTAAAAAAGAAGCCTCTGCTAGTAATTCTCTGAGCTATACCACTTTTGGAAATAATTACACTTTTATTTAAATATTATAGTTTGGTTAAGTTGTCTATACATACATAAAATAAATTTAATATTTTTGCTTCAATCTTGAATAAAATTTGTTTTCAATGAGAAAAAGAAATACGATTGATATTTTTGTATTGGTCTTATATTCTGAAACCTTGCTGACTTAATTTATTAGTTATAATGCTTTTAAAAAATATTATTAGATTAAACATGATAAGATTAATCATATTAAAATTTAAATTTCAATGGCATTTAGTATGCTGTACAGCCACCACTTCTGTCCCGTCAAGTTCCAAAATATTTTCTTTCACCACAAAAGAAAACCCATAAATGTCCCACAAGCAGTCACTTCCTTTTCCATTCTACTTGTAGCAGCTGACAACCATCAATCAGCTTTCTGTATCTACGGATTTATCTCTTCTGAATATTTCATAAAAATGGAATCAGTTGACCATAGGTGTGTGGGCTTATTCCTGGACTTTCAATTCTATTTTTTTGACTATATATTTATCCTTATGCCAGTACCATACTGTTTTGATTACCGTAACTTTGAGGTAAGTTTGAAATAAAGAATTGCGAGTCCTTTAGTTTTGTTCTTTCCAAGATTCTCATGACTTCATAGTTCCATGTCTTGCTTGCATTTAAGTCTTTAATCCACTTTAATTGGATTTTTGCATGTGGCAAGAGGCATTTCCCTTTGCAATTCCATATGAATTTAAAGATCAGCTTTTTTATTTCTGCCAATTAAATAGAAGAAAATTTCCTTCTATTCCTAGTTTTCTGAATTTTTCTTTTCTTCAGAAAAGGATGTTAAGTTTTGTCAAGTGCTTTTTCTGCATCAATTGAGATGTTATTTTCTTCTTTCTATTAATGTGGTATATTCATAGATGTTTTGTGTTTTGACTCGCTCCTGTATTCCTGAAATAAATTCCCCTTGGCCATGGTGTATAATACTTTTACTGTTACGTTGGATTTGGTTTTCTAGTATTTTCTTGAGGTTTTTTGTATCCATATTTATAAGGAATATTTATCTGTAGTTTTCCTATGGTGTTTAGTCTGGCTTTGGTATTGGAGTAATACTGGTTTCAAAGAATAAGTAAGAACTGTTTCCTCCTCTTCTATTGCCTTTGTATGTAAAAAACTTGAGAAGTGTTGGTGATAATTCTTTAAATCATTGTTAGAATTCACCAATGAAGCAAACTGGCTTGGACCTTTTCTGTTGGGAAGTTTTTGATTACTGATTCCTTTACTTTTTTATTATTTGCTTAGTAGTCACCAGTTTACAACAAACACTCAAATCTGTAACAATCTAGTTTGAATTGATACCAACATAGTTTCTTCACTCCTATGTAAGGTCCATCCCCCTTATATTGTTATTATCATAAATTATATCTCTGTATATTATATGGGTATTAACATATATTACTGTTTTATGTCAACAAAATGTACTATTTTACTAATTTGTCTTTTTAGGAAATAAAAATAATTTAAAAACAAAAATACAATAATACTGAATTTAATGTTTACATATATGGTACCTTTTCCAGAGTTTTTAATTTTTGTATGTGGCTTGGAGTTACTGTCATACTGTACTTTCATTTCAGTCTGAAGGACCTTTTTATTCCTTACCTTTTGTAAAGTAGGCCTACTGGTAAAGCACTCCCTCAATTTTTGTTTCTTTAGGTGTGTCCTAGTTTCTCTCTCACTTTTTAAAGATAGTTTTACCAGATATAAAATTCTTGGCTGACAGTTTTTTCTTTCAGCACTTAAAAGTTACATCCCACTGCCTTCTGGCCTCCATATTGTCTCATGAAAAATTGACTAACAGTCTTATTTAGAATGTCATGTGCATAAGTCTCTTCTCTCTTGCTGCTTTCAAAATTCACCTTTGGCTTTGGCGTTTGACAATTTGGTTACAATATGTCTCTGTGTGAATCTCTTTGCATTTTTCTTTCTTTGAGTTTAATAAGCTGGTTGGATTTGTAATTTCATGTCTCTTATAAAACTTCATGAGTTTTTATCCATTATTTTTTCAGATTTTTTTTCTGCTTCTTTTTCTTTGTCCTCTCCTTCTGGGATTGCTACTATGCAAATGTTGGTATCCTTGACGGTGTCACAGATGTGTCTTAGTTTCATTCTTTTTTTCTTTCTTCTACACTGACTGGATAATTTCAATTGATCCATCTCCAAGTTTGCTGATTCTTTTTTCTGCCCATTTAAAATGTGCTATTAAAATTCTCTAGTGAGTTTTCAATATGTTGTTATGTTTTTTAGTTCCAGAATTTCTGTTTGGTTCCTTTTTATAATTTCTATCTCTTTATTGATATTTTCTGTTGAAATGTCATTCTCCTAGTTCCCTTTAGTATTTTGTTCATAAATTATTTAGCTTTTGAATATATTTAAGGTCATTGATTATAGTATTTATTTGCCTAATAAGTCAAGTATCTGTGCTTCCTTAGGGATAGTTTCTGCTCAGTTCTACTGTGAGCAGAAACTTCTGTGGGCTATAGTTCCTTATTTGTTTTCATGCTTCATAGTTTTTTGTTGAAAACTGGAAATTTTGATTATTATAAAGTCATAATTCTAGAAATCAGATCACATTCTTCTCCTTCTTAGAGTTTGTTTTTGTCGCTTTCTGTGCACTGTAGCTATCTGTTTGATTAGTGAGTCTTCTGTACTATTTTTATGAATTTTGTTTTATTTGTCATGTGTGGTCTCTGAAGTCTTAGTTCCATTAGCTTGTGTTCAACTCATATTTTGACAGAGATTTTTATAACTATCAGGAGGAAGCAGAAGGAAGAAAGGAAGGAAGGAAGGCAGGGAAGAAGGAAGAAAGGAAGGAAGGAAGGAAAAAAGAAAGGAAGGAAGGGAGGAAGGGAAGAAGGAAGGAAGGAAGAAAGATGGGAGAAGGGAAGGAATGGAGGGAGAGAGGAAGGAAGGGAAGGGAGGAAGGGAGGAAGGAAGAAAGAAGGAAAGAAGAAAGAAAGAAAGGAAAGAAAGAAAGAGAAAGAAAGAAGGGAAGGAAAGAGAAGAGGGAGAAGGAGGGAGGGAACAAGCGAAAAAAAAAAACCCTCTCTCAATATGTGCTGTCTGGCTCTGTGTTGGAACACTCCTTCAGTGCTTTTTCAGGCTGTTCACAACCCTTTCTTAGCCTTCACTTCCTGCTAGAACTGAGTCGAAAGATAAGCCAGAGATAAAAGCTTAGGGTCTACTCAGGTCTTTTATGAGCATAAATCCTGACTAAGACATGTGCGTGGCTTTCTAAATTCCCCAGTATATATGAGCTCTTTGAATTCACCAATTTCTTTAAGAAAATTTTCTTATATTTTTCTCTTAGGCTTTTGGCACTATATTTTTTCCCACAACTGTAATCTTTTGCCCCGGGTGACAGCAATTGCTCATTTTCCTTACAATTTTTTCAAGGGGATGCCCACTTCTTTTCTTCCCTTAGTGAGCTCTGAGTTGGGAAAAGCAAGGGAAAAGGCTTTGCCTCATTCCTTAATATAGCCTCCAGACAGATTAGAACAACCACAATTTTTTTTGGCCATTCCAAGATGGCCAAATAGGAACAGCTCCATTCTGCAGCTCCCAGCGTGCTTGATGCAGAATACGGGTGATTTCTGCATTTCCAACTGAGGTACCTGGTTTGTCTCACTGGGACTGCCTGGATGGTGGGTGCAGCCCACAGAGGGCAAGCCGAAGCAGGGCAGGGCATCACTTCACCCGGGAAGTGCGAGGAGTTAGGGGATTTCCCTTTCCTAGCCAAGGGAAGCCATGACAGATGGTACCTGGAAAAACAGGACACTCCTGACCAAATACTGTGCTTTTCTAACGGTCTTAGCAAACAGCACACCAGGAGATTGTATCTCGTGCTTGGCTCAGTGGGTTCCGCGCCCAAAGAGCCTTGCTCACTGCCAGGGCAGCAGTCTGAGATCGACCTGCGAGGCAGCTGCCTGGCAGGGGGAGGGGCGTCCACCATTGCTGAGGCTTGAGTAGGTAAACAAATCAGCCGGGAAGCTTGAACTGGGCAGAGCCCACCGCAGCTCAGCAAGGCCTGCTGCTTTGGTAGACTCTACCTCTGGGGCCACAGCATAGCTGAACAAAAGGCAGCAGAAACTTCTGCAGACTTGAACCTCCCTGTCTGACAGTTCTGAAGAAAGCAGTGGTTCTCCCAGCACGGTGTTTGAGCTTGGAGAACAGACAGATTGCCTCCTCAAGTGGGTCCCTGACCCTCCATGTAGCCTAACTGGGAGACACCTCCCAGTAGTGGTTGACTGACACCTCATACAGGTGGGTTACCCACAAAGGAAAGCCCATCAGACTAACAGTGGATCTCTCAGCAGAAACTCTACAAGCCAGAAGAAAGTGGGGGCCAATATTCAACATTCTTAAAGAAAAGAATTTTCAACCCAGAATTTCATATCCAGCCAAACTAAACTTCATAAGTGAAGGAGAAATAAAATACTTTACAGACAAGCAAATGCTGAGAGATTTTGTCATGACCAGGCTTGTCTTAAAGAGCTCCTGAAGGAAGCACTAAACATGGAAAGGAACAACCGATACCAGCCACTGCAAAAACACACCAAATTGTAAAGACCATCGATGCTAGGAAGAAACTGCATCAACTAACGGGCAAAATAACCAGCTAACATCATAATGACAGGATCAAATTCACACATAACAATATTAACCTAAAATGTAAATGGGCTAAATGCCCCAATTAAAAGACACAGACTGGCAAATGGGATAAAGAGTCAAGACCCATCAGTGTGCTGTATTCAGGGACCCATCTCATGTGCAGAGACACACATAGGCTCAAAATAAAGGGATGGAGGAAGATCTACTAAGCAAATGGAAAGCAAACACACACACACACACAAAACAAAACCAAACAAAAAACAGGGGTTGCAATCCTAGTCTCTGATAAAACAGACTTTAAACCAACAAAGATCAAAAGAGACAAAAAAGGCCATTACATAATGGTAAAGGGATCACTTCAACAAGAAGAGCTAACTATCCTAAATATATATGCACCCAATACAGGAGCACTCAGATTCATAAAGCAAGTCCTTAGAGACCTACAAAGAGACTTAGGCTCCCACACAATAATAATGGGAGACTTTAACACCCCACTGTCAATATTAGACAGATCAATGAGACAGAAAGATAACAAGGATATCCAGGACTTGTACTCAGCTCTGCACCAAGCAGACCTAATGGACATCTACAGAACTCTCAAACCCAAATCAACAGAATATACATTCTTCTCAGCACCACATCACACTTATTTCAAAATTGACCACATAATTAGAAGTAAAGCACTCCTCAGCAAATGTAAAAGAACAGAAATCACAACAAACTGTCTCTCAGACCACAAATTAGACCTCAGGATTAAGAAACTCACTCAAAACCGCACAACTACATGGAAACTGAACAACCTGCTCCTGAATGACTACTGGGTAAATAATGAAATGAAGGCAGAAATAAAGATGTTCTTTGAAACCAATGAGAACAAAGACACAACATACCAGAATCTCTGGGACACATTTAAAGCAGTGTGCAGAGGGAAATTTATGCACTAAATACCCACAAGAGAAAGCAGGAAAGATCCAAAATCGACACCCTGACATCACATTTAAAAGAACTAGAGAAGCAAGAGGAAACACATTCAAAAGCTAGCAGAAGGCAAGAAATAACTAAGATCAGAGCAGACCTGAAGGAGACAGAGACACAAAAACCCTTCAAAAAATCAATGAGTCCATGAGCTGGTTTTTTGAAAGATCAACAAAATTGATAGAACGCTAGCAAGACTAATAAAGAAGAAAAGAGAGAAGAATCAAATAGGTGCAATAAAAAATGATAATGGGGATATCAGCACCGATCCCACAGAAATACAAACTACCATCAGAGAATACTATAAACACCTCTACACAAATAAATTAGAAAATCTAGAAGAAATGGATAAATTCCTGGACACATATAACCTCCCAAGACTAAACCAGGAAGAAGTTGAATCTCTGAATAGACCAATAACAGGCTCTGAAATTAAGGCAATAATTAATAGCCTACCAATCAAAAAAAGTCCAGGACCAGATAGATTCACAGCCAAATTGTACCAGAGGTACAGAGGAGCTGGTACCATTCCTTCTGAAACTATTCCAATCAATAGAAAAAGAGGGAATCCTCCCTAACTCATTTTATGAGGCCAGCATCATCCTGATACCAAAGCCTGGCAGAGACACAACTAAAAAAGAGAATTTTAGACCAATATCCCTGATGAACATCGATGCAAAAATCCTCAGTACAATACTGGCAAACCAAACCCAGCAGCACATAAAAAGCTTATCCACCATGATCAAGTCAGCTTCATCCCTGGGATGCAAGGCTGGTTTGACATACTCAAATCAATAAATGTAATCTATCACATAAGCAGAACCAAAGACAAAAACCACATGATTATCTCAATAGATGCAGAAAAGGCCTACGACTAAATTCAACTGCACTTCATGCTAAAAACTCTCAATAAACTAGGTATGGATGGAATGTATCTCAAAATATTAAGAGGTATTTATGACAAACCCACAGCCAATATCATACTGAGTTGGCAAAAACTGGAAGCATTCCCTTTGAAAACGGGCACAAGACAGGGATGCCCTCTCTCACCACTCCTATTCAACATAGTGTTGGAAGTGCTTGCCAGGGCAGTCAGGCAACAGAAAGAAAAAAAGAGTATTGAATTAGGAAAAGAGGAAGTTAAATTGTCCCTGTTTGCAGAGGACATGATTGTACATTTAGAAAACTCATCGTCTCAGCCCAAAATCTCCTTAAGCTGATAAGCAACTTCAGCAAGGTCTCAGGATACAAAATTAATGTGCAAAAATCACAAGCATTCCTATACACCAACAACAGACAAACAGAGAGCCAAATCATGAGTGAACTCCCATTCACAATTGCTACAAAGAGAATAAAATACCTAGGAATCCAACTTACAAGGGATGTGAAGGACCTCTTCGAGTAGAACTACAAACCACTGCTCAAGGAAATAAAAGAGGACACAAACAAATGGAAGAACATTCCATGCTCATGGATAGGAAGAATCAATATCATGAAAATGGCCATACTGCCCAAGGTAATTTATAGATTCAATGCCGTCCCCATCAAGCTACCAATGACTTTCTTCACAGAATCGGAAAAAACTACTTTAAATTTCATATGGAACCAAAAAAGAGCCTGCATTGCCAAGACAATCCTAAGCCAAAAGAACAAAGCTGGAGGCATCACACTACCTGACTTCAAACTATACCAAAAGGCTACAGTGACCAAAACAGCTTGGTACTGGTACCAAAACAGATATATAGATCAACGGAACAGAACAGAGGCCTCAGAAATAACACCACACATCTACAACTGTCTGATCTTGGACAAACCTGAGAAAAACAAGAAATGGGGAAAGGATTCCCTGTTTAATAAGTGGTGCTGGGAAAACTGGCTAGCTGAAACTGTAGAAAGCTGAAACTGGATCCCTTCCCTTCCTTACACCTTATACAAAAATTAATTCAAGATGGATTAAAGACTTAAACGTAAGTCCTAAAACTATAAAAACCCTAGAAGAAACATAGGCAATACCATTCAGGACATAGGCATGGGCAAGGACTTCATGACTAAAACGCCAGAAGCAATGGCAACAAAAGCCGAAATAGACAAATGAAATCTATTTAAGCTAAAGAGTTTCTGCACAGCAAAAGAAACGACCATTAGAGTGAACAGGCAACCTGCAGAATGGGAGAAAATTTTTGCACTCTACCCATCTGACAAAGGGCTAATATCCAGAATCTACAAAGAACCTAAACAAATTTATAAGAAAAAAACAAACAACCTCATCAAAAAGTGGGCAAATGATATGAACAGACACTTCTCAAAAGAAGACATTTATGCAGCCAACAGACACATGAAAAAAATGCTCATCATCACTGGTCATCAGAGAAATGCAAATCAAAACCACAATGAGATACCATCTCACCCCAGTTAGAATGGTGATCATTAAAAGTCAGGAAAAAACAGATGCTGGAGAGGATATGGAGAAATAGGAACACTTTTACACTGTTGTTGGGACTGTAAACTAGTTCAACCATTGTGGAAGACAGTGTGGCGATTCCTCAAGGATCTAGAGCTAGAAATACCATTTGACCCAGCCATCCCATTACTGGGTATATACCCAAAGGATTATAAATCATGCTACTGTAAAGACACATGCACACGTATGTTTATTGTGGCACTATTCACAATAGCAAAGACTTGGAACCAACCCAAATGTCCATCAATGATAGACTGGATTAAGAAAATGTGGCATATATACACCATGGAATACTATGCAGCCATAAAAAAGGATGAGTTCATGCCCTTGTAGGGACATGGATGAAGCTGGAAACCATCATTCTCAGCAAACTATCCCAAGGACAGAAAACCAAACACCGCATATTCTCACTCATAGGTGGGAATTGAACAATGAGAACACTTGGACACAGGGTGGGGAACATCACACACTGGGGCCTGTCATGGGGTGGCGGGGTGGGGGAGGGATAGCATTAGGAGAAATACCTAATGTAAACAACAAGTTAATGGGTGCAGCAAGCCAACATGGCACATGTATACATATGTAACAAATCTGCACGTTTTGCACATGTACCCTAGAACTTAAAGTATAATCAAAAAAAAAAAAAAAAGAAAAGAACGAACACAATATTTAAGAAGAAAGTCTGCTATGCTCCCTCCAGAACCAGGAACCAGGGTCTCACACTGGGAATCTGAATTGCCATCTTAAAGATTGTCACTGAGACAGGATCTTGGATAGAGAAAGAACAAGCAAAATACTGTGAAGCTTTATTATCACTTTTAAATTGCTTTATTACCACTTTCAAATTACTTTTTCTTGATTCGGCATTTACTTAGTTGCTATGAACTTTTTACTGTTTTTCAGAGCTATGACAAAGTTGGTTCTGAGAGTTTTTGCTTGATTTTTTGATGTTCCTGTGAAGGGATAGAACCTTTGAGCTATCTACTCTACCACTTTTGCTATAATAACATCACTCTTCTAATCATTTTTTTAAATGGGATTGCTTAGAATCCTGTATATAAATGCATTTCATATACATATGGAGATGATTTTGTTTCTTCCTTTCCAATCCAGGTATTTTTTTTCCTTGCCATATTTCCCTGACTGAAGCCCCAGCACAATAGTAAATAGAACTAGTGAGAGCAGACATTCTTATCATGATACTGATCTTAGGGGAAATGCTTTCAGTCTTTCACTATTAGATATGCTGCTTGCTATGGGTTTTTCATAGATGTCTTTTATAAAGTTGAGAAAGTTTCCTTTTATTCCTAGTTTGTTGAATTTTTTGTTTATTTTTGTTCTTGATATTGTTTTTTAATCAAGAGTGTTGGATCTTGTCAAGTCCCTTTTCTATTGATATGGGGCATTCCATTAATTCATACATTGAGTTGACCATGTGTGTCTTAACCAGTTTAGGCTGCTATGACAGAACACCATGGACTGGATGGCTTAAAAAACAGAAATTAGTTCCTGAAAATTCTTGAAAATGTGAGGCTAGAAAGCCCAAGATCAAGGCATGTTAGATCCAATGTCTGTCCAGCGTCTGGTGAGGGCACTCTTCCTGGTTTGCAAATGGCCATCTTCTTGTTGCATCCTCACATGGTGGTTGGGGTGGGAGGGTTGGGGGGGAGAGAGAGAGAGAGGAGACAAACTATCTCCTGTCTTATTTTTAATAAAGGCACTAATTTCATTTATAAAGACTCTACCCTCATGACCTAATTATCTCCCAAAAATTCTACCTGTTAGTACCATCACACTGGGGGCTAATTTTTTTTTTTTTTTTTTTGTGACAGTTTAGCTCTGTAACCCAAGCTGGAGTACAGTGATGTGATGTCAGCTCACTGCAACCTCCACCTCCCAGGTTCAAGCGATTCTCCTGCCTCAGCCTCCAGAGTAGCTGGGACTACAGGCACGCACCACTATACCCGGCTAATTTTTGTATTTTTTGGTAGAAACGGGGTTTTGCCATATTGGCCAGGCTGGTCTCAAACTTCTGACCTCAAGTGATCCACCAGCTTGGCCTCCCAAAGTCCTGGGATTACAGGCTTGAGCCACTGCACCCCACCTGGGGGCTAATATTTTAACATATGAATGGCGGGCACAAACGTTCAGTCCATAGCAATGTGGTTTCTGTTCTTTATTCTGTTGATATGGGGCATTCTATTAATTCATTTTCAAATGTTAAAAGAGGCTTGCATTCCTGTGATAAATCCCACTTGGTCATGGTGTATAATTTTTTTTTTTTTTTTTTTTTTTTTTTTTTTTTTTTTTTTTTTTTGAGACGGAGTCTCGCTCTGTTGCCAGGCTGGAGTGCTGTAGCAGATCTCGGTTTATTGCAAGCTCCGCCTCCTGGTTTCACGCCATTCTTCTGCCTCAGCCTCCCGAGTAGCTGGGACTACAGACGCCCGCCACCACGCCCGGCTAATTTTTTGTATTTTTAGTAGAGTCGGGGTTTCACTGGTTTCACTCTGTTAGCCAGGATGGTCTCGATCTCCTGACCTCGTGATCCGCCCTCCTAGGCCTCCCAAAGTGCTGAGATTACAGGAGTGAGCCACTGCGCCCGGCCTAATTTTTCAATATATTGCCAAATTTAGTTTGCTACTGTTTTGTGGAGTTTTGTATCTATATTTACAAGGGAAATTGGTCTATAGTTTTATTTTGTTGGGACGTCTTTCTCTGTTTTGGCATCAGGGTAATATTGGGCTCATAGGATGGGTTGGGCGGTGTTTCTTCCTCTTTTAATTTTTTTGGAAGTGCTTGTTATGTATATGTGTTAATTCTTATTTAAATATATGGTAAAATTCATCACTGAAGCCATCTGGACCTGACATTTTCTTTGTGAGCAGTGTGATGTTTTTTGTTTGTTTTGTTTTAGTTGCAAATTCAATTTCTTGTTATGGTACTGTTCAATATTCTCTTTCTTCTTGAGTTCAGTAGTTTATGTCTTTCTAAGAATTTGTCAGTTTTATTAAAGTTACCTAAATTGCGTCATACAATTGTTCTTAATAACCCCTTATAATCCTTTTTGTTTCTATAAGGTCATTTTTCTTTTATTTCTGATTTTAGTAGTTTGAGTCTTCTGTCTTTTTTTGCTTGATGGATTAGTCTATTTGGCCTGCCATAACAAAATACCAGACTGGGGACTTAACCAAAATTAACTTTCTCACAGCTCCAGAGGCTAGGAAGTCCAAGGTTAAGAGTCCACCTGATGTGGTTCTTAGGGAGGGCTCTCTTCCTGGCTTGTAGAGGGCTGCCTTCTTGCTGCACTCACACAGGGCCTTTCCTTGGTGCATGTGTGGGAAAACTGAGGTCTTTGATGTCTCTTCTTCTTAAAAGGACAGTAATTCTATTAGAGCAGAGTTTCACCCTTGTGACCTCATTTAACCTCAATTATCCCCATATAGGCCCTGTCTCCAAATACAGGTACAGTCACATTAGGAGTTAGGGCTTCAACACGTGAATTTTGGCATCTCATGATTCAGTCGGTAGTACTTGGTCAGTCTAGCTGAAGTTTTATCAATTTTGTTGACCTTTGCAAAAAAACAAAACAAAAACAAAACAAAACAAAAAAACTCCTGGTTTTGTTGATTTTCTGTATTGCTTTAACTCCTACTTTTATATTCATTTATTTTGTATACATTTTTGAATAATAACCACTATGCCAAAGTTTGGGAATATACATGAAGAAGTCGTATATTTTGCCCTCATGGAATGCATTGTCTTCTGCACTAGTTTCACATTTTAGCATGAATAAATATCTTCTTGTAAGGTTATTCAAAACTGAGTTGATCATTTATAGATATATTCTTTGAGTAGCGGGGCTGGCCGATACCGTGTAGTTAATGTTACCACCGCATCAAACACCAGCTGAAATGGAGTGTGCCATGGAGGAGGTTTTAATGTGCTAAATGCATTTTCACTAAAATAAGAAAAGTGATCCCTAAGAAGTTGCCTTGTTTCTCCCTGAATATCTTGAACAACACTTTTATTGATCTGTTTCTAATTTTAGATCCTTCAAATGGGCCAGCTTAGTAGACACTTGTCACTTGGACACAAATGTGTAGATATGGTTCAAGTGAGCTATAGGAGATTAAACTTGGGATAGGTGATCAGTTGGCAGGATTATAAGGTCATGGACAATCATCTAACTTTTGTGGATCTCCGATTTCTCCTCTTTTTATAAGCAAGCTTCAATTTAAACTACTCTATATGTGTGATTTTCAAATTTCCAATGTTGTGAGGCCTTAGTTTGGATGGAAACACACTCTAATTCATTGTCTAATGTAATCATTTTATTCTTTCAAAGTTTCTCAGAGACTAAAATACCAGACAGGTCAAAGCAAAAAACTGATGTCTGTAACAAGGAAAAAGGCAGCTCAGTGCTGCCCGAAGAAGTAAAATCGTGTTTTAGTATAATAAACATTACTGTTAATAAAATTAAGTTTAATTAATAACTGAAATGGAATTGGTAATGCTGAACTTGCCTACCTTTAAGTACCTAGGTAGAACCAGAAATCTCAGATGGTATGAATAATTACAGCTGTAAACATTTGCACACTTATTGTGTGCTGGGGTTCATTAACACTCTGTATGTATCTTCTCTTATCTTTCTCATATTTACACTGGGAGATAGGCACTACTGCCATGTCTTTCTTTTCTAGAGGATAATGTAGGCTGAGAGACATTAGACAACTTGCATAAGGTTCCACAGGTGATCACTGCTGTCAGGGGAAAAGGAACCCAAGTCTTTTCTTTGTTTGAGACAGAGTCTCTCTCTGACACCCAAGCTGGAGTGCAATGGTGCTATCTCAGCTCACTGCAACCTCTGCCTCCCAGGTTCAACGGATTCTCCCACCTCAGCCTCCCGAGTAGCTAGGACTACAGGCACCTGCCACCACACCCAGTTAATTTTTGTATTTTTAGTAGAGATGGGGTTTCACCATGTTGGCCAGGCTGGTCTCGAACTCCTGAAGTCAAGTGATCTGCCTGCCTCGGCCTCCCAAAGTGCTGGGATTATAGGTGTGAGCCACCACACTCAGCTGGAACCCAAGTCTTTCTTCCAGCAAAGTGGGTAATCTCAGCTCAGTCACACTTAGGTTTCCTATTTTCATAGAAGTGAAAAGTAAGCCCTAGAAAGCTGCTTTAGCAAGGCCAAGGAAAAGGTTATCTTTGTGATGAAAAGTTTGCTTTTTTTGAAAATGACCCAGATTTCACTCCTCATGCTTTATTGCTCACACTGTTCTACTGAAAAATACCATTATTTCTTTCATTTGCCTTTTTAAATCACATGTGGTTTCATCATGCCATCCTTATGGAAAACACGACATTTATCACATCTGATAGTTGCATGCACATGGACATGCATGCACAAACACCCAGAACCACACCCTCACTTAGGGACCCTCATGGAGGCTCTTCCATGCCACATACACAGCTGGAAACATGGGAAATGACAGACTTTCAACATATATATTTTCTATTTATAGTGTTGGAACTAATGAGAGTGCTTCAAAGTAAGATTTAAACCTAAAGTCACGGACAAAGAGTTTTGTGTGTCATCAAATCATATGGTAAAATCGATGAGTCAAAGGTCTCAAATTTGTTGTAGCTCAATGTTTCACTGAATATGAAAACTAATTTGGTCAAGAAGCCACTCCTTTCATTGCTACTGGGCAGTGCCCAGGGTTGGACGCTGTTGCTGAGGAATAGGCCATACTGTAGAGTCCTCACCAGCCACTGGGCAGAGGAGGCTTTGAAAGAAGGAAGAGGAGGAGGTAAACTGGGTGATACTTTTTAAGATTTGCTGACTTTAGCTTGTATTTTTGTTCTTCTGAATTATGGTTATAGCTTGGTATGAGCATTCCAAGGTATTATTTTATAGGCAACTTACTTCTGCAAGGAATCAGATAATTTTTCTACTATTGCTTTTTCTTTCTTTCTTTCTTTCTTTTTTTTTTTTGCACATGTCTTAAATCCCTTTGTGGCTGTAAGAGGGAAAAGATGACCAGGTGCCTTGTCTTAAAGAGGACAGTCCTTTGTTTTCATACTTTCTCTTCCAACCTATTCTATGGGATGCTCCCCACAGATGCTTATTTTTCTCAGCTGAAAGCATCCTTCTTCCCAAACCTCACTTTATTTGCCCTCTGCTGATGCTTCTCCAGCTTCTTCCCTCTCCTTCCAGCTCTCTTACTAAGAACCAGTTCTTACAGTTCTGTGTCTCTTCACTCAGGGCCAGCACAGTGGTAGTTGGGAACACAGACTTCACAGAGAGGGTGCCTCAGTTCAATCCTAGCTTCACCACTAAACCACTCTGTGTCACACATATGTAATATATTTTTAATTTATAAAACAAAGATGAAAATAGTACCAACGTCCAAGGGTTTCTGTGAAGTTGAGCCATATAAAACACATAGAGCCATATAAAACACAGCATTGCAGCATGTGCCTGGCACTTAGTCAATGCTCGTCGTAACCTTGCTCTCCATCCTATGCTGATGGAGATATGTAGGAGACACAAATATAATCCCTAACACACAGAATCATTTAAGATGGGTGCCTCATTTCCTTCATTTAGAAAACGAGCTGATAATTCCTGTCTATATCAGAGCTATTTTCAGCGTTTGAGCTGCACCAGTTTACAATTCCTTCACCTTCTGATGGTAAATGAATTCTTCACAATTGTTGCCATATTCTTTAGGAAATAGCTCACTGCTTCATTAATCAAAATAGAATAACACTGGCCTAAATGAGACTCTACTCCTTCAAAATGTAAGTGTCTTCTTCTGCAATTTCTGGTAGGATGTTTGAAAATGACCTTGTGCTCCAGAGAAACATGTCAAAGTCCCAGAGGGACACTTTTCCTTGGGTTAAGTAGTCATCACTTTGCCCTGAGGCCACAGGTGCTTCAAAATTCAAAGAGGAATTCTCCTTTTGAAGATAATATGTTGCTCTAAGAAAGATTGCATGTCTGAGCAATTTCTTTCCTGGTGTGTTATAACTGATTAGAATTAAATTACATCAAGGGCAGCTAAGGAATGCACAGTGAATAACAGACTGACCAACTTATGCCAATTTATTAGATAAAACTGTGCAGAGTACAAATGTTATTTTCTTTCTCTTTTCCTATCTTAACAGACATCTTAGTCTCCCTCTTCAGAAGTGGCAGTTTATTACAAGAGTCCTGGCTTTCAGCCTGAGAACCACAGGTGTAAATAGCAAATGCAAGTCAGCCATAGGGTGTAGCAGTATCCAAGAGTCAACATATCCTTACCCTGGCCTATTATTTTAGTAACTGCTAAGGACGTTACTGGCCTGCAGCAACATTATGGATGCATTTCCAAACTCCTGTCTTACCAGACATACCAACCTGGCTGGTGGTTTCTGATGAAAGAAATGACTAAAATTTGAAGACGGGCTGTAGTTTGAGATCTGTCATACTTCAGAGTGAAGGAGCTCAGAAAAAAACTTTGTCTTCTAAGCTCTCTGAGTTGATGGGCTTTAAAATGCCACTTGATGGGCTTTAAATTGTAATCTTCTGCTCCTGAACTGATCTCATAATACCTAAGTGACTCTGAGCATGTAAATTGTGTGCCTCTGGGAGTTGGAGCTGCACTTCCAAGCCTGGGGAAACAGTGGGGACATAGCTCCACTGTGCTGTAGTCTAAATCCCAATAAAGGCAGACTGAGAGCAAGGAGACAAGGAGCCATACAAAATTGCCGTACCTTTTTTCTCGGGCTTTACCAAGACTTCAAAATAAGCATTTATCTTGCAGAAAGATTGACAAGGCAGGGCGCGGTGGCTCACTCCTGTAATCCTAGCACTTTGGGAGACCCAGCGGGGTGGATTGGTTGAGTCAGGAGTTTGAGACCCGCCTGGGCAACATGGCCCAACTACTCTGGAGGCTTGGGTGGGAGGATTGATTGAACCTGGGAGATGAAGGCTGCAGTGAGCCAAGATCACTCACGGGTGCACCCCAGCCTGGGCAACAGAGTGAGATCCTGTCTCAAAAAAAGAAATGATTGGGCTTAGTGTTTTTGTCAGATTCAAATTTGACAGAAGAAAAATTAATTGTATTGAGTTCCTCCATCATTCCAGGCACATTTTGTATGTATTAAACATTTAAATTTGGAAAGAATTATATAATTTAGGTGCCATCATCCTCTTTTTGTAAATGAGGAAACTCAGGGACAATTAAGTTAAATACCTTGCTCTTGGTGATAAAGTATAGCTAGAAGATTAAAAACGAAGGTTTGAACCCCAACCTTAAACCTAATCCTAAACACAACCTTAACCCCAGACCTAAGCCTAAATCTGAACAAGTCTAGCCCTAACTTTAACCCAAATCCACTTTCTCCAAAAGCCACACACTGAACCACTATGCTATAATAAACTATTACATGCTGATCAATAGTATTTGGAAACTAGTGGAATTGTTTAATACAAAATAAAATGCATGAAACTACTATATGGTGAAAATTATAAGATAATTGTATTAAATGGATTGATGAACTCCATGAATGACCAAATATTCTGGCTTTGGGCTAGTAAGTTAAGAAAGATATTTATTTTTATTTATTTGTACATTTTTTTAAAAACCAGTCATTTACCCTGACAGAAGAAAGATATTTAAAAGGTGTATTTGTCATTTTTGCCCAAGTTCCAGGTAGCTATCAAGTAAAAAATGTTTCCAAGACTAGAAGCTGAAGCATTTTTAAGGGTAATCAAAATGGGATTTTCATTTTGAAAGTTGCATTGGCATTCAAAAAAGTATTCTTATTTTTAATAAGACTTATCCTGCCTCAAAGATGCTAGTAAACAGCAACTATATTTTACCATTGAAATGAGTGCTGTCAAAATATCAAATTAGTTATAAAACAGTCCAGCTACTGGGAACATAAATATCAGGTCTGTTGTACCCCAAAGATTAGAAAGGTACAAAAGAGAATGGAAAACATCAACATTCAAATGTATTTGCAATGGATGGAAGGCTCATTTAGAAAATGATAGATTCTTCCCCCTTGTGAGCCAAACACCAGCTGTAGGGGCAATGGAAATTAAATTTCACATTCAGTTTTATATTCAAAGACAGTAACAATGAAAATCAAATTCCGGATCCACAAATAGGTGAGGTAAGTCAGGCAAAGTGATTGCAGAATAATACACTCTGCTGTCCATTTTCAGGATTTTGCCCCAGGAGCATTTAGAATAGTTCTTATACATCACGTAGGTGCTTAATACCTACTTGTCAATTGAATGAAGGAAAAAAGTCATCATGGCTGATCTATGTATTTGAATGGATGAAGAGAGACAGAGACTTCAATATACAGATGAACCATACATATCACATAATTTTAGCTTAGCTGCATCTTTGAAGAGCATGAAGAGAGGATAATACACTTTTCATGTGATTTAGTTTTATTCTTAACTGAAAGAGACATAAGTTGCTTCAACTCATTAAAGAGTCTAAACATGTCAAAAATCACTTCCGATAAAAATTTCTGTTCAAAATAAAATTTCTTTAGGAGTAATAACTGGAGGCTGAATCTATGAACTGTAACCATTTATGTAAATTGACCAGATTATTTAAGTTGATAAGATATTTTGGTAGAGAAGGAAAAGAGGAATGCAAAACAGCAAGTTGCGGCCTTTTCCAGTCTGTTCCCTTATAACAGTAGAGGCCACTACTGAGCGTGGTCTTCTGAAAGTACTCAGTGCTAACTCAACGCAGTCACCATTGCTCGTCTTTTCTTTCACAGGGACTGAATAGTAAGATTTACCATGTATTTCAAGTTGGGCTAGTTGCTTCATAGAAATATGTGACAGAATGCATAAAAGATCATGTCACTCTCTCTCTTAAATCCATTCATTGGCCTCTTGTGTCCTCAGAATAAAATCTTACATTCTTCATAGTGACTTTCAAGACTCTCTCAGAATCTCCCCACCCCTGATTTATTACACTACATCATTTTCTGTCATTTTCTCTCTTAATCACATCTTCAGTCAATATGTTTTGCTCATAATATTTGGTTCCATTCCTTTTTGCTTATCACCATTTATAACCATGGATCCATAGGTATGTTTATTTGTTCAGTGCCTTTTCTTCCATTTGACCAGGAAGACAAATGATTTAGAATGTGTGCTTGTTAAATAAATGAAGGAATAACTCTCAACTTCAAGGACACTTGGAATGCTTTTGGGGGTTAAAACTATAAGCATGAAGCAAAGAATTATACAAAAGAAGAATATAAAATATGCAACATTCTCTGACCATATTGTATTATTGTGAGCAATCTACAGCAGAGTCTTTGGAGAAGGTCTGGGTGGGCATTAGACCTGAATGGGTATTTTAAAAACTGATGGAGAGAGGTAGCTTAAATTGGGAAATGACATGGGTAAAAGCTCAGACGTAGGAAAGATAATTGCCTGTGAGGGAGCCAGTAGGGGAAGGAGAGTCGACCAAAACAGAGAAAATAGATTTGACCAGGTCAACATTTGAGGTGTCAGAGCACTTATGTCAGATGACGCTCCTGAGCCCTGACTTTGCCCAGGATGTGAACTTCAGCACAGGCATGATGGGGTACAAGTTGTACACAATTACCAGAACTTTATGAACTCCTCTGAGTAATGCACTCAAGACACCATAAGCTAATAAAAATGTGAGAGCAGCTGAGGCCAGGGCCTCTCAGACAATGGGAGAGACCTCAGCCAACTCTTTTTTTTTTAGATTCATTGTGTAATAAAAACTAAAAAAATACAAATAATCTTACAAAAATTTTGATATATTTTGCTATGCTCATTTAACATAAAACAGTACCAAAAATTTGCAATGTAGTGTAATTGTGCTAGTCACAAAATAGAAGATTTTGAAAAAAAAGAATACACTATTGAGGATGCAGTTTAAAATAAAATAAAAGCTTAAATTTGTATAATGAACATCTTCTGTATAGCGTCAACTGAAGAATACTTTAAAAGTCTGAATTAGAGGCTGCACTATTTGCGTGTGCGTGGCACTGTCCATGGTGCTGAGCATAGCACGAGGAGCAAGAAGGAGGCTTCTCACAGAGCTTATGGGCTGACTGGAAGAGAGGTGGGCCTCCTCTTGGAACTTATGAAGTCATTCAAGGCCCAGTAACCAACACTGAACTAGAAAGAAAGTGGTCAAACTTTAATAAATGTCGGAGGAAAAAAACCATTAAAAATGTAAATCAAAGTGGCTCTATGGTAGGATAGGGCTGCTGATAAAAAATGGCAGTATTAGAAGAGAGACTTATGGGCATAGATTATAAGTCAGGTTATATGTTAATATGAGTTTAGGGTGATGGTAAGGTAAGCAAGTGAGAAACTACTTAAGGTTTTAAACATATGAAACTAAAGAATAATGGGCAGACCAGAGCTGGAGTTACCACATGAGAGTCCTAGTTGGGAAAATAATTACAGGTGCAAAAAAGGGCATGGGGGACAGATTTGGCATGAGGATTTTAAAAAGAATTCAACACAGTGCTCATATTTATCTTAATTCTCCCCCTTCTCCTAAAAAAGAAACATAACCTCAGTTAAGGATGAACTAAATCATAAATTGAGACTGCATGTAAGTAACACTGGAATCACAAAAAAAAAAAAGAAAAAAAAAAATGGAGTCAATGATGGCTACATTGAGACGTTTCCCAAAAGTTCACTTTCAGTCTTCACCAAGCCCAGGGCCTTCACTCCTCTTCCCCTACATGACTCTCCTCTGGCTGAAGTCAATGTGGCTAGTTCCTCCCTGCAGCTGTGTGCTTGCTAAGAATAGTTTAATCACTGTGTGCATATGCTGAGAAATAGCTACAGAGACAATTAGCAATTTAGTGTTTTGGATTAAATATTGCCCTATTTTCTCAGTTATCTTTTCAAAAGTAAATACTCCTTGATGTTGAGATATACTAAGTGATTAACATCTTGGTGGAAATTAACTTTTCAGTTTTTTTTTTAAATTTTAAAGTATTTAATTGACAAAGACTGTGGACAACATGGTGATTTGATATATGTATACATTGTGTAATGATAATCAGAATCAAATTAATGAACACATCTTCCACCACCCATGTTGTACGCTAGAGCTTCCGATCTCATTCATCTTATGTCTGATTAAAATTTTTCTTTTTGATGGTAGAAATTTTGGTGCAGACAGGATATTTGGGTTGGTGTGAGACCCCATGGAAAAGAGGAGTGGAGTAAGGATGGCAAATGTAGTGCACCCATGTGAACACTGAGCCCACCCAATTCACCACCGAGGCAGCCACATTCAATAGGATGTTTATAAACAGATCATCTGAAGGACAGGATCTGAAGCATCCAAGGCCAGCCTGCCAACAGCACCTCTGCAGACTCTAACCACTGCAGACAGGGATGTCGGCCCAGCGCATTGCAGCCCTCACAGGAAGCAATCCCATTCCAGAGCTCCTCTCACACCCACTGTGCTGATGGCCCTGGCTCACAGGCTCCATTCTCTGCTTCTGAAACCATTCCTTTCTAAGACATTGGAGTTGGATTCCCAAGGGCATGCAGCCCAAGTTAACTCCTCCCTACAGTGGCATTAACTTACATCAGAGCTGCACAGTGCTGAGTTACATTATTGGCCACATCTCATTTTACCATCAGGACTAGCCTCAGAAGGACAATAGTTTAGATTCTTTCAACATTCACTGAAGGCCCCACACTTGATTATGAAGTTCTCCTTGCATGCCAGGTTTGGAGCTAGCCTGGTGATAAGGGATAAGCAGACAGAGCCCCCTTCTGTGGCCTGAGGATTCTGACTGTAAGCCCAGGGCTCCTGCATAAACCATGGCATCTGCCCAGGTGGACTGAGAAGGACCTCCCTAGATAAACAGATAACTTGTTTGGCATGCTGCTCAAAAGGCTTTATAAGTAAATTAATCTTCTTTAAGTGAACAAACAGTGTATGCCTCCAGAGCCAAATGGGTACTGAATTTAGTGATTAAACAACACTATCTTTTCTTACTGAGCACTTCACATTTTGTGAGTTCTCTCAAAGTTTGAGTTGTTGCTCAGTATTCTGGACAAGAAAAGGAAAAGATCCTTCTATTGCATCCAGGGGCCTTTTAATAAACATCACCACTGTAAAGCATTGTCATCTTGGCTGCTCCTCATCTGGAGTGCCCCCGAATGCACAGGTTTTTCTGTGGCCATGAAGGAATGCAATGTCTCTTTTGTCTTTAGGCTGTAGCTTTGGATAGACAGATTCCTTTTTTCCTTTAGATGTGTATTTTTTCCCCTTCAACTAAAATGTTTTGGGCTATCACGGGGTATTTCTCCTGGGTTATTTTCATATGAGTTACCTACTTGAGAGTTACTAAAACAGTCATTCTGAAATACAGTTGTTTATTTCTCCTCCCTGAAAAAAAAAATTCCTTTTAAAAAACCAAACTTTAATATAACATCAATATGGCAATGCAACAAATAACTTCTTAAACATAAAAAAATCATAAATCACTCTTTACATCTGAAAGATAATAAATTAAAATATAACCTTCCCTCTTCCCCACTCCCCCCAAAAAATGGCACAAGAATATTTATTTTTTTCTTTGCTCCTCAAATTTGTCTTTTAGTAGTTGAGAGCAGATGAAATCTTTTATCACTATATTTAGACGTCAACCAGGCAGGTTGCTGCCATGGTAACTGCTGCACGAAGAAATGCTAGCAAGGGAGGGGCTTGTGGGCTCTAAGGAGGTACTTATATTAGTGCCAACCGAGAGAGAGTAAAGATGCTACCTGATCAAGGCTTCCAGCAGCTCCTCTACCCACCTGCACCCACCTGCCTGGCTGCATATGCCAGCTGCTTCTGCATCCACCTGCAACAGGGCAGGCAGGACTTCTGAACACCACCGCCGCCTCTGTGCAGCTAATGTCTGTGAAATAGGGAAAGATGGTACAAAGGAGTCCCTGCACTCCAGGACCCCTACCCCACATCCAGGCTACTCTCTAATCCCCAACAGTGCTGCCTTGGCTTTAAGCAATCCGACTCACCTTGAATCTCAGGATAACTCTAGACGCCCACTCTATAATAAGAGATCAAATAAGTGTATTGCTTTGCATGTTTATCTCATGTTATTTCAGCACACCTACCACGTGGTAAGAATTCACAGGGCTGGCCGGGTGCCGTGGCTCACACCTGTAATCCCAGCCCTTTGGGAGGCCGAGGCGGGTGGATCACGAGGTCACGAGATTGAGACCATCCTGGCTAACACGGTGAAACCCCGTTTCTACTAAAAATACAAAAAAATTACCCGGGCGTGGTGGCGAGCGCCTGTAGTCCCAGCTACTCGGGAGGCTGAGGCAAGAGAATGGCGTGAACCCGGGAGGTGGAGCTTGCAGTGAGCCGAGATCGCGCCACTGCACTCCAGCCTGGGCAACAGAGCAAGACTCCGTCTCAAAAAAAGAAAAAAGAATTCACAGGGCCAACAAATTCTTAATTAGGGCTTGCCTTTTTCCCAACACTGCGTTAGGCACTAGAAATAGAAAAGAAAAGAAAAAAAAGACAGGCACAGTTATTCTTTTCTTGGAGCTTAAATTCACTAAGAGAGAAACACGATAAAACACAATAATAAACAGCAGTAATCAACATATAGTAGACATACATTTTAAAATGCCATATTTCTAAGTGATGTGAAGATTCCAGAGAGGCAGTTGTCATCGGAAGGGGCCGGTTGTTGGGTGGAGAGCCAGGAAGGGTGGCTCTGAAAGGCTGAAATGAATTGAGACTTGAATGGCGGGAGATTAGCCATACCAGATATGGAGAAACGGCAATGAGGGGAGGTCAGTAGGTGGAGAGATGCGCCTGTCTGTTCCACAAAACAAGCCCAGTGCGGCGGGAGTTAGGGAGTTCCCGGCACAAACAAAATCACCCTTGTCTAGTCACCCCCTGCCTGCTCTTCTGGAGCGCACTTGGCTTCAGGCAGCCCTTCAACAGCTCTGGGCGTCCCCAGGAGGTGGTCTTCCATGAGATCTAAAAGAAAGAGCTCACGTCTACCGGAAAAGTGCACCATTTTCCTGACTTCCTGAGAGCTCCAGCTCATTGCAGGTGAGACAGAAGCCCAGAGAGGCTCTTGTCCTTGGAGACTGAAAGACGCAGCTGAAGTGGTTGCAGCTCCTACAGGGCAAGGAAAAAGGAGATGCTTGATCAAGGGCTGCATTCTGGCTTTGCAGCCGCCTCCCAGGGACTCTTGTGGCATCCGCTGCAGCCTCATTTCCTGCCCGTAGGCACCAGACTGCCTCAGCCTGAGTGCTGGGGCTGCCACAGTGACCCTTATGCTGATGCCAGAGTGATTTGGAAAAACTCTCGGCTTCTGTCATTCTTGTATGGCTGTCTTCTTTCCCTAGGGCTCAGGAAATCTGGGCCATAGGCAGCACCCCTGGCTTCACATCCACCTTCACTCTCCAGCCTTTGACCTTGCCTGGAGCACCCCCACTTTCGCTTCCTTTGGAAGGAATTATTTCTTTCTTGTCCAAGAGCCTCCTTAGTTTCTCATATGGTGGTACCTACCCCTATCAATCTTCCACAGTACAGAGAAGCCTCAGAACAGACCCAGCATGGGTTCAAGCTCGTTCTTTTAAAGAGCATTTATGTGTTAATCTGTCACTGGTGCCCCTCTCCCCAGCACTATTCAGGAATGCTTGTGTGGATTGGACAGATTTCCATCGTGTTTCTCAGAAAGGAGTAAGAAAGCCAGTGGTTTTCCTTTCCTGGATGGTAGGGCTTTCTCTTCCTGTCTGATTACAACAGGATTTACAAGATCTAGGTGACGGTACATTATCCTTCTATCCAGCAGAGTGGGCTTACATAGAATAGAGGAGTCTTTTAGTAAAACGTGTTTTACTGACAAAAGAAAAGGTTTCTCAAGCCTTCACCCAGTTTCTACCTAGCCTGGTGGCAAATGCTGGAAAAGGAGAAGATGCGGAATGTACAGGAATGTGGGGGGTGGTACCAAAGACAAGCCTTTTCTTAGACTTGCCACTTGGCCCTACTCTGTGTCTAGTGGAGAATAGGTATTGGAAACCAAAGAATTGATGTTCTTTAAAAAGAAGATAAGGCACGTAGGCAGGGCACATATGGAGCTCTAGTTGTGGAAATATGCTTTTCGGTCTGAAATATAACTTATTTTATTTCATGTGAACTTACTATTAAAATGGGGGAAGTGGATCTACCTCTTTGAGAAACTGACCTTGAAATAGTAGGAAATTTATTATTCCTCACATATTTATGGGAACTTTGGAAAGAGTCAAGACATTTGGCAACCTGCTCAGGAGATATTATGGGATGCCTGCCAAGTGGAGGATACTGTGCTAAGACTTTGGAGTGGTTGAGCCCAAGCAAGGGCAGAGCGTTGTTACTTCTTCACTCACCTAACTGCACATTTATTGAGCGCCACTGGGTAATTTACCTCTGATGGTTTTTGCTTCTGTTCATATCTGTGTAATTAACACTTTCTCCAGGGTTTCTTGTGAAAAATAAATGGGATAAAGTTGTTTAGCAATACTTGTTAACAGGTAAGAGATTGGTAAAGAGTTATTTCTCTATCTTTTGCCACACTTAGAATAAAATAATAAATTCTTTGTGTGGCATTTATGACCCTTTTTAAAACCAACCCACATACCTATCTGGTCTTATTTCCCAGGACTCCCATGTCTGGAGCGCATATGAGAATAGTGTACTAGTTTGCTGGAGCTGCCATAACCAAGTTCAGTACAAACCTATTACCTCCCAGTTCTGGAGGCCAGGAGTCCAAAATCAAGGTGTTGGCAGGGCCGGTTCCTTCTGAGGGCTGTGAGGGCAAGATCTGTTCCAGGCCTGTCTCCTTGGCTTGTAGATGGCCATATTTTGTATGCATCTTTCTTGTTTAAAATTCCTTTCTGTATAAGCCCACCAGACATACTGAATAAGGGCCCACACTAATGGCATTATTTTAATGTAACTAATCACATCTGCAACAACACTATTTCCAAATAAGGCAACACTGTGAGGTACTGGGGGTTAGGACGGCAGCATGTGAGTTGGGGAGGGAGACAGTTTAGCCCATGACAAGGGGTCTTGTTTTTCTTGCAGAATCGGAACTCACCCTGTTCTCCTCTCCACTCTTGCTCTCTCTGGTCTCCTAAAATCCTTTCCTAGTGAAATTTGTCTCCTCCTTCAAGTCAAATTAAATGTTCACATCCTCTGTGGAGCTTCTTCTGATTTCTTTAACTGAAATTCACTGACTGCTTTTGAATCACACATAAAGTTATTTTACCTTATTTTAAAAATAATTTTATTTTAGTGATTATTTTCTATATCACTTCTTGTACAGCACAATTCAGTTAATAAATATTTTTAATAAATGAAATTATTTGTGCAGATGTTTCTTCTTCCTAACTGGGCCATAAACTCTTAAATTAAGAGATCACGTTTATACTTTTCATAACAAATATATTTTTTTTAAACACAGATCCTTGTACGCAGGGGAGAAGAACAGAGACAATACTCGTGGGAAAGAGGAAGAGCCTTTGGGAAAGGCCCCATTTAGACAAGGCTGCAGAGGATGGCTTTTCCTTGGTAGACACTTCAAGGTCCTCTACCTGTTAGCTTTGAAAGTTGGTTCCAACCGCAAATGGAGAGTAGTTTTATCTAAAGATAAATGCATGCATGGGATTGATGGATAAAATCAGAACATCGATGTATTAACTCACAGTGAGAAATGAACTGTCATAAACACTGAAGGGCAGTGTCTTCTGATTATCTCCTGTGGAAAACCAGATATAATCAAAAGTTTGCTGGATGAGCCTGGAGTCAGATCAAGGGAAAATCAATAAATGATTTGAATATTTAATGGTATCAGTTTAAGATAGTCTGACGAATTCATCTCCATGGTGTCAGTTGCCAATGGAATAACATTCTTGAGTCTATTGGCTAAATGAGCAGGCACTAGCAATGTATGAATCTTGAGCTATTCTTCCTCTTTGTATAATACGATTATTCTGAGTTTTATAATCTGAGATCACACCTTCCTTTTAATAACCAAATTTAAAATACTTTATGGCTTCCATATGGCGTGACTATAAACAATTCAGCCACCTCTCAAATATTTCTGAGAATTTCTTGTCCTGCTTGTCATTTATTATCTCTCACTCTAAACTACTCCCAAGTTGCCTTGTTAGTCACTGCTTGCCATCTTATTACTATCCCTGTATGTTGCTTTAGCTAGCACTAGTTCAGTACCATCACTCTATCCTTCCTCTTTCTCCCTTACAAGAAGGTCACTTGACTGTGCTGGTTAACTAGTTTGCAGGAAATCTGTCGAGGGAATTTCAAAACAGGAAAGGAAAAAATAATCAACCAGATATCACTGCTCCCAAAGAGCACTGGCCATGGTCCATCACAGACTATCCGTTACTGGCAATTTCTCTGCCACCATGTTGTTGAAACTCCTATCCTACTCAGATTAGAGGCCTCTTTTCTATCTTCTCTCTTGCTCTCTTCAGCCCCAAAGTTCTCAAACTGCCCTCTCCAACCCATATGGAAAAACAATAGCAAAATTCCTTCTCTAGAGAAAAATCCCAGCCACATTCTATGATGGTGCTATCATTTCCAGCAAATGTTTATTAAATGCTTACTGTGTACCAAATACTATGGAGGGGGAAGAACAAATATGGCCCATGTTCTTAGGAAGTATTCATAAACAATTTTACAAATGAGTGCATGATTACAAAGTGAGGTTAGTGTTCTGAGAAAAGAAAAATGGCACTTGGGAACATTTAACAATGGCATCTGGGCACAAGCGACTCCTCTGGCAGGGAGTCATGAAATACTAATCAGTGGACAAGCAGGATTAAAAGGTAGAGAGAGGGGCAGGTGGAGAGGCACAGCCCCCAGGCAGAGAAAGGCACTGCATGGGAAGGTGCCTGGATCACATGGGAAGCTAAGAAGTCTAATGTGACTAAGAGCAGAGGGGCAGAGGAGAATGCTGTGAGCCCAAACAGTGAGGCCAGTGGCAGAGGCAGAGAGGCCAGACCATGCAGGAATTTAGAGGCCTACTAAAGCTTAGATTTGAGTTTTGAAAAAATAAAAATAAAAAAGTCACTTTACCTGCAGCATGGAGAATGAGCTGGAGGTGGACCAGAGTCTCTGCAAGAAGATAATCCAATTAAGAGATGACGGATGTTAGAATTAGGAACAACTACCAACCAAAGTGGAGAGATGAGGAAGGATTTGGCAATTATTAAGGGGAGAATATCAATAGGAATCAGTGATGGATTAGAGATTATCAGTAAAAGAGAGAAAAGCCACAGACATGATCCCTAGACTTGAAATTGCACATCTGAAAAGATGAAAGTATCGTTAAATTAAAATAGGAAATTTTCAGAGAAGAGCAGAATTTAGAGGCTAAAATTATGGGGTGAGTGTTGGTCATGTTGAGTTTGACATGCCTCTGAGACATCCAAGTAGAGTTTTTGGCTGGATATGCTGACTGGAGCTCAGGAGTGGGATCTGGGCTATACTTATTTAAGCAATATTTGGCTTAAAGAGGTAGTTAAGGGTAGATGAGATTGTCTAGGAAGATAGTACAAAGAGTCAAGGGGAGATGAGAAGAGCAGAGGGTCTAAATGTGAGCTGTAAGAACCAGCGCAGTTCATGAACAACTTGTTCACCGGAAGCTCTCTATAAAGCACAAGCAAAGCAAAAGGACAGTGTTTAGATAGTGATGTGTGAAAAAGAAAGGTTTTGGTTATCATTTATGTAATTTAGTTGGGGGAGTTTAAATGAAGATGGCAATAATAAGGTTGATAGACATGGATTATACTAGAGAGAGAATAATTGATGACTTCAGGTCTCTGAGGCTTAAAACACTGGTGCAGGGATTACCCGTGGATAGCAGAGGGAGTCTGCTGAAACACAGCAGGAACAAAGTGGGTGTTTCCTCCAATTTTGAGACAGAGTCTTGCTGTGTCTCCCAGGCTGGAGTGCAGCAGCACAATCTCCTCTCACTGCAACCTCTGCCTCCTGGGCTCAAGCGATCCTCCCACCTCAGACTCCTGAGTACCTGAGACTACAGACACATGCCACCATGCCCAGCTGATTTTTGTATCTTTTGTAGAGACAGAGTTTTGCCATGTTGCCCAGGCTGGGCTCGAACTCTGGGGCTCAAGTGATCCTCCCGTCTCAGCCTCCCAAAGTGTTGGGATTATAGGCATGAGCCACCATGCCTAGTTGAATGTGGGTGTTTCTAGACACACGCTGGGTGACAGGTTTGGACGGTAAAGAGTATTTCAAATGATAGCTTCAGCTTTTTCTAAGTAGAAGGTTAAGTGTTCGCTTAGTGAGAGAGTTGTTAAGTTGAGTTGTAGGTTGGAGGAAAGTGGAAACATTCTGAAGTGGTCATTGGAATTGGTGGAGAGATGCAGTGTGGTGGGTCCAGGTTCAGCTGGTGGTCCTCAGCCTGCAGTGACACCACTGTGTGCTTTGCAGTGTTCTTGCAGGAGTGGTGAAGGTGAAGAGTAGACGGGAAGAAAGCAGATAGAAGGGTTAATCCAGGTTTTTTCCAGAAGGCTATGATGAAAAGAAGGAAAAGACAGTTCAGATATTGGCAAAACTGTCTCTAAAAGGAGGACTATGGAATCAAAGTTGGATAAAGACGGAAACAAGGAGAGCGGAAGGGAAAGTTGGGTGACTAGGACACAGCTGAGGCTTTCTTGGAGGCCCACTGTAGCCAAAACACCACATACTAGGAAAAAGTAGCAAGGCCATGAAAGGCAAGGCAGCTCTGGCAGTATGTGGAATACTCAGGGATGGATCAGTTTCAAGGGGTGAGTAGTCCAGGGAGTGACTTTGAGAATGTTGGCTGAGGTGGAGAGAAGAAAATCTTTTTGCAGAAAGAAGTCAAAGTACTGAAAGGCTGAGGCATTGGATGGGCCATGGTAATGAGAGCTGAAGTGCAATTAAGTTTCTCATGATCTCATCCTATCTTTCCAAACTAAATCCTGCACCATACCTCAAACCAAAAGAGTCCATAGGCATGTTTTTCCAATCTGAAGATGAGCTTTTTCCTAAAGATAACTTGTTTCCATCCTGAGTGGGTTTTTCCGTGACATCAAACATATAATATATTTTCCAATACCAATTCTCCAGTTCTCAGACACTAGCTGTTATGGACTGAATGTTTGTGCCCCTTCGCCAATTCATACATTGAAACCCTAACCCTCAGTGTAGCTGTATGTGGAGTAAAAAAAAAATTATTAAAGATGGGACTCTGATCTGATAGGATTAGTGTCCTTATAAAAAGAAGCACCAGAGATATCTCTCTTTCTCTCTTTCTCTGTCTCTGTCTCTCTCTCTCTCTCTCTCTCTTCCCTGCATGCATGCACCAAAGAAAGCCCACGTAAAGACACAGGGACAAGGCAGCCGTCTGCAAGCCAAGAAGTGAGTCCTCACCAGAAACCAACCCTGCTGGCACCTCCATCTTAGACTTCAAGCATCCAGAGCTATAAGGAAATATATTGCTTTTTATTTAAGCCACCCAGTCTATGGTATTTTGTTATGAAAGCTCAAGTAGAATAATACACTAATTATCCAGAGCTAGTGCAGACCCCACAGGTTAGCAGATTCAGCTGAAGACTGCCCTTGCCTTAGATATCAGCTCCCAAGCGTACCTGCCCTTCTGTCTGTCATGGCTATAAGTCCAAAGGCTCCCACGATCCTTCTTCATTTTCATAATTCATTACAGCAACCCACAGAATGCAGGGAAATACTTACAATTACTGGTTTATTAGGAAAGATACAATTCAGAACACTCGAATGGAAGAGAAACAGGGGGCAAGGGGAGTGGGGAGTCCATGCAGAGCTCTTGTGACCTCTCCAAGCATGTCACCTTAACAGTACCTCATGCATTCCCCAAGCGAGAGGCTCTCTGTACCATCATTTCAGGAGTTTTATGGAGGTTGCATTACATAAACATGATTGAGTAAATCATTAGCCATTGGTGATTCAATCTTCAGCCCCTCTGTCATCCCCAGAGGTTGAGGAATGGGCTGACAATTTCAATTCTTCAACTGCACTTTGGTTTTTCTGGTGACCAGCTTCCATCCTAACACTATCTAGGGGCCCACGAAGAGTCACTTCATTAGCATAAACTCAGGTATGGTTGATAGGGGCTTGATAGGAACTTATTCCTACCATTCTTGTCTTACAAGAGGTTCTATCATCCTTATCACTCGGGAAATTTCAAGGATTTTAGGAGCTCTGTGCCAGGAACTAGGGACAAAGACCAAATATTTATTTTCTGTTATGCAATACACATTCTTTGGATGCTGACATGGCTACAGACAGCTCTAGAAATAGCAGCCACAGCTTCTGCTGCTGTCTTCATGGATGGCCATACCCTCTTCTTTTTGACCAAGCAGACATTCTGTCAATGTTCAGCTGCAATCAAACCATACTGGTGTAACAGCCATCATCTCTTTCCAAGATGACTTTCTGGATTTCTTTTCCAATTCATTATATTTTGATTTTATTCTTCAACTCTCAGAATTCTTTTATTGCCAAATTCTTCCGGGATACTTCATGGTAGACTTCATATACCCAATAAATAGTGTATTGATTGGGTAAGTCCCACAAGAGCACAGAAATAAATAAAAAGATTAAATGGCTACTTTTTGGTTACTTTTTATAATTGTTCTCTGTTTGAATGTTTCATATTAATATGTAGAGAGGAAGTTCATTAATTTTTATTTTGTGTTGCTTAAATGATTCTGTGTGATATCTATAAGTGCACCTATTTGAGTACTACTTTCCATATCTAATGCTCACTTTTCTGTGCTCAAAGATAAGCTGCCATAGGTCTGATTGTCAGCTGCTATCAGTGTCTTGGCAAGTACATACAATACTGTATTCTGGGATAAAACAAACTACTCAAGAAGCCACAATTAATCTCAGAATTCTTTAAATGAAATGATAAGTCATTACCATAGAAATGTTCCAAATTGAGAAAGTGTTTTTGGACTTACTACCTGATGCCTTTAAAACATACATTGAGTACCTTCCCTTGCCTAAAGCATCAGGTTTGTAATATTAACTTTGTTTTATGAATAATGACATATATACAAAAAAAAAGCTTCAAGTGATTTTCTCAGGGTGTTTTAAAGTTTAGAAAGGAATTTGGGTTTTTCCTTTTTCTTCTTTTGGAGAAGAGTGGTTAATTTACTAAAGAATACTAAGGTTGTTATACATTATATATTTCAGAGTGAAACCCATTATAAATGGCATAACAGCAGCACTTGTTCATTAGATATTGTAAATAGCCTTTTCTAAAACTTGGAAGGATCTTAGTTTTATTATTAAATCAAATCACATAATTTTATAGATGAGAAAGTTAGGTCACCGAGAGTAGACTAGATTGAAATTCACACTGGGCTCCCCCAGACCGACAGCTCCCTCCTCTTCCCAGAATGATAAACGGCCTTGGAAGCAACAAATCAACATGAAGCGGGCAATGCCAGTTGTATTCCCACTTCTTCGCCTTGTATTTTACTAGCAAACTGCTCATAATTTCTTTTTCAGAAATAATGTGTGGCTTTCAAATTAAGTTGAGCTGCCACACAGAGCCCAGAGATTCTACACTTGATATTTTTTATTACAAGCATTTGCAGCTGGGAATCATGGTGACACCATGGCAAGCAGTATGTCTTGAAGTCACGCAGATAGAAAGCAGCGGGACCTAGTGGAGGAATAATGAGCTCTGGGGTCAGGCAGAGCATCCCTCAGAGTTGTGACTTGGTCACCGTGAGACTCTTGGTTGACCAGAGTCCTGACTGGATGAATCACTTAACCCCTTTGAGACTTAACTTACTCATCTGTCAAATGAGAAATAAGTTACAGGGTTATGTA
Organism: Gorilla gorilla gorilla; assembly: GCF_029281585.2. NCBI lineage: Eukaryota > Metazoa > Chordata > Mammalia > Primates > Hominidae > Gorilla > Gorilla gorilla. The sequence continues at coordinate 65,752,400 of NC_073231.2, read as the reverse complement.
AGGACTAAATGTACAGTGTCTAACACAGTCAACACAGTCGAAGACGCTTAATAATTGAAAACTCTTAAAGTTGTTTCTGTATTTTTGGTCATTTACTAAGTGACCAAATTTTCAAATTTTGGCAAATTATTTAATCTCTCTGAGACTGTAGGCTCATTGGCAAAGTAGAAAAATAATATCAATCTTATAGGATTGTCATGAGAATTAAATGATAAAAATACATATGATAGCCTTCAATATATATTTCTTCATTTTTTCTGCCTGCTTTTCTCCTGCCAATAATGTGTCTGGTTAATCTCAATTAGTGACGAGTTTAGATTGAATTTTCAATGAAGAACTTAATGGCAAGGGTGTCTATGTCTTCATTTTAGGTGGTACGTCATTGACCCTTACACTCTAAAAGTCAGAACCACTAATGGATTGAGTTGTGGTTTCCTTGATTTTTGGAAGCACTTCTCCCAAGAGGTTTCTGATGAAAGGTTCTTGCATTAATCATTGAAACTCTTAACTCTGTGGAGAGTTGGTGATGTTTGCCCTGGAAAAGCTTACACATCCACTAGTATGTAAAATGTTCATAATATAAGTTTTCAAGTTTATCTCACAAAGAGAGGAGGCTGGAGCTTATGACTCAGCCCCCAGTCCGGAGTCAGCTGGTTTTCCTAGAATGAAAGTTTGGCCACGCGTCTTTCAGGGTGCAGAGAAAGATTTTGTCCTTGTTAACCGTGATGTAAACTCTGGCAGGTGAATGTGTTTAGATCAGAAGCAGTCGCCTTTGCACTTTTGCAAACAGTGGACGTGAAAAAGGGCAAGGTCTTGACTGGCACTTGGAAAATATTACTGTGAGAAAGGCACCAGTGGATACAAAAGAACTGCTATTTCTTTTTTTTTTTTTTTGAGACAAAGTCTCACTCTGTCATCCAGGCTGGAGTGCAGTGGTGGGATCTCGGCTCACTGCAACCTCCGCCTCCCAAGTTCAAGCAATTCTCTGCCTCCACCTCCTGAGTAGCTGGGATTACAAGGCACCCACCACCACTCCTGGCTAATTTTTGTATTTTTAGTAGAGAAGGGGTTTCACCATCTTGCCCAGGCTAGTCTTGAACTCCTGACCTCGTGATCCACCTGCCTCGGCCTCACAAAGTGCTGGGATTACAGGCGTGAGCCACTTCACCTGGCCAAGAACTGCTATTTCTGACTCAGACCTGCCCATAAATGAAAGAATATTTGCTGGTTACACTAAAAATTACAGGTGATTTCTTCTTCTTTTTCTCCTTTTAAAAAAATCTTTCTTATAAAAATTACTAATTTGTTCATACTTTTCTAAAACAGATTTGGAAGAGAAGTGATACAGCCAAGCATTTTTGTTGTTGTTATTGTTGTCAGAGAGCATCATAACTGTTTCCACTGTATAGCAAATAAAAAAGCTTGGACTAGACTCAGCATAACAGACAATGCTGGAGTCAGCAGAACTTGATTTTATTTTGGAACTTACTTATTGGGAGAATTTGGAAAAAGAAAATAATGCATTCACTTCAGCAACAACAAAAGTTAAATTCTGAGACAGATTGTGAAATTAAATTGGATGATCCATGCTTGTAATACTTATCACAAAACCTAGCACCGTGTACAGAACAGACTATTCCTGCATCTCATCTTGTTTAATTAGAAAACACAATTGGAAGTTCAGGTATGCCTGGATACTTATTAAATCCATTTAATACTGTTCTCAAAAGATCCTAGTGTCATCCAATTGCAAACAACAAACTGCTTACCTCTTATGGATTTTATAATTTTTCATACTTACTCTGCATTATTTCCATGATATGATAATCTGATCTGCTGGTGTTTATGAGTATGTACATTGTTATCTAATTTTTAATTATATAGCTTTAATTTTATTACTTTTTTCAAAGGAAGTGTATCAGTGTCATCTGTTTATAACCAATTAAGTTATGGACTATGTGCCATTAGCAACCCTGAATTGGTCTTGATAGTTTAATAATTCTTATAAACAACAGATATTCCAGAGTCTGGCATGAAGTACTTTATGAACCACAGGACCAACAAAAGCTTTCACTGACTCTACTACAATATCATAAGTGAAGAAGTCGTATTTTGTGGTATACAATTATATCTTCTTCTGTTTTAAGTAATTAGTTTGATATTAAAAGTATCCTTTTAATTCAGAACATCCATACCAGTGAGGGCAATGATTATGTAAACGAAGCATAAACAATTAAAAATGAAAAATCATGAGTGTCTGGATCTAAAGGCTTTCAAAACACTGGGTGTGTTCTAGAACCAGTTCATCTTCAGAGCAGTGTCTATGAGGGTAAAGTTAAGTAGAAAATCACATTGTAGACTTCTCAGTTTAATCTTCATCTAAGTGATACTCAACTGCCTAACAACAAAAGAATAGGTGTGCTCATTATCATTTAGATGCTGTTTTACCAAAACATTAATTTAGATTTCAATCTCCTTTTCAATTAAAAATTCAGGAAAGCCAAAATGTAAATGCCTTGCCACGGAGACACCAATATTGGAAATTAGGTGAGACAGATGCCCTGCCACCTATCTTGTATCTAGTCAGTTGTTAGCTATTAAGACTATGTGAACATTTTCTCTTGTTAGAAAGTCCTGCTACATTTTCCTCTGCTACTCAAAAATAAAAATAAGTTTAGAGAGTATTATCTGATCAAAATAACAGCCGGGCACAGTGGCTCACATCTGTAATCCCAGCACTCTGGGAGGCTGAGGCAGGTGGATCACCTGAGGTCAGGAACTCGAGACCAGCCTGACCAATATGGTGAAACCCCTTCTCTACTAAAAATACAAAAATTAGCTGGGCATGGTGGCGGGTGTCTGTAGACCCAGCTATTCAGGAGGCTGAGACAGGAGAATGGCGTGACCTGCGATCATGTCACTGCATTCCAGCCTGGGCGACAGAGCAAGACTCCGTCTCAAAAATAAGTAAATAAATAAATAAAATAAAACAAACATTTTTATTTACTAGAACCATTTCTTTTTGGCTTTTAAGTTATTGTCTGGTGGCCAGGTGTGGTGGCTCACGCCTGTAATCCCAGCATTTTGGGAGGCCGAGGCGGGTGGATCACTTGAAGTCTGGAGTTCAAGACTAGCCTGATCAACATGGTGAAATCCTGTCTCTACTAAAAATACAAAAATTACCTGGGCGTGGTGGCACACGTCTGTAATCCCAGCAACTTGGGAGGCTGAGGCAAGAGAATTGCATGGACCCAGGAGGCGGCGGTTGCATGCTGCACTGCCCAGATAAATACTTGATTGAAACAAAGAGAAAATGTATTTCCTTTTTCTGGACTTTTTTGGCTCTCACAGTTTTTATATTTATTTTACATTTATTGTTACCTTATATAATTTTGTCAGAAGACACATGGTAAATATTCCTAAAGGTTCAAGGAGAGCCAGTACAAGAATGTGACAAATCTAGACTAGGTACAAGAACATGACTTGGGGAGTGGGGAACATTGGCATCTGGGAAGATGGAGTAGGAATGCTTTTCCATATTCCTGCCACTTAGCGCAACTGAAAACCCTGGACCGTGTATGCAGAACAACCACAGGAAGGTTCTGAAAGATGGAGATGGAAGATTAACAGGGACATGGGGACACTGGGGCCTGAGGAACAACCCTGCGTTTTTTATTTGCCTCACATATCAGGCTGAATAGTGGACAGGTTAACACCTGGAAAGGCCAACCCTCCAAATAAAATTTCCGCTCCCTCCAGACAAATGACAAGGAAAGGGCAGCCTACAAAGACAGAAAAGCTTTCAAACAATGACCACTCTACTCCAGCCAAACACCATAGAAAAAAAGGTCTGCTTCTTCACTCCCTGCCACCAAAAGCTGAATGGAGAGGCCATATTTCCACACTCCCCAGACCATAATAACTTTCCCAAATGCCCTGAGCAGAGTGATATCAGAGAAGAAGGAGGAGAAAGCCATAACTCTCATCCCCACTGGAGGGTAATGAGGTCCCTTTTCCACAAGATGACAATGAAGACCACATTGGGATCCTGGACTTCCAATTCACCTGGCAGTAATGAGGTACTCTTCCTTCCCCTATCAGAAGAGGACCAGTGAAGTGTCAGGACCTTCACCACCACTCAGGGGCAGCAAGGATACTCCTCCCCATAGTGTGAGCGGAGGCCACATGGGGCACAATGACAAAGCACTCCTACCACTCCCAGCCAGGGTGGTATCTGTGGGGACCCAACAAGGGGCTGTAGCTCCTATCCCACCGAGTTGTAGTGAGGATCACTCCCACTCCAGGATCAATACAGGTCAAGTGGGGAAACTGTACTTCCACCCCCTACCTGGCGGTCATGACGCAGTGACCCCCACCCCGACTCCTATTAGAGTAGTATCAGAAAAGGCCACATAAAACAAAGGATTTAAATAAGATCCAGAGTTTTATAACATAATACCCAAAGTATTATGTAATTAGAAATCACTCATTATGCTAAGAATCAACTTAAATAAGAAAAAACAATCAATAGACCAAAAACACCAACATGGCAGAGATGTTAGAATTATCTGGCAAGCATTTTATTGTATTATTTTTGTTTTTATTTTTACTTTTTGAGACAGGGCCTTGCTGCCACCCAGTGACATGAATGCAGTGGCATGATTATAGCTCACTGCAGCCTCAACCTCCTGGGCTCAAGCAATCCTTCCATATTAGCCTCTGGAGTAGCTGGGACTACAGGTACACGTTATACGTGGTTACTTTTTGTATTTTTTGTAGAGATGTGGTCTTGCTTTGTTGCCCAGGCTGGTCTCAAACTCCTAGGCAATTCTAGGTCTCAAACTCCTAAAGCAATCATCCTGCTTCAGCCTCCCGAAGTGCTGGGACTACAGGTGTGAGTCACTATGTCCAGCCTGACAAGGATTTTAAAGCACTCATGGTGAAAATGATCCAATGAGCAATTATAAACAACCTTGAAAATAATGAAAATATAGAAAATCTCAGCAAATAAATACAAAAAAGAAGGCCAAATGGAAATTTTAGCACTTATAAAATACAGTTACCAAAATACAAAACTCAATGAATGAACTCAAGAGCAGAATGGAGGAAAGAATCAGTGAACTGGAAGACAGAACAGGAGAAACTACCCAAGCTGAATAACTGAAGGAAATAGACAGGAAAAAAAAAAAAAAAGTTCAGAGCCTTAGGGACCTGAAGAACCATAATAATAAAGATCTAATGCTTACGTCATTAGAGTCCCTGGAGCAAAGTAGCTAAAAATATTTGCAGAAAATAATGGCTGAAAATTCACCAAATTTGGCAAAAGACATATGCCTATAGATTTAAGAAGCTATATGATCCAAACAGGGTAAATCCAAAGAAATCTATATAAAGGCACATTATCGTCAAAGTTCTAAAAAGCAAAAATAAAGAAAAACACTTGAAAGAAGTTAGAGAGAAAGAAAAGCTTACCTTTAGAAAAAAAAGCAATTTGAACAACAGCAGATTTCTTATTAGAAAACATGGAGCCCAGATGAAGAAGCACAATATTTTTAAGAGCTGAAATAAAAGAAGTGTCAACTAGAATTCTATAGCCAGTGAAAATGTCCTCCAGGAATGAAGGGGAAGTCAAGTCATTGTCAGATGAAGGAAAGATGAGATAATTTCTTGCTCACATACCTACCTTAAAAGAATGGGGAAAGAAGTTCTCTAAACAGAAAGGAAATAATAAAAGAGAGACTCTTGAAACATTAGGACAGAAGAAAGAACAAGATAAAGAGAAAATATATGAATTAATATTAATTTTCTTCTTTCTGACTTATGTTTGAAAGTTGAAACAAACATTATAACACTGACGAATGTGATTCTCAATGTATGTAGAGGAAATACATAAACAATTATAAATGGGAGAATAAAGAGATGGATTTCTACACATCACTCAAGCTGGTTGCCTCAGGAGATTGAAATAAGCCATATATACACATGCACAAACACACACACACATACACAAATATGTGATATATAAACCACTGAAAATCTTTGTATACAAAGTTATATAAAGAGATACACTCAAAAAATCTATAGATAAATAGAATTACTGGAATTATAAAAATAAATTCAAATAACTCAAAAAAAGATAAGAAAAGGAAACACAGAAACACAAAACAGAAAGAACAGATAACAAAAAATAAAATGGCAGATGTAAGCCCTATAATGCCAATAACTCCATTAAATGCATCAATTCAAGGACAGAGATTGGTAAATTTAATTTTTAAAAAACCATGACCCAACCATATTCTGTCTACAAAAAACTCTCTTCAAATATAATGATCTAGATAGGTTAAAATAAAAGGGTGAAAAAAGGTATACCATCAAAACACTAATCAATATTAAGCAGGGTGGGTATATTAATATCAGATAATGTAGACTTCAGGTCAAGGATAATTACAGGGACATTGAGGGCCATTACATAAGATCACTTCTTGATCTATCCACCAAGAAGCATAGCAATCCTGGTGTATCCACCAAACAATAGAACTGCAAAATATGTGAAGCCAGAACTGATACAATGAAAGGAGAAATAGACAAATCCACAATTATATGTGGAGACATCAACATCCTTCTTTCAATTACTGACAGAGCAGCTAGACAGAAAATCCAAGGATGAAGAATAACACAGCAGCTGACATTAATAGAACATGTTACCTAATAACAGAATAGATATTCTTTTCAAGTGCCCCAGGAACATATACTAAGATAAAACATATCCTGAGTCATGAAACAAACCACAACAAATTTAAAAGAATTTAAATCATTCAGAGAGTGGACTCAGTGACCACAATGGAACCAAACTAGAAATCAAAAGCAGAAAGTAACAGGAAAATCTCCAAACACTAAACAACACACCTCTAAATAAGCCATGAGTCAATGAGAAAGCCTGAGGGGAAAAATGAAAATTACATTTAAATGAATGAAAATTAAAATACAGACTATCAAAACTTTCAGAACACAGGTAAAGCAATGCTGAAGGAAATTTGCAGCACTAAATGCTTACATTAGAAGAGAAAAAGTTTTAATACAATAATCTAAGCTTTTACCTCAATAAACTATAAATATAAGATCAAAATGATCCCAAGGAAGCAGAAAGAAATAAATTATAAAAAAGCATGTATCAATGAAGTTAAAAACAGAAAAAAATTAATAGAGGTAATCAATGAAACAAGAACCTGGTTCTTTGAAAAATTGATAAAATTGTCAAATCTTTCACAAGTTTGACGAAGAAATAAAAAGACAGAAGACAATTACTAACTCAGGAATGAAGCATAGGATATCATTGCAGACCTTACACACATTTAATAAGGAAATGCTGCGCACAACCTCACAAATGTAAACTTGACAACTTAGATGAGGTGAACCAATTTCTCAAAAAGCGGGAACTATCACAAATCACCCAATATGAACTATATCATCTAAATGGTCCCAAAGTTATTAAGAAATTTACCTCTGTAGGGCCGGGCGTGGTGGCTCACGCCTGTAATCCCAGCACTTTGGGAGGCTGAGGCGGGAGGATCACAAGGTCAGGAGATCGAGACCATCTTGGCTAACATGGTGAAACCCCGTCTCTACTAAAAAATACAAAAATTAGCCGGGCGTGGTGGCAGGCGCTTGTATTTCCAGCTACTCCAGAGGCTGAGGTAGGAGAATGGCGTGAACCCGGGAGGCGGAGCTCACAGTGAGCCGAGATCGCGCCACTGCACTCCAGCCTAGGCGACAGAGTGAGACTCCGTCTCAAAAAAAAAAAGAAAAGAAAAGAAAAGAAAAGAAATTTATATCTGTAATTTAAAACTTTTCAAAGATTACGGATGGTTTCACTAAAGAATTCTTTGAAGCATTTAGGGAGAATTGGCATTGGTGCTACACAATATTTTCCAGAAATAGAAGAAGGAACACTTGCCAATTCATTTTATGAAGCCAATACAGAAACCAGACAAAGATAGCACAAAACAAAACTACGAACAAATACCCCTCATAAGTATAGACACAAAAATACTTAACGAAATATTAATTAATTTAATTCAGTGATACAACTATTTATACATACCTTAACCAAATTAAGTTTATTCCAGGGATGCAATACTGGTTCAATAATCAAAAGTCAATGTAGTCCATCATATAAACATTAAAATCACATAATTCTATCAATCGATGAATCATTTAACAAAATTCAGTACTTATTTGTGGTTAAAATCTCAGAATATGGGAGCATCAGAGTAAATAAAAATTAAATAAAAAATAGAAAGAAGAAAATCTCAGAACACTAGGAATAGATTGGATGTTCCTCAACTTGACAAAGAATACCTACAAAAAACCCACAACTAATATGGAATTAATGGTGAAAAATGGAATACTTTCTCTTTAAAATAGAAAAGAAGCAAGAATGACTAGCTCTATCACTGTTATTGAAATAGTACTAGAAGTTCTAGCCACTGCAATAAGGCAATAAAAAGAAACAAAGGCATGCAAATTGGAAAGGAAGAGGCAAAAATTATATTTGCTGATGATGTGATTGTATGTGTAGAAAATCCCCCCAAAATCTATTAAAAAACAAATATTTTAGAACTAATAATTTAATTCAGCAAGGTGACAGGATATGAGATCAACATAAAAAAATCAGTTGTATTTCTCTATACCACATGTCTACAATGGAAATGTGGACACTGAAATTAAAAATATGATAACATTTATGATCCTTAAAATATAAAGTGGGGAAAAACTTATATGTAAATCTAACAAAGCATATAAAAGACTTTTATGTTGAACACTACAAAAAGCTGATAAAAAGAAATCAAAGAATATCTACATAAATGAAAAGTAATATATGTTCATAAACCAGAAGGCCCACATAATATCAACTCACCCTAAGTTGATATACAAGTTTAATGTAATTTCTATCAAAATAACAGTAAGATATTTTGTAGACATAGAAAGTTATTCCAAAATAATATGTGGGAAGGCAAAAGAGCTGGAATAATTAAAACAATTTTGAAAAATAAGAATGAAGTAGGAAGAATAAGTCTATCAACTTATTATATAGTTATAGTGATCAAGACTGGGTGGCATTGATGGAGGGATAGACATATAGATTAATAGCACAAATTAGAAAACACAGAAAAATCCCTACACAAATATGCCTAACCGATCTTTGACAAGGGTTTAAAAGTGATTTAATGGAGGAAGGAAAGTCTTTTCAACAAATAGCATTGGAGCAATGAGACATTTATAGCAAAAAAGAAATAAACTTCAACTTAAACCTACCACCTATGCAAAGCAAATTAACAAAAAAAAACTGAAAATGTTCAAGATGGATTATAGGTTTAAAGGCAAAATGTAATAAAACAATAATATGTTTAGAAGAAAACAAGAGAAAAACTTCAGGGCCTATTGTTCACCAAGAGTTCTGAGACACAAAGAACACAATTCATAAAAGAGAAAAAAAATAATAAATTGGACTTCGTTAAAATTAAAAACATTTGCTCTACAAAAGACCCTTTTAAGATGACAAAAAGACAAGCTACGGACTGTGCAAACCACATACCTGTCAAAAGAGTCATCTCTAGATTATATTTTTTAAATTCTCAAAACTCAATAGTAAAAAACAAAAAAACCCAATCCAGTTAGAAAATAAGCAAAAAGCATAAAGAGACATTTCACTAAAGAAGTTATAGGGAGAGCAAATAAGCACATTAAAAGATGTTTTGCATTAGGAAAATGCAAATTAAAACCACAATGAGGTATCACTTCACACCTGTTAGAACAACTACAGTTTAAAAATAATTGATAATACCAAATGTCTGGGAGACACAACACAGAGAAACAGAACCTCTCATTCATTGCTTGTGGGAGTGTAAGATGGTGGAGCCACATTAAAAATTAGTTCAGCAGTTTTTTAAAAGAAACTAAACGTACACTTAAAATTGCCCTTCTGGGCATTTATTAAAGAGAAATAAAAACTTAGGTCCACACAAAAACCCATGCCTGATTGTTCATAGTAGCTTTATTTGAAATAGCCCCAGAGTAGAAAGAAGAAAAATGTCCTATAATAGGGGAATAGTTAAACAAACCTATACCATGGAATACTACTTGGCAAAAGAGAAGAATGGACAAAAATGAAAAGGAATGGAACTTGGATAGACCTCGAGAATATTATGCTGATTTTTAAAATCCAATATAAAAAAACACATATTTGCTATATGATTCCATTTACATAACATTCTTACAGTGACAAAAATTGGACTTCAGAGATGAAGAAAATATTAATTCCATGAGACAGAGATGGTGAGGAGGACGGCAAGGGATGGAATCATTGTGCATCTTGATTTCAGCAGTAGTTACAGAATCTACACATGTGATAACATGACATAGAACTATGCGCATACTTTATATCATTGTTAGTTTCCTAGTTTTGACCTTGTGCTCTATATAAGAGGGAGTCAACGAGAGAAACTGGGTGAAGGGTACACAAGTCCTCTCTGTATTATCTTTGCAATTTCCTATGAATCCATAGCTATTTCAGAACAAAACATTTTGAAAAGTTCCTAATTTGGCTGTGATATTCTATGGAACTCACAATCTATATTGACATCCTGTGCTTCAGAATCAAAGGACTTTTAAAGTATATATATATAGTTTTTTAAATGAGGGGGTTGTTCAATCAGGTGTTAATTTGGGTCATTGTCTTCTAGGTTCTTATCCCATTAACTTGGAAATGATCAATAAAGTACTACTTGGGCTGACGACTTTGAGAAGCAACACGTACCTGTCTTTATTATTTTAAAACGCAGAATAAAGCAACAATGGACATGTTTAGTCATTCTATAAATAAAACACTTCCTCTTCCTTTTAATGGAGACAGATGAATCGAGGCCCTGCTGAGTGACCATTAAGGGAAGCACTGTCTGTGAGGTCTCTATCTAGCTGTATTGAAAATGATAAATGATCCTAGAGGCTAGTATTATCTCGGTGACATTTTTCTCAAAGCACTACTTTTTTTTGTATGTTTAAAAATTTGTGAAAAGCCATCTATTACTCCTAGATTTAATTCTAATTAAATTGGAATTCATTTGGTTTTTGTTTTAGAATTAGCATAACTTAAAGCAAGTTAATTTTTTCCACACTTAAAGCTTTTCTAATAATGCATAGCTAAATGTGACTTTGCAAATTGCTCTACTTTCACATCCTTCAGCATCCTTCAGTGCTACTTTCTGGTGCCAGGGTGGCTCAGATCATAAAACTAGAAAAGACCTCACCCACCATCTGGTCCAGAGGTCTGGAATTGGCAGCCAATAGGTATGTTATCTCTTGGAACTTGACTTCTTTATTTTCCTGAAATTTGAATGTCTTTAGATTGGGCATGGGGTCTCCCATGGGCCACAGCTCATGCCAGCATCTCTGGGTTACCTCCACTGTTTTTCCCACGACCCCTTTCCTTGGTTGGAATTTGATTGTGAAATGCTTCCTCCTTCTTCAATACTCTCACAGATGGAGAAGCAGGGTATATTTTATCAAGGTCACATAGCTAATTCACTGCAAAACTCATAACATGCCCATGTCTCAGTCTCGTTCTGCACTTACTCTACTGCCCTCTATACCCCAGAGACATTTTTTTAAAGGGGTTGTGGGGCAGGGCTGGTCCTGAAGAGACAGCCAGAAACCTCACATGTACAGAAGGATTTCTTTGTGTCCAAAAATGCTTGAAGGTGCAGCTCAGCACAAGACCCAGGCTGAGTACAGAGTGATTTCTTGTTGCTTAATGTGGATCAGACCCGACGGGAGACACAGCCCGCCTCTCCACCAGCTTCCTCCCACCTCCAACCCCAGTTCAAATTGATTTTGTGCTTCCTGTTTTTCTGTGCTTGACAAAGGAAGCAAAAGTAACATGCTGTCAGTGGGTAGTTGCCAAAAAGCAAAGTGGCCCAAATCACCCGCTTCAAATTTCCAACTACAGTTCAAAGTTGTCTTGCAAGCAGCCACTGCAATTTGCTAATAAAATGCTAAATCATTAAGGTCTTCTTATTTGTCAACTGATTGTTTAAGTGGGATGTTATGACAGAGAAGTATTGGTGCTAGTTGTATCGACCCACCTACAGGGTGTTCTTAAGCAGGCAACTCCACCATAGGCATTCCACTAACTCTGATATATTGCTTGTCATAGCCATTTCATCAGGACCCTTGACATTACGCTGAGACAGTCTTTTAGGAACTTTAGCTTTCTGGAAAAATTGAGAAAATAGAGACTTTCATATAAAAATAACATTAATAATTATGTATTAAGTGGTTTCCCTGAGCCAGGTAAGGTGCCAGGATTTTGGCCTATATTATTTCTAACACAGCAATGCTACACATACGGATTGTTATCTTGCTTGTACACTTGGTGAAAATTGAGCTCTGAAAGGTGAAGTCACTCTTCTAAACTCTCATGGCTGGTAGTGGCTTTGTCAGAATTTGAACCTAGTCCATCTGAGTCGGAGTCCATGCTCTTAAATATATTGGTACATTGCTTAAGGAATAACTCAAACTTACTTGATCGTATTTCTGGTATCAGACTTCTGGGGTGTCAGATAAGGAATGATGGCTTAGTGAGTGAGTTGGAGAGTTCCAACCTTCACTAAAGCCAGTTCTCCTCCCATTGGTAACAAGGCAAAGGACACTGGGAATGGAGTGAGTCCAGCAGAGCAGCGTCCCCCTGTGATGTAGAAAAAAACACCCATGATTCATGCACATGCTTGGCACTACCCAGAGCCCAATGCACACTGCTGGTGGTCTAGATACTCTTGCTGACCCTCCAGCCCAAGCCTCCAGGGAGGCTGAACAGAGGAGAATGGGGAATATTGGGATTAGGAAGGTTACTTTGACACATGGTAAAACACATAGTGTTAAAAAATAATAGTCAAGTTTTTTAAAAGGTTAAGTAAATTACAGAATGGTTTTTAAATTGAGATCCATGGAGATGTCTCACCAGACAGAAGGCTGGAGAAAGAGACAGGAAGAAGAGTAGAGGGAACTGGAGTGACAACACATGGGGTCCCCACTGGCTTTGAGCAAAGAGGCATTTGTCTGTCATTATACATTAGAGAAAATGTATAAGCTTTGTCCAATAAAGAGAGTATTCTATGTGGGAAAAACCCTGAAATAGGAGTTGAATTGGCCTGAAGTATCTGGAAACCAATCTGAAATGTTCAACTTAATTAAATTAAATTACTTTGATTTAATTTAATAACTAGAAAATCATTTTAGAAAAATTTATGTTTCTTGACGATTCAGGTCTCTTCTTCTCTGATGTGGTTGAAATGTGCCCCTCAAAATTCATGTGTTGGAAATTTAATCCCCAGTGCAACAGTGTTGGCAGATGGGGCCTAATAAGAGATGATAAGGTCACGAGGGCTCTGCCTTTATGAATGGATAAATGGCATTGCCATGGGAATGGGTTAGTTATCTCGACAGTGAGATTGTTGAAAAAGTGAGTTCTACCCATTCTTGCTCTCTTGCTATCTGGAGTGCATGTTCTCCTGCTGCCTTCCTCCATTGGAAGACACAGCATGAAGGCCCTCACCAGATCCTGGCAACTTGATGCTGGACTTCCCAGCCTCCAGACTGTGAGGCATACATTTGTTTTATTTATAAATTATCCAGTCTGTGATATTCTCTTATAGTGACACAAAATAGACTAAGACATACACACTCTCTCTCACTATTCATTTAGAAAGTAGGATTATTTGACACTAAAACTATCCTGACTATGGACCTCCTTCTAGATTTCACCTTGTCAGCAGAGCTTGATGCACTGTAACCACATGCTAACTCTCCATTCATGCATTTCATGGATTAGCTTTCTGTCAAAGGGCCAGCCATTATATTCCACTGAGCAATTACTAACAACATTCCTTCTGTCATCAGGGACTAATGGTTTTCTTGCTGCCTTTGCTCTGAGCTTCAAAAAGCCTCTCTTATTTTCATGGATTTTTTTTCCCACCCACAATACCTTTTTCTTATCCATGTCTTCATTCATTAATCCTTCTTATGCATGACTCATTTTCCCTGTGTACAAGACAGCTCTCTTGGCTGCTTCTACGCCAATTGTTTTTTCATTAAGCTTTGGGTTCATTTCAAAGTCTTTCTAAATACCTGTTCCCCTTTCTTTCCCTTTTCATTTCCTCTTAACATTATTTACTTAAAGTGTTTAAAAGTGAAATTTCAAAGCCCTTCCCCAGACTTGGCTCTCATCAGCTGTGTTCCCTAGAGAAGAACAAGGTATCATCAAAAATTAGATAGAAAATCTAGCATTGTTTATATTTCAGTTCAAGGAACATTTGTTGAATCCTCCTACTTAAGTCACATGCATAGTACATAGAATCGCATAATTAAAATAAATTCTCAGTGCCAGAAACTCTCCGGTCCAGCCTCTGTATTTCCATAACCTTTGTCCTGACCACTTGCTCTCAGCATATAAGCATGCCTCTCCCATACACACATACACACACACACACACACACACACCCCTGAACCACACTGACATACAATTGATGCTGTCAGCTTCACAATCAAGCTTTTTAAAATGAAATATTATATTTCCTGTCTTCACTCCTTCAGCTCCTATTAAATGTTCTAATCCATTGCAACTTTCTCCATCTGTTAACATACCACCCATACTACTCCTACTTTTTAAAAAATATAACCCACTATTAAAAATCCTCTCTGATTATTCACCCTGCACTTGCATGTATTTATTTGTAAGTCTGCTTTCCTTAGCAGACTGATGCCCACGAGGACAAGCATTACATTTAACTTTGACTTAAACCCTGATTAATTACTGTTTAAATTGCTATTAACTGTGTTTAACTTATAAAAACAGCGATTTTGGTTCAACCTACTATTTATGTGTTCTTAGCACGAAATACAGTGAGTGGTACAAAGCTTAAGTTCAATAAATACTCAATAACCGAATTAATAAATAAAATATCCATAATTTATAGACTTGCAGAGTAGCTGTTGCAAACTTCAAAACTTACATTTATTTTTCCAAATGTATCTTTTCTTAAATATTTTCTTCTCAAAAGCTTCAAGGACCGAAATATATTTTACTAAAAGGAAAACCTATATATATATATTAGAATCTAATATATTGTAAACATTATTCTGTAAGTGTATAAGAAATCACATTATAGATTTTAGAAATAAAACATTTAACTGACATTGTTATTATATTACAATTATTAACATCATAGTAAAAATTTGGAACTTATATTATTTTTTATGAAAATTGTTTCAACTTTCTTTCAGTGTGTTTCCTTAAATGAAAAGACAATACTATGATTGAGAAGTAAAGTTTACATTTAGAACAATAACCTATAAGTCTGTTTCTTATCACAGGGCAGTGTTTAAGAATCAGGTGACACTGATTTCTAGCCATTTTCCTGAGTTGGAGAATTTACTTTACCTTAAAATTTTATCTTTGGAAACATTTGAGGCACAAAGATCTTTTCTCTAATCAGAAACCACATCCAAAAAAAGGTAGAAAGGTATTCTACCTTTCATTCTTTCTAGAAAATGCATTTCATTTTTCCTTTGCCTGAGTTAATAATGTTTTTCCAATTCTCTTTTTAATGGCTTGATCGTGATCCCGGACATTATTTTTGTTGCTCTTATAATTTTTTGTCCTGGAGGGTGTTGAACTGGGCAAATTATATCATATCATCCTTTATATTATCAAATCAAATGTATTATTTAAGTAAGCTAGAAGAGTTGAAGGAAAGTGTATTCAGTACAGATAGCTGGAGACAAAGGAAGCCTTTGTATCAAGCAGGAAAATTACGGCTCAGACATTCACCATGTAAGCATGGAAGCCAAAGTCCACCCTGGGACTGCACTCCTATTCATCTGAGAAAGCCTGGGAAGCGCAATGGAACAAGTGTCACTACTTGTGCATCCTTGTGGGGGAAGGACACGCTCAGGTGGATTTGTTTGCCTGTCTTCTGTGAAAGCCTATTGGAAACAGAGGGTACAGCAGTCCTAGCAAAAGGAGAATTCCAATAACAGAGGGAAGGAAACAAATCATTATTGTTCAGACACAGTGTTGTATACACCTTTACATATCTACTTGTATACAGTATTGGATACAATTAGGTAACCTATGGAAGGCTCAAAATTCTGTTTTTCCAAGAAAAGTCCAAATGACAGTGCTAATTGGATGGAAAAATGTTTATAATGGTGCAAATATCACATTGGCTGATTCATTTCAAAGAAATAACTCAACTTTCTAAAAGGGAAAATGCTCATGTAGAATTGTGTGCTAGATAAACAAAATAGTTTGAAGCCAGATGAGGTAGATTAGAACTGAATTTTGCAACTTTGGGCAAATTGCCTGAGTCTTGGGACACGGCTTCCTCAAATGGAAATGAAAATAAGAATTTATGCTTTTAACAATGGATAGATCAACTAGAAAGAAAATTAATAAAGAAATACTGGACTTGAATTGCACTTTTGTCTAAATGGACCCAACATACATTAGTGGAACTTTCCATGAGCAGCAGCAGAATACACATTTTTCTCTAGGCACGTGGATCGTTCTCCAGGATAGACCATATGTTAGGCCATGAAACAAATTTTAATAAATTTAAGGAATTGAAATAATATCCAGGATCATTTCAGATCATAATGGAATGAAACTAGAAATCAACAGCAAGAAGAATCTTGAAAAACTTACAAGTATGTATAAATTAAACAACAACCTCCTAAATGGCCAATAGGTCAAAGAGGAAATCAAAAGGAAAATTTAAAAACATCTTGAGACAAATGACAATGAAAACACAACATACCAAGACCTATGGGTTGCAACAAAAGCTTAGCTGTTCTAAGAAGAGCAATAAATGTCTACACTTGAAAAAGAAAAGAGATCCCAAGTATATATTCTAACACTAAGCCTTGAGGATGTAGAAAAAGAACAAACTAAGCCCAAAATTAGCAGAAGGAAGGAACTAATAAAAATCAGAACAGAAGTAAATCAAATAAAGAAAAGAAAAACCATAGAAAGAATCTATAAAACTAAGAGTTACTTTAAAAAAATAAACTAAATGTAAAAGCTCTTAGCTACTTTAAGAAGAAAAGAAGACTCAAAAATAAAATAAAATAATGAAAGTGAAGTTACAACAGAGACCTCAGAAATAAAAAGGATCCTAAGAGACTATTATGAACAATTATATTCCAACAAATTGGGTAATCTAGGGGAAATAGATAAATTCCTAGAAAATACAACTTACTAAAATTGAGTCAAGAAGAAATAAAAAGCCTGAATAGACCAATAACAAATAAAGAGATTAAAGAAGTAAGCAAAAACTGCCCAAAGAAAAGCCCAGGACCAGATGGCTTCCCTGCTGAATTCTGCCAAATATTCAAAAAAAGAGTTACTACTAATACTTCATAAACTCTTCCAAAACTACAGCTAGAGGAAATACTTCCTAACACATTTCATGAGTCCAAAATCACCTTGGTACCTAAGCCAGACAAAGATATCACAAGAAAAGAAAACTATATGCCAATTTATCTGATGAATATTGATGCAAAAATCCTTGATAAAATATGAACACTGAATTAAACAACATATCAGAAAGATTATATATCATGACCAAGTGGGATTTATCTCTGGCATGCAAGTCTGGCTTAACATACACAATCAATCAAGGTGATACATCACATTAGTAGAATGAAAGATAACCACATGATCATCTCAACTGACATGGAAAAAGCATTCAACGAAGTCCAACATTCTTTCTTGATTAAAAACTCTCAATAAGTTAAGTACAGAAGGAAAGCTCCTCAACAAAATAAACGGCATTTATTTTAACTCCCACAGCTAACATCAGTGGGGAAAAACTGAGTTTCTCCACTAAGATCTGGTACAAGGTAAGGGTGCCCACTTTTACTACTATTTAGCATATTACCATAAATACTGACAAAGGTAATCAGTCAAGAAAAAGAAATAAAAGGCATACAGAACTGAAATTATCTCTATTTGCAGATGATGTGATTCTATATGTAAAAAAACCCAAAGATTTTACCAAAAAAATCCTGTCAGAACTAGTAAGAGACTTCAGTAAAGCTGAAGGATACAAAATCAACATACAAAAATCTGTAGTGCTCTCACACACAAATAATGACCTAGCTGAAAAGAAATCAAGAAAACAATCCCCTTTATGATAGCATGAAAAATACTTGGGAAAAATTAAACCAAGGTGAAAGATTTGTAACTATAAACTGTAAACTATAAAACATTCATGAAAAACATTGCAAAGACACAATAAACAGAAAGATATCCAAAACCCATGGGGTGGAAGAATTAATATTGCTAAAATATCCATACTACCCAAAGCAAGACATAGATTCAACACAATTGCTATCAAAATCTCGACAACCTTCTTCACAGAAACAGAAGAAAATCCTAAAATTCATATGGAAACATAAAAGACCCCAAATAGCCAAAACTATGTTGAGCAAAAAGAACAAAGCTGGAAGCATTACACTTCCTGATTTAAAATTATATTACAAAGCTAAAGTAATTAAAACAGCATGGTACTGGCATAAAAACAGAAACACAGACCAATGGAACAGAATAGAGAGTCCAGAAATAAATCCAAACACACATGGTCAACTAATTTTTGATAAATCACCATCAAGAGGACATAATGGGGAAAGAACGGTCTTTTCTATAAATGGTGCTGGGAAAACTGGATTTTCACATGCAAAGGAATGTAATTAGAATCTTATCTTACATGATATGCAAAAATCAGCTCAAAATGGATAAAAGCTCTAAATGCAAGACCAGAAACTATAAAATTCCCAGAAGAGAACACAGGGGAAAAGTTCCTGGACATTGGCCTTGGCAATGATTTTCTGGATATCACACTAAATGCTCAGGCCACTAAAGGAAAAATAAATAAATGGGACTATATCAAACTAAAAACTTTTCCACAGCCAAAAAACAATTAACAAAATGAAATGGCAGCCTACAGATTGGAAAAAAACAAATATGCAACCCATACATCTGATAAAGGGTTAATATCCAAAATATGTAAAGAACTCATACAACTCAATAATAGAAAAGCTAATAACCTAATTAAAAAATGGGCAAAAGACCTGCATAGACCTTTCTTCAAGGAAAACATGAAAATCACCAACGGGTATATGAAAAGGTCATCTACATAATTAATTATCAGGGAAATGCAAATCAAAACTACTGAGATAACACCTCATGCCCATCAGGATGGCTATTATCAAAAAGTCAAAAGACAATAAATGTTGGCGAGGGTGTGAAGAAAGAGGAACTCTTGTACACCACTGGTGGGATTATAGATTGGTACATTCTACATTGGGAATGTAGAATGTAGATTGGTACAGCCATTATTAGAAATAGAACTACTGTGAGCCAGCAGTCTTTCTTTGGGGCATATACACAAAGGAAATGAAATCACTATCTCATAAAGATATCTGCACTCTGTTCATTGCAGCATTATTCACAGTAGCCAAGATATGGAAACAATCTAAGTGTCCATCAATGCACGAATGGGTTAAAACACCTGTGGTATATACATACCATGAAATATTATTCAGCCCTAAAAAAAGAATGAGATCTTGCCATTTGCCACAATATGGATGAACTTGGCATTATGCTAAATGAAATAAGTTAGACCAAAAAAATGCATAATCTCACTCATATGTGGAATTGTTTTAAAAAAATTCAAACCTACAGAGCTGGAGAGAGAACAAAACAGTGGTTACCAGGGGCAGGGTGTTGGGAAGAAATGGGAGATGCAGGTCAGAGGATACAAAGTAATAGGAACATAGAATGAGCAAATCCAGAGATGTAATGTACAAAATGAGGACTAGAGCTAATAAAATTTTACTGTATTTGGGTTTCATGCTAAATGAATACATTTTAGCTACTCGTGCCACAAGAACAACAAAAAAGAGGTAACTGTAAGAGTTGATAAATATGTAAATTGGAGTAACTATATGAGTTGATAAATATGTAAATTGGGATAAATATATGAATTGTTAATATGTAAATGTTTGACTCTAGTAACATTTTTACCATCTATATGTATCCATAACATCATGTTGTATACCTGAAATGTACACAATAAAACTTACTTTAAAAAATTTAAAAATAGCATGATTGTTACATTCAGCAGTATTTGATGTTCAACATGCAGCCATTTGGACTTTCTAAAGTTTAGTTAAATAATAAACCACTTGAAACATGGGAGAAAAAAGAATTCATGCTTCTCAGGGGGTATTGTGAACATTGAGCCTTTGAAAGTGTTTTGTATGAATGAAATCTGGAACTAATGTTAATGACCTTAGCTTCTACTTTCAGAGAGGTAGTTAGCAAGCTACAGCATAGTTGCCTGCTTTTTAGCCCTCTGGCAGTGGCCTTGTATTTGCTCACTGGGCCTTGAAAGAAGGTCAGCAAAGCAGAAAGAGTGGGGTGAAGCCAGACCTTACTTTGAATCCTGGCTCCATTACTGACATGTTGAGTAACCCTTAGAAAGTTATTTATTGGGAAGGTAGTGTGTGTAGTGGTCAAGTGAATTGAGTATGTGTTTCGAATTTCATCTCTATCACTTAGCAGTCTTGTAACCTTGGGGATATTGTTCAACCTCAATTAATATACTTGTTAAATGCAGATAACAATGTATATTTCTCTTAGTATTGAGAGGAATGATAATAATTCGATATTCATAGCCACATCTGATGGAGACTCATAAAAGAGAGTTCATTTGTGTTTTTGAAATGAATAAATAAGTTTTATCCTTAAAACTCACCAGACAATCTGGTGTGTAGGGACGTTGGGAGGAGGACTTTTAGCAAATATGTAGACTTGGAAATCTTCCCCCATATGTGAGAAAAGCAAGCTGTCTCATGAAGGGTCAAATGTTTCTACAGAGCTCAGGATGCTAATTCCCACACTACATTCCCGTACCACATGGACTGACTATGACTATGAAATAAACTTAAGAATGAATAACGCTTTAAACATAGTCTCCTGTACACCCGTAAGTATGGGTTGTCTTTGGAGACTCTGGTGACTGCCTTTATGGTGCACAATTCACATTGTTAAGACACAAGGCAGAGGTTCTAGCAACTGTAAACCCTATAGATCCTTCTCAGTCTCCAAAAAAAAAGGCAGGGGATGAGACATGTTCACATACAATGAGATGAAAAGCCAAACATCAGAGAACTGAACTCTGCCATCTGGGGCCTATTTCACATTTGTCATGAAATCCGGGCAAGGATCAATTAATGACAGGCAGCAATACCAGTTGTGAAAGGTGATGCAGCATCATGAATAACATGGTTTGGGGCAGAAAGAACTGGAACTGCAAGCTGTCTTCTGCCTGGAGATTCAATTCTATTTTTCCATATTCTATTTGTGACCAAAAACACAAGAAAGATGTTGGAAGCCCAGCTAAAACTTCTTATGACTGGAAGCACATGCTACCAGGGCATCTGTCTCTCTCTTTATTATAGCGAGTCATCAATCTTCCACTGGGTGAGACCTAACCAATCCCTCTCCTTACAGACATTTAGGTTATAATAATAATAAAAATAAATAATTATTATTATCCATAGAGAACTTCATAGTTTGAAAAGTCCTCTTTTATGTATTAGCTCATCTACTTCTCACAATAATCCCAGTGAATAAATGCTATGCGTTATAGGACAAAAACATTTGGCTGGAATTCTAAAATAAATTCTTGGTTAGCTGTCTACAATCATCACATATGTTGAAGGAGATGATCTCATAGAATTATCCAGGCAAAGGAAGACTCTAATACTATGCAAAGCTTCAGTTCCAAATCATTTTACTATGGCAAAAAAAAAAAAAAAAGGCTGGACAAAAGGTAAGATTTCTTTCTTCTTTTAAATCACTTTCCCCTGATCTTATGCTTGTTCCCACTTGATCATGCAGAGATAAAGTCACCTTTTCCTAAGTGTGAGGGTGATGAGTTGTAAGAGAGAAAAACATTCCAAAATGGAAAAAGGAGACCAAACAAGACCAAGAAGCAAATAGATAATCTAGAGTCATCAGTTTCACAGAAAACAGAAAAGCAACAACTCTGTTCTCTGTCCCAAAGCTCCACCTCTGGCTTACTACCCAGGAGTGTCATTTGAGTGATATTTCTCAGCAGTTCTCCTCCACAGAAAGGAGAAGATGGAGGAGATTTTGCACTCCACTCATGAAGGATCCAAGTGATGCAATGTCCCACTCAAGAAGGGAGAAATGAGATTGCCATACTAACAGAAAAAATCTTTTCTTCATCCCTCTGAGGCCAGTTTTCCAAACTAGCCTCTGCTTCTTTGTATCCATGTCATAACAATTGACATTGACCCTTCATACCTCTGAAAGGTATGCTTCTGGTTAAGATGTGGAAAAAGATGAGACTTTCATTCCCTTGATAACAAGCAGTAAAACCTGGGCAAAATTTTGAGGGTGTTTTCGACAGGGTTAGCAAGGAATGGTGAATGCAAGTGAGCCTCAATGCACCAAATTAGAAATTACCTCTAAACAGATGAGCCAAAACCAGTGGCAGATTGCATAAATAGGACCAGGTACCTAATATAATTATTGTCACGCAGAAAGGTTAATTAGCTGTAGATAGAGAGGCATTGTAGAAATGAGGAAAAAACAGCTAAGCCTTAGACCACAGTGTAGGCTGGCAACACTGATACTTTTTTTAATTTTTGATAAAAATTGTAGACCTATAAATTCAAAGAGCTGAAATAATTATTCAGGAGGAATAACTACCATATGACAGAGGGAGAGAGATTTTTAAAATAAAAAGACAATTAAAAAAACAAAAAAACATTAAAATAGCAAGAGAAAATGACACATTGCTTAGACATCATCAACAATAAGAATTATAACTGATTCTTTATCAGAAACAATGTAAGTCAGAAGATAATAAAGTGACATCTCTATAGTGTTATAAGAAAAAAAGATAACAACCCAAAATTCTATTCTATTATTCAAGAAGAATAGTCTTCAAACATTAAGGTGCAATAAAAATATTTTCAAATAAATGAAAGCTGTGAGAATTTGTCACCAGTACATTTGCACTTTAAGAAAGGCTAAAGGAAATACAGTTGTCTCTTGGTATATGTGGGGGATTGGGTACAGGACCCCTCTCTATAAAAAAAACTATGCATACTGAAGCCCCACAGTCAGCTCTACAGAACTCACAGTTAAGTAGAGTCTGCCCACTGTATGCTGATTTCACATTCTGCTAATACTGTATTTTTGATTTACTTTTTGTTGAAAAGAATCTGTGTATAAGTGGGCCTGTGCAGTTCAAACCCACGTCATTCAGGGTCAACTGTATTTCAGAAGAAAGAAGTTATACCATAAAGAAACTTGACTCTATAGGAAGAAATGTATATATGTATTAGGTAAATACAAAAAAATAATTTTTGCTTTTTATATTTATGTTAAATACCACTTAATTTTTTTATAGAAAAATAAGCAAAAATAATATCAGTGGGTTATAACGTGTAGAAGACAAAAATTGACAGCAGTACAAAGGATAGAAGGAGTTTAGATTAAAGTACAGCATTGTATTATTTTACAGAAAGTAGTATAATATTATTTTAAGGTTGATTGTGACAAGTTCAACATATCTATAATAACTCCTAGAGAAACACTAAAAGTAGAATAAAGAGGCATACCTAAAAAGTCAATAAATAGAAGACACAGAATACTAAAAAATACTTAAAAAGGTCCAAAATAAGGCAGGAAAGGAGGAACAAAGAAACAAATAATGGATGGGACAACCAGATAAGAAATTTTAAAAAAATAGCTTTAAATAAAACCTTATCAAAAATAAATTAAATGTAAATGAACTAAATGCTATCACTAAAATTCAGAGATTTTCAGACTGGATAAAAACATAGCATATTATGTTTATAGTTTCAAATATAAAGACAAATTGAAAGTAAAAGACGAAAAATGATATAAAATATAAAGCACTGAACACAAGAAATTGATGTGGCCAAATTAACATCAGTGTAGACTTCAAGACAAGAAATATTATCAGAGATAAGTTGCCCATTTCATAAAAATAGAGGTCAATTCACTAGGAAGACATAATCCTGAATGTGTTTTTAACCAATAATAGAGGTTCAAAATAAATGCACTAAAATTGAGAGAACTAAAGGCAGAAATATAGTCAAATTCAATTATCATGGAATATTATAACACTTCTCTGTAACCAATTGATAAAACAATTAGGCCAAAAAATCAGTAAAAATATAGAAGATTTGAACAACACTATCAGCTGTCGTAACCTAATTGCCTTGTAGAAGATGCTCCACCCAAGAGCAGCCTTTTCAAGCATGCATGGAGAATTCCCCAAGATATGCCATAGAGTGGGCTATTAAATATCTCATTAATTTTTTTTTTTTTTTTTTGAGATGGAGTCTTGCTCTGTTGCCACGCTGGAGTGCAGTGGTGCGATATCTGCTCACTGCAACCTCTGACTCCCTAGTTCAAGCAATTCTCCTGCCTCAGCCTCCTGAGTAGCTGGGATTATAGGCATATGCCACCATGCCCAGCTAATTTTTGTATTTTTAGTAGAGACGGGGTTTCACCATGTTGGCCAGGATGATCTCGATCTCCTGACCTCATAATCCGCCCACCGCAACCTCCCAAAGTGCTAGGATTACAGGTGTAAGCCACTGTGCCCAGACCTCATTAAATTTTAAAGGATTGAAATGATATGTATTCAAAACCGTTAACAATAAAATGTTGTGAAATTCCCCCTACAATTAGAAATTGAGCAATGAATACTCTCCAAGGAAGAAATCACAGAGAAATCAGAAAATACTTTGAATGGTGGTATGAACATAGCATATCAAAATTTATAGGCTGCAGCTAAGTCAGTATTTAGAAAAAAAAGTATTTGTTGGATTTTTATATTAGAAAATAGAACTGTTTTAAAGACAATGACTGTGCTTCCATATTAAGAAACCAAGAAAAAAGCAAATTAAACCCAAAGGAAGTAGAAAAAAATAAAATAATAAAGAGGAGAGTAATAATCGATGAAATAGAAAACAATAGAGGAAACCAACAGAACCAATAAGTGGTTCCTTGAAAATGTTATTAAAATTGTTAGATGACTAGCAATGCTGTTCAAGAAACATAAAAGTCACCAGTTACCAATATTAGGAATAAAATGGAGGATATAAGTATTGATCATACAAACAATAGGGAAGCATATTATAAACACCTTTATGCCATTAAATTTTACAGGTTACATGACATGGACAAACTTCTTGAAAGACATATGAAGAAACAGAAAATGTGAATAACTATCTGTTAAATAAATTGAATTGATGATTAAAAACCTTCCCATAAAGAAAATCTCTGAGCTCAAATGTCTGCCATGAATAATAGCAAGCTTAGACAAACTCTTTTAGAAAAGAGGAGAAATTATTTCTTCCCAACTTATTTAATGATATTAAAATAGCTTGACAACAAAAACATGACAAGGAGCATTATAAGAAAGGAAAATTAGGCCCGGCACAGTGGCTCACGCCTGTAATCCCAGCACTTTGGGAGGCCGAGGCAGGAGGATCACAAGGTCAGGAAATCAATACCATCCTGGCTAACATGGTGAAACCCCGTCTCTACTAAAAATACAAAAAATGAGCTGGGCGCGGTGGCGGGCACCTGTAGTCCCAGCTACTCAGGAGGCTGAGGCAGGAGAATAGTGTGAACCCAGGAGGCGGAGCTTGCAGAGACCCGAGATCGCGCTACTGCACTCTAGCCTGGGCGACAGAGCGAGACTCCATCTCAAAAAAAAAAAAAAAAGAAAGGAAAATTAAAGACTAATATTCCTAATGAACCTAGACATAAAAAGCTTTTACCTAGTATTAGCGATTATGCGAAATTATATTTAAATATATAATGTAATTAGTATATATAATGTAATTATATGTAAGTTACGTAAGTATATATAAGCATTTATATAAATTTAAATATAGTTATATATTTTTAAGTACATATAAGTACAAATTATTGAATTAGTATAATTTAAGTTATACTAAATATATACGAGAGGACTTCAAACACTTTGTGGAAAATGGAATTAAAAGATGAAAATAAGAAATGCAAAGTTTATTTTTCAATATAATCTCCATCAAGTTCAAGACAATTTTGTAAGTGATGATACCAGCCATTTAATTCATCCCTAAATAACTGAGAGTCCTGAAAATTTAACCATGTCAATGCAGTCTTTTTTATATTATTAACTGAAGAAAAATAGTTGCCCTTTAAAGATATTTTTAAGATTGGGAAATAAAAGGAAGTCAGAAGGAGTCAGATTAGGACTGTAACATGGACACCTAATGATTTCTGACCAAAACTCTCACAAAATTGCCCTTTGATTAGAGGAATTGCGGGAATACCATTGTGGTGGAGAACTCTCTGGTAAAGTTTCCCTGCCTTTTTTTTTTTTGGCTAAAGCTTTGGCTTTCCCAAAACACTGTCATAATAAGCCAATATTATCATCCTTCAGCCCTCCAGAGAGTCAAGAAGCAAAATGCCTTGAGCATCCCAAAAGCTATTGCCATGACTTTCGCTCTTGACTGGTCCACTTTGGCTTTGACTGGACCACTGCCACCTCTTGATAGTCATTGCTTTGATTGTACTTTGTCTTCAGGATCATACTGATAAAGCCATATTTTATCTCGTGTTAAAATTATTCAAAGAAATGCTTCAGGACTTTAGTCCCGCTTGTTTAAAATTTTCATTGAAAGCTCTGCTCTTGTCTGCAACTGACCTGGGCACAACAGTTTTGGCACCTGTTGGTGGAAAGTTTACTCAACTTTAAGTTTTCAGTCAGAATTGTGTAAGCTGAACCAGTTGAGATGTCTGTGATGTTGGCTATTGTTTGTGCAGATAATAATCAGTTTTTTTTTTTTTTAGTTAAGGCACAAGCAAGATTAATTTTCCCACACAAATTGATGTGGCTGGTCTGCTGCTGTAGGCTTCATCTTCAACATTATCTCATCCTTTTTTAAAATGAGTTATCCATATGTAAACTGCTAATCTGGGGGACAGACATTATCCGCATAAACTTTTTATAAAGCGTCAATAATTTCAGCATACTTCCACCAAAACGTCGTCATAAATTGGATGTTTATTTCTGTTTCAATTTTAGCAGAATTAATATGGTTTTGATAGGGGCTCTTTTAAAACTGATGTCTTATCCTTAGTTCCTCAAACTAGATCTGTTCAGACATGGTATAATATGATATTAGTATATTTTAGTGCAAAAAGTAATTGAAATCCATGTATAGTTTTTTGCATAATATATATTTTCCATGAACATTTTGAAGACTCTTCATGTGTGTGTGCGTATGTGTGTATGGACAGTGGGGAGGAAGAGAGAGAGTATGAGGAATTGCTTTATGCAATTATGGAGATTGACAAGTTCCAAGATCTGTAACTGGCTAGCTGGAGATCCATAAAAACTGATGATGTAGTTTCAGTCCAAGTTTGGAGGCAAGAAAATCCAATATCCCAGCCTGAAGACAGTGAGGCAAGAGGAGTTACCTCTTGCTCTTTGAATGGTCAGCTATTTTGTTCTATTCAGAGCTTCAGTGGATTGAATAAGGCCCACCCACATTGGAGAGAAAAATCTGTTTTTATTTTATCTACTGATTCAAGTGTTAATCTTATCCAGAAACACCCTCATAAACTCACTCAGAATAATGTTTGACCAAATATCTGGGTGCCCTATGGGCCTGTCAAGTTGACACACAAAATTAATCATCACGCTCCCTAAGATCAGGAACAAGACAAAAATATTCCCCTTTCACCATTTCTGTTCAACACATAATGGAGTTACTAGCCTGTGCAATTACATAAGAGAAAGAAATAAATGGCATAAAGATTGGGGAAGAAAAGTAAAGTTGTCTTTATTTACAGATGACATGATTATGTATGTAGAAAACTCAAGTAAATCTACCCCAAAATAAAAAAGATATTAGACTTAATAATTAAAGTTTTTGAGGTAATGAGATGTAAGATCAATATACAAAACTCAATTGTACTTCTATATACTAGCAGCAAACAATTGGTGAATGAGATTCAAATAAAACCATTCACATAACAGCATCAAGGAACATAAAACAGGAAACAAATAATCAAATGTGTATTAAACCTTTACTCTAAAAACTATAAAACATTTCTGAGATAAATTACAGTAGACATAAATAAAAAGACATAGCATATTTATTGATGGGAAGACGTAAACTCTCCCCAAACTGACCTATAGTTTCAAATAAATCTCAAATCAAATTAAAATAGCAGCAAGTACATTTTTGGTGAAGTTTATAAACTGGCTACCAAATTTATATGTAAAAGCAAAGGAGCTAGAATAGCCAAAACTATCTTGAAGAAAAAGCTGAAGTCCTTACACTACTTGATTGCAAGATTTACCATAAAGCTATGGTAATTGATAAAATTTGTTATTGGTGAAACAATAGGCAAGTATATCAGTGGAACATAATAGATCCCATAAATATTCTCACTTATAGTTACCTTATTTTCACAAAAGCATCAACAATTCAATGGGGAAATTTTTTTCAAAAAATTCTTTTAGAACTGGTTAACCAATTGAATAAAAGTGAACTTTGACAGGTACATCACACTTTAATAGAAAATTTATTCAATAAAAATCATAACAATTAACTCAATAAAATGCAATTTTGAAGGCAACTAGGCATCAATATAGGATAATATATTTATGACCTTTTGGTAGGCAAGGATTTATTCTAACACAATGAAAAAGTAAAGGATGTCAGCAAGATGGCCAACTAGAGATACCTGCCATTTGTTCTCCCCACTTAGCCACAACAAAAGGACCAAAAGCAACAAATAAACAGCTAAAATTTGACTGGAGTATTGAAGGGAAAGAGCTGGAGTACAGTGGGGTAGTGAAGAGGCACCTGTGGTGATTGGAAGTTTAGGAAGGCAGAACAGAGGCACTTGGCCTCTGAAGCCCCATCTTCCCCATCCAGATTAGATCTGCCTGGAATCAGGAGGGACTTCCTGTTTTGGGGAAAAGGTAAGCACAAGATCCCCGGTGACCCCCATTACCACCACAAACACTTACAGTCCTTACAACAGAAGAAACCCAGTCCTTGCAAGCCCTGAGCCCAGTTTGGAGAACTGTCAGGAATTCATGCAGCTGCATTGCCGCAGATTAAGAGCACAAGATATGCACTCCCCACCCCCTACACAACCCTTGTGAGTCAAGCTGCTGCAGCATGGCACCATCATGAGACCAGAGCCACCTCTGGAGTGCATCATGCTGTGGAGACCAGTAGCCACTGCACTGGGGCTCCATCTTCATTCCACCAAGCCCACAGAGGTGGTGGAACACCACAATTCCAGCTGTGTGGAGCCTGGGCCCAGGATTGGCTGTGACTCTGGTCCAGCACAGCAGAGAAACCAACCCCTGCTTTTTCCCTTCCCACTAGAGGAACAGATTGGCAGTACTGTTGAAGGCAAACTCACCTTTGAGCTGGCCAAACTGCTTCTTGCCCTTTCTCAAGATGGAGAGGCCCCCAAGCCTCCAAGCAGCTGATAGGTTCCCAGGCCAGAGGAACAGCTATGCACTCATGCTCAGAACCTGAGAAACAGACCTGCAGAATCCCCACCAAGCACAGCCTGCTCAATGGGCCTGCATCTATAATCAGGGACTAAGAAACAGTCCCACAGGCCCCCAGGCCAGCCAAGTAGTCAAGAGTTTAAACTACTGTAAGGACAAAAAACCAAACACCGCATGTTCTCACTCATAGGTGGGAATTGAACAATGAGAACACTTGGACACAGGAAGGGGAACATCACACACCGGAGCCTGTCATGGTGTGGGGGGAGGGGGGAGGGATAGCATTAGGAGAAATACCTAATGTAAATCACAAGTTAATGGGTGCAGCACACCAACATGGCACATGTATATATATGTAACAAACCTGCATATTGTGCACACGTACCCTAGAACTTAAAGTATAATTAAAAAAAAAAAAAAAAGAGTTTACAACTTGAATGTGAGAAACAGCCCCATGGGCCACTCCTGGTGGGTAAGTCCCAGACCAGTCAAGCAGCCTTGTTGCAATGTCACAAGCCTGATGCAGGGCCTTGTGCCCACAGACACCACCCCTAAGACCACCCAAGCAGCCTTGCACCAAGATCTCAGGCCAAAGAAGAAGAGCTGTTCCTAGCAGGTATGCCTTCCACATGCTTGCGTTCCTAATCAGAGTAACAAGCCTGAGGCCACAACCCCAGCAAGTCAGATCCCAAATTGGTAGATGCACTGTTTGCCTCTGAACACCCCGATATGAGAAATATCTCAGCAAGCACCCCTGACAAAGCTGTACTACCATCACTCAAACTCTCTCAGCCTAGGCTACTGAAAACCTCACAAATTCCATCAGTGTGGATTACAACTGAAGAAAGTAAATGGAGAATGAACTACTCCATTCACTTAGAAGCAAATCCAGTTCATTCTACTAAATTGACACCCTAAGACTCATTCATAGGAATAAGTCTTTCTCCATGAAACCTACTTCATAAAATTGGAAGAGGCAACTTCTCTACCAGATGCATAAAAATCAGTGTAGGACACATCAAACAGGAATAAGGAACGAAACATGATACTCCAAAGGGAAACAATAATTCTCCAATAACAGCCCCCAATCATGAGAAAATATATGACACACCAGAAAACAGACTTCAAAAAAAATCTTAAGGACACTCAGTGAGATACAAGAGAATACAGATAGACAATTCAACAAAATCAGGAATACAATTCAGATTTGAATAGGAAATTAAAAATATATATATATCATTAGAAAGAACCAAACAGAAATTCTAGAACTAAACAATTCAATGAATGAAATTTAAAAAAAAATACAATTGCGAGCTTCAACAACACACTAGACCAAGTGAAAGAAAGAATTTCTGAAGTTGAAAGCAGATCTTTTGAAGTAACACAGTCAAAGAAAGAAAAGAATAAAGAATAAAAAAGAATTTAAAAGCCTACAGGTTTTATGGGACATCAGTAAGTGAACAAATGTTTGTGTTATGGGCATTCAGAAGGAGAAGAGAAGGTGAGGAAAAGGTATGTAATGAAATCATAGCAAAAATATCCCCAAGTCCTGAGAGAGAGATGGACATCCAGGCCAAGGAAGTTCAAAGAACTGCAAATAGTTTCAATGCAAACAGGTCCCCATTCAGGCAGAGTATGGTCAAGCTGTGGAAAGTCAAATACAAAGAATTCTAAAAGCAGCAAGACAAAAGTATCAAGTCAAACCTAAGGGAATTCTCATTAGACTAGCGGCTAATTTCTCAGCAGGAACCTTACAGGCCAGGAGAGAATGCAATATTTCAAAGCATTGAAAGAAAAAAAAGCTGCCATTAAGCATATTATGGCCAGCAAAGCTGTCTTTTAAAAGTGAAGGGGAAATAAGTATTTTCACAGAGAAGCAGAAACTAAGGGAATTTATTACCCTTAGACCAGACCTAGAAGAAATTCCCAGGAGAGTTTTACATCTGAAAGTGAAAATTCAATACCATTGTGAAAAAACACACAAAACCATGAACCTCACAAGTAAAGCCAATACACAAAGGAGAAAGAGAAAGGAATAAAATGTTATCACTACAGAAAACCACTCAACCTCAAAAATAAGCAATAAGACAGGAATCAAGGAAAAAAAGACATACAAAACAATCAACAAAATGACGGGGTAATTCCTTGAACATCAATAATAATCTTGAATGCAAATGAGTTACCTTCCTTATTTAAAAGACATAGACTGGCTGAATGGATTAAAAACACAAGACCCACCTACATGCTGCCTACAAGAAACTCACCTCATCTCCAAAGACACACAAAAAATGAAAGTGAATGGATGGAAAAAAAATCCTGTGTAAATTTTAACCAAAAATGAGCAGGACTAGCTATATTTATATCAGACAAAGCAGAATTCAAGTCAAAGGTATAAAAAGAGACAAAGAAGGACATATAATAATAAAGGGATCAATTCAGCAAGAGAGTATAACAATAGTAAATATTTATGCACTCAACAATGGAGCACCCAGATATATAAAGCAAATATTATTAGATCTAAAGGGAGAAATAGGCCCCCAAATAATAGTAGTTCTGGACTTCAACACCCCACACTGAGCATTGGACAGATCATGTAGACAGAAAATCAACAAAGGAACAATGGATTTAAACTGCACCACAGACCAAATGGAATTAACATTTACAGGACATTTTACCCAACAGCTGCAGAATATGCATTCTTTTCATCAGCACATAGACTGGCCATATATTAGGACCCAAGGCAAATCTTAACATATTTTTCAAAGTCAAAAATCATATCTGACCACAATGGAATAAAATTAGACATCAATAACAAGTTAAACTTCAAAATTATACAAATACATGGAAATTGAACAACATAATTCTGAACAAACAGTGGGTAAAGGAAGAAATTCAGAATAAAATTTAAAATAGAAACACAATATACCAAAACCAATGCACAGCAAAAGCAGTATTAAGAGGCAAGTTTATAGCAATATATGTTTACATAAAAAAACTAGAAAGATTTTCAACAAACAATCTAAATCATTAAGTTGTTCACTGCAAGGAACTATGTATTAGTCAGGGTTCTCTAGAGAGACAGAACCTAGAAGAACAAAGCAAGCCCAAAATTAGTAGAAGGAAATAAATAATAAAAACCGGAGCAGAAATAAATGAAATTGAGACTTAAAAAACCACACAAAAAGATCAGCAAAACAAAAAGTTGTTTTATTATGCCTGGCATGATAGCTTGCACCTGAAATCTTAGCTACTCAGAAAGCTGAGGTAGGAGAAAAGCTTTAAGCCAGGAGTTTGAGACTAGACTGGGCAACATAGCAAGACCCCATCTCTTTAAAAAGTTGGTTTTACGAAAAAATAAACAAAATTGACAAACCATGAACTAGACTAAGAAAAAAGAGGAAAAACCTAAATAGATAAAATCAAAAATGAAAAAGTTGTCACAACAGATACCACAGAAATACAAAGGATCATTACGAACTAGTATGAATAAGCCAATAAATTTGAAAATCTGGAGGAAATTGATAAGCTTTGGTACACATATAACCTATCAAGACTGAAGCAAGAGGCAATAGAAAACCTGAAAGAGATGGAATCAGTAATAAAAAGTGTCCCAACAAAGAAAAGTCCAGGACTGGATGGCTTCACCACTGAATTCTGTTGAAAATTTAAAGAGGAATTAATACCAATACTTCTCAAACTATTCCAATAAATTGAAGGGGAAATAATTCTCCCTAATTCCATGAGCTAGCATTACCCTGACACCAAAACCAGACAATGACACAAGAAAAAAAGAAAACTACATGCCGATGTCTCTGATGAACACTGATGCAAAAATACTCGAGATAACACTAGCAAACAGCAACTAACAGCACATCAAAAAGATAGTATACCATGATCAAGTGGGATTTATTCCAGAAATGCAGGGGGATTCATTATCTGCAAATCAATAAACATCATACATTACATCAAAAAAATGAAGAGTAAACACCATATGATCATCACAATAGATCTAGAAAAACATTTGATGAAATTCAACATTCATTCATGATAAAAACTTTCAACAAATTAGGTGTATAATAATAAAGGCATAATAGAGGCCATATGTGACAAACCCACAGCTAACATCATAGTGAATGGGGGAAATCACAAAGTTTTTCTTCTAGGAACTGGAGCAAAATAAGGATGCCCACTCTCATTACCTTAATCAAATGGTAATGAAAGCCCTTTCCAGAGCAATTAGGCAAGACAAAGAAATAAAAGCCATCCAAATTGGAAAAAAGGAAGTCAAATTGTCCCTGTTTGTAGATGACATGATCTCATATGTAGAAAAACTTAAACTCTACCAAAAACTCATACAACAGAGCAGCAAATTCAGTAGTTGCAGTATCCAAAATTGATATACAAAAATCAGTACTGTTTCTATATACAAACGATGAACTAGCTGAAAAAAAATCAAGAAGGCAATCCCATTTACAATAGCTACAAATAAAATAAAATAAAATAAAATGCCTAGAAATAAATTTAACTAAGGAGATGAAAGGTTTCTATAAGGAAAATCACAAAACACTGATGAAAGAAATTGAAGAGGGTACAAACAAATGGGAAGACATCCATGCTCCTGAATTAGAAGAATTAATTTTGTTAAAATAACAATACTACACAATAAAATCTACAGATTCATTGTAATTCCTATCAAAATACCAGTGATATTATTCATGGAAATAGAAAAATAAATAAATTGTATAGAATCACAAAAGAACCTGAATATCCAAAGCAATCATGAGCAAAAAGAACAAAACTGGAGACATCACACTACCTGATTTCACAATTTACTACAAAGCTATAGTAATCAAAATAGCCATGGTGTTGCCATAAAAACAGACACACAGACCAATGGAATAGAATAGAGAACCCAGAAATCAACCAACCTATCTACAGCCAACTAATTTTTGACAAAGTTACCAAGAACACTCATGGGGAAAGGACAGTCTCTTCAATAAATGGAGCTGGGAAAACTGGATATCCATATGCAGAAGAATAAATCTAGACCCCTACCTCTCATGCTATATAAATATCAACTCAAAATAGATCAAAGAACTAAATGTAAGAACTGAAACTTAAAACTACTAGTAGAGGCTGGGTGCGGTGGCTCGTGCCTTTAATTCCAGCACTTTGGAAGGCTAAGGTGGGCGGATCACCAGGTAAAGAGATCAACACAATCCTGGCCAACATGGTGAAACCCTGTCTCTACTAAAAATGCAAAAATTAGCTGGGCATGGTGGCACACACCTGTAGTCCCAGCTACTTGGGAGGCTGAGGCAGGAGAATAACTTGAACCCGGGAGGCAGAGGTTGCAGTGAGCTGAAATGGTGCCATTGAACTCCAGCCTGGGTGACAGAGCAAGACTCCATCTAAAAAAAACTGCTAGTAGAAAATATAGGGAACATGCTTCAGGACATTGTTCCAAGGAAAGATTTTATGAATGAGAGCTCAAAAGCACAGGCAACACAAGCAAAAACAAATAAATGGGATTATATCAAACTACAAGCTTCTGCACAGCAAAGAAAACAATCAAGAGAATGAAAAGACAACCTACAGAATGGGAGAACATATTTGCAAACACTCATCTGACAGGGAATTAATATCCAGAATGTGAAAGAAACATAAATATCTCAACAACAACAACAACAATGGTGGCAGCCAAGATGGCCGAATAGGAACAGCTCTGGTCTACAGCTCCCAGTGTGAGCGACGCAGAAGATGGGTGATTTCTGCATTTCCATCTGAGGTACTGGGTTCATCTCACTAGGGAGTGCCAGACAGTGGGCGCAGGACAGTGGGTGCAGCACACCATGCATGAGCCGAAGCAGGACGAGGCATTGCCTCACTCGGGAAGTGCAAGGAGTCAGGGAGTTCCCTTTCCTACTCAAAGAAAGGGGTGACAAATGATGGGCTTAAAAAATGGCACACCAGGAGATTATATCCCGCACGTGACTTGGAGGGTCCTATGCCCATGGAGTCTCACTGATTGCTAGCACAGCAGTCTGAGATCAAACTGCAAGGCGGCAGCGAGGCTGGGGGAGGGGTGCCCGCCATTGCCCAGGCTTGCTTAGGTAAACAAAGCAGCCGGGAAGCTCGAACTGGGTGGAGCCCACCACAGCTCCAGGAGGCCTGCCTGCCTCTGTAGGCTCCACCTCTGGGGGCAGGGCACAGACAAACAAAAAGACAGCAGTAACCTCTGCAGACTTAAATGTCCCTCTCTGACAGCTTTGAAGAGACCAGTGGTTCTCCCAGCACGCAGCTGGAGATCTGAGAACGAGCAGACTGCCTCCTCAAGTGGGTCCCTGACCCCTGACCCCCAAGCAGCCTAACTGGGAGCCACACCCCAGTAGGGGCAGACTGACACCTCACAGGGCCAGGTACTCCTCTGAGACAGAACTTCCAGAGGAACAATCAGACAGCAGCATTCACAGTTCATGAAAATCCGCTGTTCTGCAGCCACGGTGCTGATACCCAGGAAAACAGGGTCTGGAGTGGACCTCTAGCAAACTCCAACAGACCTGCAGCTGAGGGTCCTGTCTGTTAGAAGGAAAACTAACAAATGGAAAGGACATCCACACCAAAAACCCATCTGTACATCACCATCATCAAAGACCAAAAGTAGATAAAACCACAAAGATGGGGAAAAAACAGAGCAGAGAAAATGGAAACTCTAAAAAGCACAGCGCCTCTCCTCCTCCAAAGGAATGCAGCTCCTCACCAGCAATGGAACAAAGCTGGACGGAGAATGACTTTGACTAGTTGAGAGAAGAAGGCTTCAGATGATCAAACTACTCTGAGCTACAGGAGGAAATTCAAACCAAAGGCAAAGAAGTTAAAAACTTTGAAAAAAATTTAGAAGAAGGTATAACTAGAATAACCAATACAGAGAAGTGCTTAAAGGAGCTGATGGAGCTGAAAGCCAAGGCTCGAGAACTACGTGAAGAATGCAGAAGCCTCAGGAGCCAATGCGATCAACTGGAAGAAAGGGTATCAGTGACGGAAGATGAAATGACTGAAATGAAGCGAGAAGGGAAGTTTAGAGAAAAAAAAATAAAAAGAAATGAGCAAAGCCTCCAAGAAATATGGGACTATGTGAAAAGACCAAATCTACGTCTGATTGGTGTACCTGAAAGTGATGGGGAGAATGGAACCAAGTTGGAAAACACTCTGCAGGATATTATCCAGGAGAACTTCCCCTATCTAGCAAGGCAGGCCAACATTCAGATTCAGGAAATACAGAGAATGCCACAAAGATACTCCTCGAGAAGAGCAACTCCAAGACACATAATTGTCAGATTCACCAAAGTTGAATGAAGGAAAAAATGTTAAAGGCAGCCAGAGAGAAAGGCCGGGTTACCCACAAAGGGAAGCCCATCAGACTAACAGCGGATCTCTCGGCAGAAACTCTACAAGCCAGAAGAGAGTAGGGGCCAATATTCAACATTCTTAAAGTAAAGAATTTTCAACCCAGAATTTCATATCCAGCCAAACTAGGCTTCACAAGTGAAGGAGAAATAGAACACTTTACAGAGAAGCATATGCTGAGAGATTTTGACACCACCAGGCCTGCCCTAAAAGAGCTCCTGAAGGAAGCACTAAACATGGAAAGGAACAACTGGTACCAGCTGCTGCAAAATCATGCCAAAATGTACAGACCATCAAGACTAGGAAGAAACTGCATCAACTAACGAGCAAAATAACCAGCTAACATCATCATGACAGGATCAAATTCACACATAACAATATTAACTTTAAATGTAAATGGACTAAATGCTCCAATTAAAAGACACGGATTGGCAAATTGGATAAAGAGTCAAGACCCATCAGTGTGCTGTATTCAGGAAACCCATCTCACGTGCAGAGACATACATAGGCTCAAAATAAAAGGATGGAGGAAGATCTACCAAGCAAATGGAAAATAAAAAAAGGCAGGGGTTGCAATCCTAGCCTCGGATAAAACAGACCTTAAACCAACAAAGATCAAAAGAGACAAAGAAGGCCATTACATAATGGTAAAGGGATCAATTCAACAAGAAGAGCTAACTATCCTAAATATATATGCACCCAATACAGGAGCACCCAGATTCATAAAGCAAGTCCTGAGTGATCTACAAAGAGACTTAGACTCCCACACAATAATAATGGGAGACTTTAACACCCCACTGTCAACATTAGACAGATCAACTAAACATAAAGTTAACAAGGATATCCACGAATTGAACTCAGCTCTGCAGCAAGCAGACCTAATAGACATCTGCAGAACTCTCCACCCCAAATCAACAGAATATACATTCTTTTCAGCACCACACCACACCTATTCCAAAATTGACCACATAGTCGGAAGTAAAGCACTCCTCAGAAAAGGTAAAAGAACAGAAATTATAACAAACTGTCTCTCAGACCACAGTGCAATCAAACTAGAACTCAGGATTAAGAAACTCACTCAAAACTGCTCAACTACATGGAAACTGAACAACCTGCTCCTGAATGACTACTGGGTACACAAAGAAATGAAAGCAGAAATAAAGATGTTCTTTGAAACCAACGAGAACAAAGACACAACATACCAGAATCTCTGGGACACATTCAAAGCAGTGTGTAGAGGGAAATTTATAGCACTAAATGCCCACAAGAGAAAGCAGGAAAGATCCAAAATTGATACCCTAACATCACAATTAAAAGAACTAGAAAAGCAAGAGCAAACACACTCAAAAGCTAGCAGAAGGCAAGAAATAACTAAAATCAGAGCAGAACTGAAGGAAATAGAGACACAAAAAACCCTTCAAAAAATTAATGAATCCAGGAGGTGGTTTTTTGAAAGGATCAACAAAATTGATAGACCACTAGCAAGACTAAAAGAAAAAAAGAGAGAAGAATCAAATA
Organism: Gorilla gorilla gorilla; assembly: GCF_029281585.2. NCBI lineage: Eukaryota > Metazoa > Chordata > Mammalia > Primates > Hominidae > Gorilla > Gorilla gorilla. Next base: position 65,713,749 of record NC_073231.2, on the reverse strand, counting down.
GACGCAATAAAAAATGATAAAGGGGATATCACCACCGATCCCACAGAAATACAAACTACCATCAGAGAATACTACAAACACCTCTACACAAATAAACTAGAAAATCTAGAAGAAATGGATACATTCCTCGACACATACACTCTCCCAAGACTAAACCAGGAAGAAGTTGAATCTCTGAATAGACCAATAACAGGAGCTGAAATCGTGGCAAAAATCAATAGCTTACCAACCAAAAAGAGTCCAGGACCAGATGGATTCACAGCCGAATTCTACCAGAGGTACAAGGAGGAACTGGTACCATTCCTTCTGAAACTATTCCAATCAATAGAAAAAGAGGGAATCCTCCCTAACTCATTTTATGAGGCCAGCATCATTCTGATACCAAAGCCGGGCAGAGACACAACCAAAAAAGAGAATTTTAGACCAATATCCTTGATGAACATTGATGCAAAAATCCTCAATAAAATACTGGCAAACCGAATCCAGCAGCACATCAAAAAGCTTATCCACCATGATCAAGTGGGCTTCATCCCTGGGATGCAAGGCTGGTTCAATATACGCAAATCAATAAATGTAATCCAGCATATAAACAGAGCCAAAGACAAAAACCACATGATTATCTCAATAGATGCAGAAAAAGCCTTTGACAAAATTCAACAACCCGTCATACTAAAAATTCTCAATAAATTAGGTATTGATGGGACGTATTTCAAAATAATAAGAGCTATCTATGACAAACCCACAGCCAATATCATACTGAATGGGCAAAAACTGGAAGCATTCCCTTTGAAAACTGGCACAAGACGGGGAAGCCCTCTCTCACCACTCCTATTCAACATAGTGTTGGAAGTTCTGGCCAGGGCAATTAGGCAGGAGAAGGAAATAAAGGGTATTCAATTAGGAAAAGAGGAAGTCAAATTGTCCCTGTTTGCAGATGACATGATTGTATATCTAGAAAACCCCACTGTCTCAGCCCAAAATATCCTTAAGCTGATAAGCAACTTCAGCAAAGTCTCAGGACACAAAATCAATGTACAAAAATCACAAGCATTCTTATATACCAATAACAGACAAACAGAGAGCCAAATCATGAGTGAACTCCCATTCACAATTGCCTCAAAGAGAATAAAATACCTAGGAATTGAACTTACAAGGGACATGAAGGAACTCTTCAAGGAGAACTACAAACCACTGCTCAATGAAATAAAAGAGGATACAAACAAATGGAAGAACATTCCATGCTCATGGGTAGGAAGAATCAATATCGTGAAAACGGCCATACTGCCCAAGGTAATTTATAGATTCAATGCCATCCCCATCAAGCTACCAATGACTTTCTTCACAGAATTGGAGAAAACTACTTTAAAGTTCATATGGAACCAAAAAAGAGCCTGCATCGCCAAGTCAATCGTAAGCCAACAGAACAAAGCTGGAGGCATCATGCTACCTGACTTTAAACTATACCACAAGGCTACAGTAACCAAAACAGCATGGTATTGGCACCAAAACAGAGATATAGATCAATGGAACAGAACAGAGCCCTCAGAAATAATGCCACATATCTACAACTATCTGATCTTTGACAAACCTGACAAAAACAAGCAATGGGGAAAGGATTCCCTATTTAATAAATGGTGCTGGGAAAACTGGCTAGCCATATGTAGAAAGCTGAAACTGGGTCCCTTCCTTACACCTTATATAAAAATTAATTCAAGATGGATTAAAGACTTAAATGTTAGACCTGAAACCATAAAAACCCTAGAAGAAAACCAAGGCATTACCATTCAGGACATAGGCATGGGCAAGGACTTCATGTCTAAAACACCAAAAGCAATGGCAACAAAAGACAAAATTGACAAATGGGATCTAATTAAGCTAAAGAGCTTCTGCACAGCAGAAGAAACTACCATCAGAGTGAGTGAACAGGCAACCTACAAAATGGGAGAAAATTTTCGCAGCCTACTCATCTGACAAAGGGATAATATCCAGAATCTACAATGAATTCAAACAAATTTACAAGAAAAACACAAACAACCCCATCAAAAAGTGGGCGAAGGACATGAACAGACACTTCTCAAAAGAAGACATTTATGCAGCCAAAAAACACATGAAAAAATGCTCACCATCACTGGCCATCAGAGAAATGCAAATGAAAACCGCAATGAGATACCATCTCACACCAGTTAGAATGGCGATCATTAAAAAGTCAGGAAAGAACAGGTTCTGGAGAGGATGTGGAGAAATAGGAACACTTTTACTCTGTTAGTGGGACTGTAAACTAGTTCAACCATTGTGGAAGTGAGTGTGGCGATTCCTCAGGGATCTAGAACTAGAAATACCATTTGACCCAGCCATCCCATTACTGGGTATATACTCAAAGGATTATAAATCATGCTGCTATAAAGACACATGCACACATATGTTTATTGTGACACTATTCACAACAGCAAAGACTTGGAACCAACCCAAATGTCCAACAATGATAGACTGGATTAAGAAAATGTGGCATATATACACCAGGGAATACTATACAGCCATAAAAAATGGTGAGTTCATGTCCTTTGTAGGGACATGGATGAAATTGGAAATCATCATTCTCAGTAAACTATCACAAGGACAAAAAACCAAACACCGCATGTTCTCACTCATAGGTGGGAACTGAACAATGAGAACACTTGGACACAGGAAGGGGAACATCACAATCTGGGGACTGTTGCGGGGTGGGGGAAGGGGGGAGGGATAGCATTAGGAGATATACCTAATGCTAAATGACGAGTTAATGGGTGCAGCACACCAGCACGGCACATGTATACATATGTAACTAACCTGCACATTGTGCACATGTACCCTAAAACTTAAAGTATAATAATAATAAAAAAAAGACATACATGTGGCCAAGATGCATATGAAAAAAAGCTCAATATCACTCATCATTAGTGAAATGCAAATCAAAAACACAATGAAATACCATCTTATACCAGTCAAAGTGGCTATTAATGAAAAATTAAAAAAAACAGATGCTGGCGAGGTTTTGGAGGAAAGGAACGCTTATATATTGCCAGTGGGAGTGTCAATTAGTTCAACCATTATGAAAAGCAGTGTGGCAATTTCTCAAAGAATTGAAAGCAGAACTACCATTTGACCCAGCAATCCCATTTCTGGATATATGCCCAAAGGAATATGAGTCGTTCAATCATAAAAACACATACATGTGTATGTTCCTTGCTGTACTATTCACAATAGCAAAAGACGTGGCAGCAACCTAAATGCCACATTGTCTTTTTATCAAGTCTAAATGGTAGACTTGATAAAGAAGATAAAGGATAGCCATAAAAAAGAGCAAGATTATGTCCTTTGCAGGAACTGGATGGAGATGGCGGCCATTATCCTTAGCAAGCTAATGCAGGAACAGAAAACCAAATATTGCATATTCTCACTTATAAGTGGGAGCTAAACGATGAGAAGACAAGGACACAAAGAGGGGAACAAAAGACACTGGGGCCTGCTTGAGGGTGGAGGATAGGAAAAGGGAGAGGATCAGAGAAAATAACTATTGAGTACTAGGCATAGTACCTGTGTAACAAAATAATCTGTACAACAAACTCCCATGACACGGGTTTATCTGTATAAAAACCTGCACATGTACCCTTGAACCTAAAACAACAGTTTAAAAAAAGAGGAAAAAAAAAGAAAAGAAATCATTATTCATGAGAGAAAGATAAAATCACAAGGAGATATATTTTTGTTCTACTAGAATAGCTAATTAAAAGGGCTAACATCACTAAATGTGGAGGAATTAGAACTTTCATACATTATTAGGGTGAATGTACAATGGTACAACCATTTTGAAAAGCAATTTGCCAAATCTTTACAAATGTAAACACGGAATTATCCTATAACAAAGCAATATCACATTCCCATATCTGCAGGAAAATGCCTGTGTAGTAATGTTCATAGCAGCTCTCTTCATAATTTCCTATAACTGAAAACAACACAAATGTCCATCAGTAAGAGAATGGAGAAATATATGATGCATTCCTACAAAGAAATACTTGTCAGTAATAAAAACAGCCAATAACCAACAACATGGATACATCTCAAAAACATAATCTGTTCAAATAAAAAATACATAAATAGAGTATGTGCTATAGGATTTCATTCATGTGTAGTTTAAAGAACGGGTAAAACTAATCTACAGTGGCAGACATCAGAATAGTGGTTGCCTCTTATTGGGGAGAGGATTAGTGAAGAACAGGAAAAAAGGGTTTTCTAAGTCAACATTCTTCATCTCAATCAGGGTATTGAGCACCTGGCTACATGCATTTGTCAAAACTCATGAACTATAAAATTAAGATTGATGCACGTAATTGTGCAGTAAATTATGCTGACGTTAAGGGAAGAGAAAAAAACACACTTAGACCATCTACCAGGTCAGAAAACCATCCTCATCTCTGTTATCTTAAGTTATGCTCACCTGCATCAACCAACAAAGCCCAGCAGATGAAATTAAATATCGTGTACTGGATTTCAACACTGTTCATAAAATAGAATAACAGCAACATAAGTGGCTTAAATTTGCCATCATCTCATAAATGTTTAGTCGTATTCATTAAATAACTCTTTTGAATCTTTCTAATTAATTTAGAAAAATGTAAATTACAAGACATGCACAAAGCTTCTTCCTTCTCATATTTTCCTTTTGCTCAGCCTTGGCAAAAGTGTTCCATTCTAAGGCCTGATGTTGAGAGGTGAAGCGGCTGGGCTTCTGGGTTGGGTGGGGACTTGGAGAACTTTTCTGTATAGCTAAAGGATTGTAAACGCACCAATCAGCACTCTGTCAAAACGGACCAATCAGCTCTCTGTAAAATAGACCAATCAACTCTCTATAAAATGGACCAATCAGCAGAATGTGGGTGGGGCCAGATAAGGGAATAAAAGCAGGCCACCCACGCCCACAGGGGCAAACTGCTGGGTGGTCTTCCATCTTTCGGGAGGTTTGTTGTTTTGCTATTCACAATAAATCTTGCTGCTGCTAGCTCTTTGGGTCCGCACTACCTTTATGAGCTGTAGCACTCACCGCCTAAGGTCTGTAGGTTGACTTTTGAAGCCAGTGAGACCACGAACCCAGCAGAAGGAAGAAACTCCTGACACATCTGAACCAGAAGGAACAAACTCCGGACACACCATCTTTAAGAACTGTAACACTCACCGTGAGGGTTGGTGGCTTCATTCCAGAAGTCAGCGAGACCAAGAACCTACCAATTCCGGACACAGTGTGAGCTGGGGTCACTGGCTGGTAGCTGAAGGTCAAGTCGGCTTCCACTGGAATTCATCCAGCTGTTTTCTCCTGGAAAGAGGAAATAAGCTAACGCTGACACTAGCCCATCTTCGTTTCAGTTTCAGGAGCCAACTGAACACAGCGGTGGACTGTAGCCACCACATCTGCAATATGTCCAAAGCACTGAACCCCAGAGCGTAATGACACCTCTGCAGTAGCCAATACCCCTAGTACATTTTTGTAAATGTCCCCCTAGCAAACAGGCTATTCCAGAACCAGACAATACTGCCATCAAGAGCTGTATGTCATTATTAGCTGGACAAGAGAACAGAGACAGTGGCTATGTCTGTTGTCTAGCAGGAGGAAGCAAATAGAGAAAAGGGAGGAGAAGAAAGATGAAGGGATTTTAGTTTTTGTTTATACCAGTTATCAAGACTCTATCACCAGTGATTTTATTTTATTTTAGAAAAGTCTAAAATAAAGGCCAGGGCTGCTCTTGAACAACTGGCCTCAAGGGCTCCACCTGCTTTGGCCTCCCAGGGTGCTGAAATTAGCAGAATGACCCACCATGCTTGGGCACACCAGTGATTTTAAAAATGCATTTGGCCGGAGGGGGTGGGGGCAGGTGGCTCACGCCTGTAATCCCAGCACTTTGGGAGGCCGAGGCGGGCGGATGACGAGGTCAGGAGATCGAGACTATCCCGGCTAACACGGTGAAACCCTGTCTCTACTTAAAAAAAAAAAAATACAAAAATTAGCTGGGCGCCGTGGCAGGAGCCTATAGTCCCAGCTACTCGGGAGGCTGAGGCAGGAGAATGGCGTGAACCCGGGAGGCGGAGCTTCCAGTGAGCCGCGATCGCGCCACTGCACTCCAGCCTGGGCGAAAGAGCGAGATTCCGTCTCAAAAAAAAAAAAAAAAAAAAAGAAAGAAAGAATGCATTTGGGGCAAGTTAACCATAAATAGGTTAACTACAGAATTAAGATTTCCTCAACTGTACTGACCATCTCCTCTGCAAGAGAATGCCTCCTGAAACTGTGTTTCTAACTACCTTTAGAAACTGTAAATACTGCCAACACTGGCGCTGGGGTCTTCCCTGAGGCTTTTTCATTCTCTTTAGCATCCTTAATACATATTTAAAGAACACTCTTTTAACCTTTCTCTTTAGCAGTTCCATTCCTGATGCTTCGCTCCTGAATTGAATAACTCGTCTAGGACAACCTTTCCGTCTGTGAGCATTTGTAATAGAACGTTTTCCAAGCAACACCAATGCCTGCGTCCTTTGGTAAGGGAGCTAAAAAGAAAGAGTACCTCTGTTTCATTCATCTGTGTCCCAAAGCCGCTGCTCAGAATCTCTGCCTCTCCAAGGGCAACCTGCTTGTCTTCAGAGGGATCCTCCTCCCTGTTGTACTCAGTTAGGATGTACACATCCAGGACTGCAGCTACTTTTGCTGCTTGAGAGACCTAAGTGAGGCTGCTTTACCCCACCCGTGAGCAAGCTTCTCTCTCAAAACTTTACCTTTTTGAGATAAATAAAAATGGATCCATGAGCTGTGCAGCTGCTCCAGCTTGGGGCTCCTGTGTGACCCAGCAAATAACCAAACTCAACTTTGGTTTGCTGAGCACTGTCAGGCATTCATCATTCTCAGGAAAAGGGACTCAGATAGGATCCCAAATCTTTGATTGCCTAACGTAGCCAAAGCCCAATAAAATCCTGGGAAAAATAAATGCAAGAGGACACTAACGGCAAAAGCGCATTCTGCAGGACTGAGTTCTAGCTTTGGGCCTAAATTCTAGCTCAGCTCTAACCATTGTGAGTTTGAGTGATATATAACTAGACTAGGGAGGACAAATTAGTGAGCTGCACGCTCTGGGACCCCCTGAAACACCCCTGGCAGACACTGATGATCCATAGTGACCCAGATGTGGCCTCAGAATCCTTCCCGACACAGCACTTTTTGGTACCGGAGAGGAAACCTATCTACAACCTTGCACTAGATTAAGCATAGACCTAAGAAGCCTGTCCATTGGCCTCTGTCCTAGTCTTTGTTCTTTCTTGTCTTTGGAGGGTGGGCAGGTGTTGTAATGAAGGAGGTCTCTTCTCTCCAAACAAGAGGTATTCTAAATCCCCTTGTAGCCCTAGAAGAGAATTCTTAGAAATTCTTAAAATTAGGGATACAAAAGGGCCTGAGATTCACCAAACAATTCTCCAAGTAGAAACAAGACTTTTTAATGCTTTACCCCAAACTGTGTTCTGGATCCATTTCAGATTGCTTCCTCTCTCGGCTAGCACTGGCAGGAAGGGTCATAGTGGGAGGGAGGATTGGAGTCTCCAGTCATGTTCAAATGTGTAACTAATTGTAGGGATTTGCATTGCTATTGTTACGTGAAAAAATATGGTTATATTTTCATTTTAAAGATTAGAAATCAGAGGCAAAGGTCTTGAGGTCATAGAGCCAGCAGGGGTCAGAGCTGGACTGAAAAATGTCCATGGCGGGGCGAGGTGGCTCACACCTGTAATCCCAGCTTCTTGGGAGGCTGAGGCGTGAGAATCCCTTGAACCTGGTTGCAGTGAGCCAAGATCCTGGTACTGCTCTCCAGCCTAGGTGATGCAGCAAGACTGTCTTAAAAAAAAAAAAAAAAAAAAAAAAAGCCCATGGTGTGGGTCCCTTGCTTCAACCTTCTCTTAGATAGTCCCCTTGACAAGAGGACTAGGAATCAACAATGTCTGTGGATCACAATAGGACTGGGCTTAACAGTAAACTGAATGATAATGTGGGCTAATGAAAAAGCCCACCACCTCCTCACCACTGCTCCTTCCGCACAACCTCCCCTCACATATATCTGCCTCAGCCCCAGTGCCCTGGTCCCTGGCACTCTACAATAAAGAATTCATCGTTTTGGAGTAATCATAGCTTCCACTGGTCATTCTTTTTTTCCCGTCAAGATACCCCTGAAAAGAATACACTTCCTTCATCACTCTCACCTTAGCATGGTAGTAGGCTGACAGAAGGCTTTTCTCTAGCACAAAACTTACCCCAGCTTTAGGGATGCACTAGCTACCTTGTTAGAAAAAAGGAGAGTATCTCCTACAAAGGCAGAAGGAAGCTTGGACTTGACAGCTGGACAGAAAGAGCTCCACCCCCTAATACTCACTCATGTGTGGTCATCCCCCTGTGGTTTCACTTTTCTTGTTTTCAGTTAGCCATAGTTAACTGCCGTCTGAAAATATTACATACAATAAGATACTTTGGGAGAGAGAGAGAGACCACATTCACATAACTTTTATTAAGTATATTGTATTATTATAAGTGTTCTATTTTATTATTAGTTACTGTTGTTCATCTCTGCTATAGTTTGGATGTTTGTCAAGTAAACCTCATGTTGAAATTTGATTCCCTATGTTGGAGGGGGGGCCTGATGGGAGGTGTTTTGTTCCTGGGTGTGGACCCTTCATGAACAGACGGATGCCCTCCCTGGGAGTGGGAAGACAGTTAATTGTCTCTCCGTTAATTCTCAAGAGAGCTGATTTTTAAAAAGAGGCCGGCCCCTCCCTCCCCTCTCTTGCTTCCTTTCTTCATGGGATCTGCATATGCCAGCTCTCCTTCCCCTTCTGCCATGAGGGGAAGCAGCCAAATAAACCTCTTTTCTTTATAAATCACCCAGCCTCATTTATTCCTTTACATAGGCACACATGGACTAAGACAATTCTTCCTGTGCCTAATTTACAAATTAAACTTTATTATCCATATGTACGTATAAGGACAAACATAGTGGACATGGCATTTGGTACTATCTATGGTTTCAGGCACCCACTGGGGGTCATAGAATGCATCCCCCATGCTTAAGAGGGGCTTTCTGGACTAACAGCCTGGCCTTTTCTAGATGAGCACAGATTGGCCCAGGGCAAGGAAGATGACTCATAGATTCTACTAAGTCTTGAATCTACTTGTCCATTTTAGCTCTCCTCCGTGGTGGGGAGTAGGTAGTCCTCCTCAGAAAACAAAGGCTTTCCAGAAGACAAACTTCCAAGCTTGTTACCTGAGTTTAACCTGTCCTTTTTCTTATGCTTTCTGGCTAAAGTGCTAACAAATCTCATTTTCATATTGATTTACTTGGCAGAAAGTTCATTATGAACACTGATAAGCCAGAAATTCAAGGAAAAAAAACTCAGCCTCTTCCATTATTAATTAAAAAGAAAAAAAAATGGCTGAGTGTGGTTGCTCACATCTATAATCCCAGCACTTTGGGAGGCTGAGGCAGGAATTATCACTTGAGGCCAGGAGTTCAAGACCAGCCTGGGCAACATAGTGAGACCCTGTCTCTGCAAAAATAAAATATGAAAAAAAAAAATGAGAAAGAAATAAACAAATTTTAAAAACAGAGCTGACTCTGGTGCTGAAATCATTCCTAATTCTCAGGTGACAAAGGGCCTGGATGCAGTCGGGGGACATATCAAATGAAGGTGCATGCAAGTGACACTAAAGCTCCAGGACGTGATGCAGATGTCCGCATAACTGGCTGGGACCAAGAGCGCATCTGAGCCTCTGCAACTCTCTCATCTCAGGACCACTCAGACCCCCTTGGAAGAGGAAAGGTGAGTCTTACATCCTGTTATATTAAACCTATTAACGTTACTCACACGACACTATCATTCTCTTCAGGTTCTGACAGGAAGGAAATCTTTGTAAAATGTGATATTTATGGGTCAGCTACTTTCTTCCTTTTTTGAGACCCCGAGTATTTTCCACTGCTTCAGCTACCTGAGCATAGGCCAAGGAGCAGGCTGGGTGAACATGGGGAGTGTTGGCTGTCCGGGCAGAGTCAGGTATTGTGATGGATGAGCCTTGGCTCCTGTTCCTTGGAGTTAAATGCTCCTATCTTGTTATATCTGTTCTCGTTCCACCTCCTGCTCTGTCAGTAATTCCTGTGCTGTGCCTGTGATAGGTGTGCAGGTCTGTGACCATTTTCTGAAGTTGTTTTCTTGATCTCGTTTCCCCATTTATTGCTAATCAGTTCCAAAATCCTTCAAGACTTTCTTTGTTAGCGAGAGATGTTTACCTTGACAACCACATTTTCAGGCTATATCTCCAAAAATAGATTTACAAAGGAAGAAGACAGAGAGACCAAGGCTAGCAAAGGGCTTCTTACGCTGCTGAAGATATTTTTAAATGTCAAATCGCCAATGGACAAGCTACTAGAGAAGGAGGCCAGGAAGGAACATCAAGGGGCTTTAGGGGGGCTTGGTGGAGGCCACAGAGAACAGCAGGTGGAGGGGCAGGACCAGGATCCGAATCCCGAAGACCTGAGCTTCCCATTCTGAAAACGGAGCTCAATAATAACCTGCCCTACTTTTGTCAGAAAGCATCGTGTTAATTATTATTACTGGCACAGCCTATGGAACCATACTTCTTTTTTCTCATCTGTATGTTTACAGTGCTCTAGAAGAAAGAGTCAAATTTAATATTTATTGCCATCTTTTAAATAACAGATGATGGGAGATAATATCATATTTCAAAACTAAAAAGAGGGTGAACTTGAGCATCATGACAACATCCAAAGCACTTATTATATTTTACTCCTTTCCATCTCTGAGTATCCTGTGGACAGAGGGCAAGAATAATAAAAAGTAAACTATCTGACTAGATTGGATATTTTCTTAAATTGCAGTTCCAACCATGTCGCTTTCCTGCTCAAAACTCTGCAAGCTGAAATCCCTTCATACAGGGCTAAGCCCTCCCTTTCAGCTTTTTATTTTACATCCTAATTGGATGACTTTATAGGTTCCCAAGTTTACTCTGCCCCCTCCCAAATTCAAAATCTTCACCTGTCAAAACCCTGCTAATTCTTCAAGGTCCATCTCCAAATCCCTTCTTGATTCCTTCTCCTTGATATAAATTCAATTTCTTTCTGTTCCCTTAGGGCATTTGTGGGTTTTGTGTGTGCATTCGTGTGTGTGTGTGTGTGTGCACTGAATCCACTGTGCATTATAGTAACAATTATTTGTACCAGCTATGCCAGTGTCCGAGTGTAGGTGCCTTCCTAAGGGACAGGTAGATTTGTTCATTATTTGGCTGCCTCTTCAATTCCTAACACTGTTGGTTGTGCAGTGTTCCCAGTATTAAATGCCTGTTTACTGAGTCCATTTGTCAAATTATAACTGAATGGGGACCTCATCCTCCACGTACCCCACTTCAAAGTTAGGAATTATAAGTTAATAACTTGGGAACTATATGTTTCATGTTTGAAGAACAGAATATTAATTCTGAATGGATGCACAAAACATCCTGTCATTTTTCTATTTGGAGCAGTCACCACCCTGACCCAGCCGAGATCGTGACTTTTAATGCTCTGACTTTATGTTTTAATAGCCCCATCTCTTTCTATTTTAAAGTCTGAGATATTCCATATTAAAAAAAAATCTGGGACAACTAGAGAGAATTGAATTTGGGCATAATGGAAAAGGACTTGGTAAGTCCTCCTTATGCAAAATTTAACTGAATTGGAGTTATCCCAGATATCTATCAGTGTCTTTTATACTCAAAGAAACTGCCACCGACTCTGTTACTAAATATGTGCAGCAGGAAGGCTGAAAGACCAATGTGACCAGCTGTCCTTTCTGCAGTGCATTTGAATGAAGGCTGTTCTTTCCTGAGCAGCTGTAGATGCTGTTTGCTGAGCGTGTTGCTATTTTTGATTCTGCCTTCTTCAAAAGAAGAAAAAGGAAAGAAAGAAAGGAAAAGTCACACCATCTTTGACAGCCCCATACCCAGCTGCTCTCTGTGCACCTTCCCCAGGCTTGGGACTGTAAATCAGCAAATATTCCTAGATTTTCTGTTCCATTTTCAGCTCACTTTATAGCGATTGCTACTAATTGAATCTATGGTCATACATTTGTCTCACATCTGGATCAGCAGAGAAGTTGTAAGCAATGTTTCAGTAGAGCCGGCTCACTGGCTGTATTCCAGGGCTTCATTTTTTTGTTCCCATCTAGCAGCTTATTAATGGGTATTAGTTTCTGGGTGACACTGGTTAAACTGCCCAAAAAGATTCATGTGAAGTCTGGAGACGAATCTGTCTCCTGGCCACATGGCTGCAGGTTCCAGCATTCTGTCAGCATTTAGATCTTCTGCAGCTTGACGCTTCACTTGACCTGGCAGAACCTGCACAGGCAAGGCCACCATCTTGATTGATCTCTCTGCGCTGTGGTCTGCTGGTTAGACAACTTGCCTCTTGGGAAGCAGAGTACAATGACTGCTTCCAGATCTTTATTAGCAAAGGAAATCTTTGGCTTTCTGCAGCTGCATGTGTACCCTCTATTCCCCACAGCTCACTCCCCTATTGTGCTGACTGGCCAGTCTAACATAATTGCTTGCAGAATCCTCCTGGCTCTAGACATTTATACCTCTGGCCTACATTAACAGATGTTAGAGAACATGCACTCCTGCCCTCCAAACCCTCCGGCATCACTAGGGTACCTTGTTCAGCAGGGCCCACTACCCCTCAGCAAAGCTGCTCAGGCCTTCCAGCTGTGACCTTCTTAGGCAGCTTCAATATTCTTCTCATCTGTCAAGGACTTCCTGCAAGAAAACAAGGCCTCTCTAGTATTTCCCAGTAAACAGTGCTCAATGGAAAACATTCTAAATTATTCGTATGAAACTTATAAACTGACCACAGTGTAACTGAAATAAACATACAAGATCCTTCAAAGGAAATCCTACTCCTTCACCTCTTCATGGCGAGGTCTCTGTGGGGTAGGGGCTCATGGTGAGGTCTCTTTGGGGTAGGGGCACAGGCGTGGCTCTGAAACTTGGTGTCCTGAGCTCATCACCAGCCTCTGTCTATTGTGAGCTCACAATCTTTGGAAGCTATTCATCTTCTCTCTCTTTCAGTTAAGTCATCTGTACAAGAATAATAATAGTACGTACATTGTGGAGTTGGTATGAGAAATAAATGATTTAATATATGTGCATATTATACAAATAAATATAAATTAATTAAGCTATGGAAAATTCTCATTTACATAAACAATTTGTATGTAGTTTATAAAAATCCACTAAATCCGTAGTTTTCAGAGTATTTTAGCTGGCCAAGATGTTGCCAGCACTACCAGATGAATTGCTTTGATCAGTTTTTATGATCCTCCCTCCCCTTCCTGGTTGTGAATCATGATAAAGATTTTTTGAAATCCTTATCTTTCCTCAGCAGCTTAAAGGTCAAGGGAAAAATTATGTAGAATAGTTAGGCATCCTCTTCCACCTATGGTTTTAAAATATCAAAGGCAGATTGTCTACCTTTGTGAGCCAATTTCTGTATATGCAATAGTTGTTACTAAAATATTAGTGTGCAGAAAGACATACATTTCAATCAGATTTTAGTGAGCATTTACAAATGCACTTAAATACACTGGAGTCTACCATTGTCTTCGTGTGCTTGCCATAAGTCAAATCAATGAATTACACATCAGCATTTCTCCTTTGAATGGTGGTAGAAAAGCATATTTCTTATATTTTGTGAACACAAATCAACTAGACTGTCGTGATTGCTTAGGCCAAGAAAACAATCACTCATGTTTATTAAATGCCAGAACTATGCTGAAATGTTAATGAAGAAAGAACTGAGTCTGTACAAAGAAGAATACATAGCACTGTTCTTTGAGATAAGTGTTTGTATTAGTGGAAAGTTACAATTTAGTGGGGCCACATGACTTACAACAATCATAATTTTATCAGTGAAGTAACTGAAGCCCAAAAAGATGGAGATCACAAAGCTAATTGTCCTTTAACCAAGTTCCTTCCTTTCAACTGCACTGCTCAAGTCAACAAAACAGCTCTCAAATAGAAAATACAGCCAGTGTGAAGTGCTCAAAATAGACATCTGTAATCCTTATTAGGTGCTTGCCAAAATCTCAAATATATTAGATGAGTAAATGCAGTGCAAAGCCTGAAGGTGATGAAGTAACTTCTACTTTAAATCTCATCTATTTAAAAATCTCTGTTTTTCTCAGGGGGAAAAGAAAATCTCTGGCCAGGTTTCCGTGGCTCATGCCTGTAATCCCAGCACTTTGGGAGGCCGAGGTAGACAGATCACTTGAGGTCAGGAGTTCGAGGCCAGCCTGGCCAACATGGTGAAACATCATCTCTACTAAAAATACAAAAATTAGCAGGGTATAGTGGTGGGCACTTGTAATCCCAGCTACTTGGGAGGCTGAGGCAGGAGAATTACTTAAACCCAGGAGGCAGAGGTTGCAGTGAGCCGAGATTGCGCCATTGCACTCCACAGTGGGTGACAAGAGCAAAACTCTGTCTCAAAAAAAAAAAAAAAAAAAAAGACTGGTTGTCTTACCTGGCCAGAGCACCAAGATCTACATTGTTGGGCTTTACTCACATTCTTTAATAGCATTTCACAGTAGGAGAAGCAGCAAAAATTAAAATGTAGACATTGGTCCTGCATTGCCTCATGTTGCTAATTTGATGTGATTCACTAAGCTGCTGTTTGGACTGCACTTTAAATGAGATCAAAACTCACCTTCAGGATTTCAGGCTTATCCTCAAAACCCCCACCACTAAATAACTTTCTAAAATGATCTGAATGGTTTATGTTATGGCTTTTGGTATAGGGTATGAGGAAGATAATAAATACTTCTCAGGCAGTATTTCTGTACAAACCTTAGGCTAGCGGTAAGAAGAAAAACAGAGAATCTTTATCTATGTCTGAATGTGCAGCATATTAAAATATTTTGTCACTTGAGTATTTTTCCCCTACAGCTTGTGGATGTTTGCTTTTTTAAAGTAGAAATTATAGAAATATCCAGGGAGAAAACACAGTTCACAGTTCCTTCTTTGCAATACGTATTTGCGTTTTTGTCTTGGAGTGAAGCCATCTTATAATTTATATAGTCTTCATCTATTGATATACTTTCACTTTCTACCTCTGGGATTTCTATCTTTCATCACTATATTAAATCAATTGAATGAAGATTCTTTTGATTCTAAGAACTTACTCTAACTTATAATAAGTTCATATTAGCTCAACTCAAAAAAAAGGAAATTTGTTTGTTTGGGCCTGTGGGAAGGCCAGAGGTAGACTGTGGCTCAAGCAAGGCTGGATCTACAAACTGAAACAATGTGGACAGTTTCTCTCTCTCAATTATAATTTCTTTTTTTCATAATTTCTTCTGTATGTTGGCCTGATTACCTCTTCGTGAAGATGTGCTTACTCTATTTTAGCAGGATGAAGGGCAAGGTGGAACCTCAGATTTACATGCCAACTTGGTATCACTGGTAGGAAGAGACTCTCTCTTTCCTTTCTACAAATAGCAGTCCAGGGAATGGGCTCTGAATGGCCTTCTTGAGTCAGATCCCCAGTAGATTAACATGTGCTGCCAAAGGCATGGGTGACTGTTACACATGCAGCCTGGGTCACATGCCCACCCTTCAGATAGAGGTTGGAAGTGGGGCACCATCTCTGGTATTTCCATCAGAACCTCAAGGAATGGGTAAGGAGTTCTGCAAACAAAAGGGAGTGCCGAAAGCAGAAGAAAAGATAGGTGAAAATGTGCTAGGCAGACCCAAAACAGTAACTGGCGTGTTCGGCGCACTTAGCTTTGGCTTTTTTAGCAGGGTTGGCCTAAAGATGAGACGCATGACCCCAATATGCATGCTACACTGCTGCTAGTGACCAACCCACCATCTGAGGGGCATCGCCTTCTTCAGCACCTCAAGTGTTCTTTACTCTTGTCCCTTATATAAGCTCCCACTTTATTCTCTGCAGGAGTACGGGGCAGCTTTCCTGCCAAGGGCCAGGAAGTAGACCGCTGAGGTGTGCCAAAGGCGATACAATGGGTGCTGGGAAACATGTATAGTTATCAGAGCACAGGCTTTGGTATCAGAAAGGACACACATTCAAATTGTAACGAAGAAACAGGTTAGTTGCTTTCCACATCAGAGTCCAATTAACAAGAGCCAGGTCTGATACAAAATAAGTGAATTCATTCTGAAGTTAGCTTGGGGAAGGGGCGCAAAATGTTCTACCTTTAAATGTGCCACTCCACCTCTGGAGCAGAAAGCAGGCACTTATATAAGGTTGCGAAGCAAATGAGTAAGGACAGGGGTACCCCTGCTAGCTTGGTGTCTTATCTACTGGGCAGTTGAGGTGGTGCCTTCCTGGGTAGAAGGAAGCTGTAAAAGTGTTCACGCGGGCATGCTTTCCATAAGCCCCCCTGATGGATGAAAGTTCCAAGGCAACCCCATGGAGGTGAGAGTCCCATGGTGGCTGTGCTTTAGTCCAAGAAGAGATCTGTCTTGGAGCACACAGAACTTGCCCTGTATGGAATGTCTGTGACGGGGCAGGTGAAAGGCTATACTTGCATTTCTGAAGGGCTAAGTAGGAAACAGGGAGCCCAGGAATACGAAAAGAAGAGGGAGAGGGGAAAAAAAAAGCCACCTCTAGAACAATGGGGGCACTACGTTACAAAACCCCAGCTTGACAATTTAGCAATTTTGTGACTCTGATTTTTCTGAGCCTCAGTTTCTATCTCATTGAGTTGTCAGAACTGGTTGAAGTATTATTTGTAAAGCATATAGCATAGCACCTGGTGACAGGTAAGCTCTTAATAAACAGTAGCCACCATTATTATCAAAGATATTATTATTATTTCCCTCCTTCCACTTCTCAAGCTAGGAATAAAGAGCAGCAATTTGGGATGATGGAGCCCTCTTGAATTAGGAGCTGCCTAGTACAATGACATACACAATGTGATATAGGTGCACAAAGCTTTTTCGTACAATAGCTTTGTGTTTTCTCATTTAGCCTTCAAAGCCCCCACTGAGCTGGATGCCATTAATATCTAGTTTTCAGGTGAGGAAGATGATGCCCAGTGGGACTGTGATTTTATTAGGTCACATAGCTGGTAAGTCACGGAGACAGGATTCAAACGTAGGCTTTCTGAATCCAGATTTTGTTCTCTCTTAATTATACCACACTGTAAAGACCTATTTTTCTGAGAGCCCAGCGTGTGCCCTGCTAATCAGATGGCATAATGGGCAAGAACAGGGCCCGAGAAGACCTGGAGAATTCTCATTGGGTCACCAAGGTTTTGAACGTTTTTACCAGGGATTGTTCCAGAAGGTGATAATAGCTGGCAAGCTGTGACCTGTTGGAGGGAAGAGAGGAGAGAAAAGTTAAGAAGAAGGAAAAGAAGCAGAGTGGAAGAAAGAAAGGGATTAAGGTTGGGGTGAGGAAAATTAAAATCTGCCTGATTAGAACTAGCAAAAAGCCAAAGTAATTTTTTAAACCTTAATGTACTTTTTGATTAAAGAAAATCTTTGCTCAAATGCAAGTATTACTTAGAAAGCCTAAGAAAGGAAAACAAATGATAATGCCCATTATTTTTGAAATGAATTATAAGATTTATCTGTGAATCTTTTAGATTTTAACCCTTGGGATGTGATATCCTTAGGGATTTCAATAAACACAGACTTATTTCACTTATGTATTTCATTCACCTTTGCATATAAAATCCCCCAGTTTTAATTTATATATCCTGTTACTCAAAGTATCATCCTCTAAAACACTCTTTATCCAATATTGACATGGAGATTTCATTTTTAATTACTATTCTAAACCCAATTTTCAGCTTCTCTGTTTTTCTCTGATATTTTCACCTTCTTTTACGAAAGTCTTGAAGCTGTCTTGAAGAGAATGGCAAACACGTAGAGATGAGTCATACAATATACACTTGAGATCTATAAAACGCCGAAAGATGCATCTATACAATGAAATCACAAACCTGTCATCTGATCTCTTCATTTTTATTCATCTAATTTTTATCTTTTGAGTTTCAGCCATTCTCTTCCCTACATGTGCAGGCAAAAGTCAGAGAGTATGCATGTATGAACAAAAGAAATGTCATAGAGGCTTCAGTCAGCCATTCCTTTGAGCAAAACTGTGCTGGGAGGAGGAAGGCAAGGCTGAGGCCTTGGACCTCTGCAGCAAGCAGTTCTACGATAACATGGGAGCGGAGGCCCTGGCTCATGTAATTTCAAAGCAAATAGAGACTAAAAGTGAACTTCCGGTTTCCGGTCCAGGAGGTAAGAAGCTTGGAAATCATTTCATTCATCTACCCAGCAAGAAAAAAAGCTGAGTGAATGCAAATTAACAACTTTCTTAGATCCATCAGATAACTAAGATCACAGGACAACCCTCTGCTCTTCAAATTAGAGAGGCAGATGGGCAGATGGGGAGGATCAGGACTTAGTGGCACAGGAGCCCAAACGCAGAAACCCTCAGGGGAACCAGAACCGGAGTTAGAATTGACTAATTGCTGGAGGCTCAGTGCAGACAAGGCTGAGGGTTAAAAGCTCCAGGGGGACCCAGTCATGGAGGGAAGAAGCCCACACTTTTGTGAGTTTTACCTCCTTCTAGGAGCCCTAGCAGGTTCTCATGGTGAAGATGAGAGAAAATTCCCCTCATGTCTCCATGGGTGGGGTGGGAGTGGATGGGGTGAGGGGGTTGGGGGTGCTTTTGAAAAACTCCAGAGCACTCTGCCCTTATAAGTTCTGCCCTCAGGAGACACAAACCTGGAAGCCTGGCTGAACTGGGGGAAGGGAAACACAACTCCAGGCCTCTCTTGCCTGCCTCTGTCTCACCCAGGGGAAAACAAAACAAAATAAACAAGACAAAACTGAGAAGCACTTGTGAAGATCATACCCCAGGGACACAGGCTCAGGAAAAGACTGAGACCCAGTACTTAGGATTAGCAAAACTAAAACATATCAGGAGAGACACATGTTCCAATAAAGTTTCTTTTGTTTCTAGGATTTAAAATCCATTCATACTTGCTCAAATATAATGAAAAAGTCTTCTTTGAAAGGAAGCAGAGAGGTCTTATAAGAACTCGGTGTAACGGGGCAGGGGGTTGGGGTGGGGGGTAGGGGAAGTGTCTCCGAGGCCAGATAAAGGGCACTACTGGAGCCTACATGGCCTGTGCCCTCAGCCTCCCCTCTGTGACTCTCCCTCCCTGTCACCCTCACTCCCTCCTCTGAGCCTCACTGGCCTCCTGGCTGTGATGCCAATATGCTGGGGGGCCCTCTAGCTTAAAGCATTGGCAGGGACTCCCTCTGCCTGAATTGTTCCTCCCCAACTATTAGCATGACTCACTGCTTCTCCATTCAGGCCTTTATTCAAATGTCACCTCACGAGCATTGACAGAGGCCTTCCTTAAGGATCTGATGATGTTCCTTGTTCCTAGCTCCCTTCCCCAGCTTTATCTGTCCTCAGAGCCCTTATTAGCACCCACTTGAACAGTAGCCCCTGCTAACCCACAGTGGGTTTATTCCAAGAGCCCAGTGGATGTCTGACCAAACCCTATGTACACTATGTTTTTTCTTATACATACATGCCTATGATAAAGCTTAAATTGTACCTTAGGCACAGGAAGAGATGAACAACAACAAATAATAATAAAATAGAACAATGACAGCAGGTTCTCAAATAATGTCATTTTGTTCAATGTTGTTTTGTTGATGATTTTAAAAAATCAGTTCCTGGCCAGATGCTGTGGCTCACCCCTGTAATCCCGGCACTTTGTGGGGCAGAAGCGGGTGGATTACTTGAGGTCAGGAGTTCAAGACCAGCCTGGCCAACATGGTGAAACCCCATCTCTATTAAAAATACAAAAATTGGCTGGGTGCAGTGGCACATGCCTGTAATCCCAGCTACTCAGGAGCTTGAGGCAGGAGAATCATTTGAACCCGGGAGGCGGAGGTTGCAGTGAGACGAGATGGTACCACTGGACTCCAGCCTGGGCGACAGAGTGAGACTTTGCCTCAAAATAAATAAACAAATAATAAATAAAAACATCATTTCCTGCCAGATCCACTGCATGGATGGAGTTTGCATGTTCTCCTCATGTCTGCCTGGTTTTTCGCCGGGTTCTCCAGTTTGCTCCCACATCCCAAAGCTGTGCCCATTAGGAGAACTGGCATGTCTACATGGTCCCAGTGTGAGTGAGTGTGGGTGTATGTGTGAGTGAGTGTGGATATGGGCGAATGTGGTTGTGTGTGAGTGCACCTTTGTTGTGGGAAGTCAGGGACCCCAAATGGAGGGACTGGCTGAAGCCATGGCAGAAGAACATGGATTGTGAAGATTTCATTGGACATTTATTTGTTCCCCAAATTAATACTCTTATAATTTCTTATGCCTGTCTTTACTGCAATCTCTAAACATAAATTATGCAGATTTCATGGACACTTATCACTTCCCCAATCAATACCCTTGTGATTTCCTATGCCTGTCTTTACTTTAGTCTCTTAATCCTGTCAGCTGAGGAGGATGTATGTCACCTCAGGACCCTGTGATAACTGCATTAACTGCACAAATTGTAGAGCATGTGTATTTGAACAATATGAAATCTGGGCACCTTGAAAAAAGAACAGGATAACAGCAACGTTCAGGGAATAAGAGAGATAACCTTAAACTCTGACTGCCAGTGAGCCGGGTGGAACAGAGACATATTTCTCTTCTTTCACAAGCAAATGGGAGAAATATTGCTGAATTCTTTTTCTCAGCAAGGAACATCCCTGAGAAAGAGAATGCGCCTGAGGGTAGGTCTCTAAAATGGCCCCCTTGCGTGTGGCCATCTTCTATGGTTGAAACTGTAGGGATGAAATAAACCCCAGTCTCCCAGGCTTATTAGGAAGAGGAAATTCCGGCCTAATAAATTTTGGTCAGACCGGTTGCTCTCAAACCCTGTCTCCTGATAAGATGTTATCAATGACAATGGTGCCTGAAACTTCATTAGCAATTTTAATTTCACGCCGGTCCTGTGGCCATGTGATCTCACCCTGCCTCCATTTGCCTTGTGATATTCTATTAACTCGTGAAGTACGTGATCTCTGTGACCCACACCCTATTCGTACACTCCCTCCCCTTTTGAAAATCCCTAATAAAAACTTGCTGGTTTTGCGGCTTGTGGGGCATCACGGAACCTACCGACATGTGATGTCTCCCCCGGACGCTCAGCTTTAAAATTGCTGTCTTTTGTACTCTGTCCCTTTATTTCTCAACCCGGCTGATGCTTAGGGAAAATAGAAGAGAATCTACGTGACATATTGGGGGTGAATTTTGCCCGATATCTGGCTGAATTTCCCCCTATACACCTTGCGATGAGATGGCACCCTATCCAGGGCTGGTTCCTACCTTGCACCCTGAACGGTTGATAGGTTTAGCCACCTGCCACCCTGAACTGCAATAAGTGGGTTGAAAAATAAATGAATGAATACAAATGGTTACCATGTAAAAATGTGTAAAGTATATGATAGTCATGCAAATACACAACAATATACAATGCTGGATGAAAGCAAGCCACCATGTTTATGATAGTTTTTTTTTCTTTTTTTTTGACAGAGTCTCGCTCTGTCACCCAGGCTGGAGTGCAGTGGTGCGATCTCGGCTCACTGCAGGCTCCACCTCCCAGGTTCATGCCATTCTCCTGCCTCAGCCTCCTGAGTAGCTGGGACTACAGGTGCCTGACACTACACCCAACTAATTTTTTTTCTTTCTTTTTTTTTTTTTTTAAGGAGAGATGGGGTTTCACTGTGTTAGCCAGGGTAGTCTCGATCTCCTGACCTCGTCATCTGCCAGCCTCGGCCTCCCAAAGTGTTGGGATTACAGGTGTGAGCCACCATGCCCGGCCTTGTGATGGTTTTTGAACTGCACGATGTGAGGAGGTGCTCCTAACAATTTTTTCTTCACAAACATTTATTCCTTGATTTAACTCACCACCACTTTGACCTCTGTTGCTCACTAATTCACCAAAAATTGAGTAAATAATTTTCTTATTTGTTATGAATCATTCTTAAATGTATGTACAGCTCACATTTATTTCAATGTTTAGTATTAGAAGTGTTCTGGGTCACTACTTAGTTTGGTGACTTTTTTAACCAGTAATGTGTTGTAGCAACTGAACTCTTGCTTATGTCATTTGCCATGGGGAAAATGGTTTTCTTATAATTAATTTTGCTCCAACAGCTATTGTAATAAAGATGTAAATGGTCTCTGTCTCTCTCAAAATATCTTCCTGTACTGTACTCATCCTTCTGCTTATGAAAGGGTGAAATGATCAAATGCTTACCTGATGAGATGAAGTGAGGTGAGTGTTATAGGCATTGTGATGCAGTGTTAGGCTACTGTTGACCTTCTGCTTTGAGTGATTCTGGTTCCTCGAGCCTTGACAACGTCAATGGATGAATGTCAGGATCAAGCAATGTTGATGGTGGGGAATCCTCAATAGTAGAAGGTTTTTTGGTTGAAACTTTCCGGAAGAACACTGTAATCAGAAGGTGTTGTCTCTTTTTAACTCATCAAAGTGTTTCTGCAGAGGTTTTAATCCTTCATTGATCATATGGGTGACTTTAATGCTGTGTTCCATTTAAGAATCATATTCCACAATTTTGTCCTTTAGTGTCTGTGCAACTCAAAACACTTTGGCAAATTTTGGTAATTTTCATATTGCTGGTTCAGCTTCAGTTCTTCTTTATCTTCCTTTTCCTCTGCAGAGGACTCAACAAGTTCTTCCAATTCTTCATTTGTTAATGCTTCTCAATGGCCTTCAATATGTTCTTTCATGCTTCCAAGCATGTTGGCAAATCTTTCTTCACCAACTTGTCTTGCTTCACGAATGGTCTTTCTAATTTCTCTAATGCTCCCCAGAAAGCCTTTTAAATTATTCAGGTCAGCACTCCATAAGTCTGTCCAGTAGCCATTTACAGCTTCTGGTTGTAATTCATTCATTGCAGCTTTGATAAATGCTGTTGCATCAGCACTGCATTATGTTCAGATTGGTGTTTGCATTAATTGCTGATCATGTGTGATCAAATATCAGG